>NW_027206763.1:30000-330000 GCF_032191515.1 Phaenicophaeus curvirostris | reverse complement strand
CCGCCCCCCTTTGCCCTCGTCCGCCCCCCTTTGCCCTCGTCCCCCCCTCTTTCCCTTGTCCCGTATTCTCCGCCCTTGTCCCCCCCTCTTTGCCCTTGTCCCGTATTCTCCGCACTTCTCCGCCCCTCTTAGCCCTTGTCCGCCCCTCTCTGCCCTTGTCCGCCCCTCTCTGCCCTTGTCCGCCCCTCTCTGCCCTTGTCCGCCCCTCTCTGCCCTTGTCCGCCCCTCTCTGCCCTTGTCCGCCCCTCTCTGCCCTTGTCCGCCCCTCTCTGCCCTTGTCCGCCCCTCTCTGCCCTTGTCCGCCCCTCTCTGCCCTTGTCCGCCCCTCTCTGCCCTTGTCCGCCCCTCTCTGCCCTTGTCCGCCCCTCTCTGCCCTTGTCCGCCCCTCTTTGCCCTTGTCCGCCCCTCTTTGCCCTTGTCCGCCCCTCTTTGCCCTTGTCCGCCCCTCTTTGCCCTTGTCCGCCCCTCTTTGCCCTTGTCCGCCCCTCTTTGCCCTTGTCCGCCCCTCTTTGCCCTTGTCCGCCCCTCTTTGCCCTTGTCCGCCCCTCTTTGCCCTTGTCCGCCCCTCTTTGCCCTTGTCCGCCCCTCTTTGCCCTTGTCCGCCCCTCTTTGCCCTTGTCCCGTGTTCTCCACACTTGTCTGCCCCTCTTTGCCCTTGTCCCGTGTTCTCCACACTTGTCTGCCCCTCTTTGCCCTTGTCCCGTGTTCTCCACACTTGTCTGCCCCTCTTTGCCCTTGTCCCGTGTTCTCCACACTTGTCTGCCCCTCTTTGCCCTTGTCCCGTGTTCTCCACACTTGTCTGCCCCTCTTTGCCCTTGTCCCGTGTTCTCCACACTTGTCCGCCCCTCTTTGCCCTTGTCCCCCTCTCTTTGCCCTTGTCCCGTATTCTCTGCCTTTGTCTGCCACTCTTTGCCCTTGTCCCGTATTCTCTGCACTTCTCCGACCCTCTATGCCCTTGTCCGACCCTCTTTGAACTTGTCCGACCCTCTTTGAACTTGTCCGACCCTCTTTGAACTTGTCCGACCCTCTTTGCCCTTGTCCGACCCTCTTTGCCCTTGTCCGACCCTCTTTACACTTGTCAGCCCGTTTTTGCCCTTGTCCGCCCTCTTTGCCCTTGTCCTCACCTCTTTGCCTTTGTCCCTTATTCTCCGCAGTTGTGAGCCCCTCTTTGCCATTGTCCACCCGTCTTTGCCTTTGTCCGCCCGTCTTTGCCCTTGTCCGCACTTCTTTCCCCTCTCTGCCCGTCTTAGCCCTTTTCCGTCCGTCTTTGCCCTTGTCCGCTCCTCTTTGCCCTTGTCCCGTATTCTCCAACCTCGTCCAGTCCTCTTTCTGCTTTTCCCGTATTCTCCGCCGTTGTCAGCCCCTCTTTGCACTTGTCCGCCTCTCTTTGCCCTTCTCCCGTATTCTCTGCCCTCGTCCGCCCCTCTTTGCCCTCGTCCGCCCCCCTTTGCCCTCGTCCGCCCCCCTTTGCCCTCGTCCGCCCCCCTTTGCCCTCGTCCGCCCCCCTTTGCCCTCGTCCGCCCCCCTTTGCCCTCGTCCGCCCCCCTTTGCCCTCGTCCGCCCCCCTTTGCCCTCGTCCGCCCCCCTTTGCCCTCGTCCCGTATTCTCTGCCTTTGTCTGCCCCTCTTTGCCCTTGTCCCGTATTCTCCGCACTTCTCCGCACCTCTCTGCACTTGTCCGCCCCTCTCTGCACTTGTCCGCCCCTCTCTGCCCTTGTCCGCCCCTCTCTGCCCTTGTCCGCCCCTCTCTGCCCTTGTCCGCCCCTCTCTGCCCTTGTCCGCCCCTCTCTGCCCTTGTCCGCACCTCTCTGCCCTTGTCCGCACCTCTCTGCCCTTGTCCGCCCCTCTTTGCCCTTGTCCGACCCTCTTTGCCCTTGTCCGACCCTCTTTGCCCTTGTCCGCCCCTCTTTTACTTTGTCCGCCCCTCTTTTACTTTGTCCGCCCCTCTTTTACTTTGTCCGCCCCTCTTTGCCCTTGTCCGCCCCTCTTTGCCCTTGTCCGCCCCTCTTTGCCCTTGTCCGCCCCTCTTTGCCCTTGTCCGCCCCTCTTTGCCCTTGTCCGCCCTTCTTTGCCCTTGTCCGCCCCTCTTTGCCCTTGTCCCGTATTCTCTGCACTTGTACGCCCCACTTTGCCCTTGTCCGCCCCTTTTTGCCCTTTTCCTGTATTCTCCACTCTTGTCCGCCCCTCTTTGCCCTTGGCTACCCCTCTTTGCCCTTGGCTACCCCTCTTTGCCCTTGGCTACCCCTCTTTGCCCTTGTCCACCCCTCTTTGCCCTTGTCCCACCCTCTTTGCCCTTGTCCCGTATTCTCCGCGCTTGTCCGCCACTCTTTGCCCTTGTCCCGTATTCTCCGCACTTGTCCGTCCCTCTTTGCCCTTGTCCGCCACTCTTTGCCCTTGTCCCGTATTCTCCGCACTTGTCCGTCCCTCTTTGCCCTTGTCCGCCCCTCTTTGAACTTGTCCGACCCTCTTTGCCCTTGTCCGCCCCTCTTTACACTTGTCAGCCCGTTTTTGCCCTTGTCCGCCCTCTTTGCCCTTGTTCTCACCTCTTTGCCTTTGTCCCTTATTCTCCGCAGTTGTGTGCCCCTCTTTGCCATTGTCCACCCGTCTTTGCCTTTGTCCGCCCGTCTTTGCCCTTGTCCGCACTTCTTTCCCCTCTCTGCCCGTCTTAGCCCTTTTCCGTCCGTCTTTGCCCTTGTCCGCTCCTCTTTGCCCTTGTCCCGTATTCTCCAACCTCGTCCACTCCTCTTTCTGCTTTTCCCGTATTCTCCGCCGTTGTCAGCCCCTCTTTGTACTTGTCCGCCCCTCTTTGCCCTTCTCCCGTATTCTCTGCCCTCGTCCGCCCCTCTTTGCCCTCGTCCGCCCCTCTTTGCCCTCGTCCGCCCCTCTTTGCCCTCGTCCGCCCCTCTTTGCCCTCGTCCGCCCCTCTTTGCCCTCGTCCGCCCCTCTTTGCCCTCGTCCGCCCCTCTTTGCCCTCGTCCGCCCCTCTTTGCCCTCGTCCGCCCCTCTTTGCCCTCGTCCGCCCCTCTTTGCCCTCGTCTGCCCCTCTTTGCCCTCGTCCGCCCCTCTTTGCCCTCGTCCGCCCCTCTTTGCCCTCGTCCGCCCCTCTTTGCCCTCGTCCGCCCCTCTTTGCCCTTGTCTGCCCCTCTTTGCCCTTGTCCCGTGTTCTCCACACTTGTCTGCCCCTCTTTGCCCTTGTCCCGTGTTCTCCACACTTGTCTGCCCCTCTTTGCCCTTATCCCGTGTTCTCCACACTTGTCTGCCCCTCTTTGCCCTTATCCCGTGTTCTCCACACTTGTCTGCCCCTCTTTGCCCTTGTCCCGTGTTCTCCACAATTGTCTGCCCCTCTTTGCCCTTGTCCCGTGTTCTCCACACTTGTCCGCAACTCTTTGCCCTTGTCCCCCGCTCTTTGCCCTTGTTCCGTATTCTCTGCCTTTGTCTGCCACTCTTTGCCCTTGTCCCGTATTCTCTGCACTTCTCCGACCCTCTATGCCCTTGTCCGACCCTCTTTGAACTTGTCCGACCCTCTTTGAACTTGTCCGACCCTCTTTGAACTTGTCCGACCCTCTTTGCCCTTGTCCGCCCCTCTTTACACTTGTCAGCCCGTTTTTGCCCTTGTCCGCCCTCTTTGCCCTTGTCCTCACCTCTTTGCCTTTGTCCCTTATTCTCCGCAGTTGTGTGCCCCTCTTTGCCATTGTCCACCCGTCTTTGCCTTTGTCCGCCCGTCTTTGCCCTTGTCCGCACTTCTTTCCCCTCTCTGCCCGTCTTAGCCCTTTTCCGACCCTCTTTGCCCTTGTCCGCCCCTCTTTGCCCTTGTCCGCCCCTCTTTGCCCTTGTCCGCCCCTCTTTGCCCTTGTCCGCCCCTCTTTGCCCTTGTCCGCCCCTCTTTGCCCTTGTCCGCCCCTCTTTGCCCTTGTCCGCCCCTCTTTTACTTTGTCCGCCCCTCTTTTACTTTGTCCGCCCCTCTTTTACTTTGTCCGCCCCTCTTTTACTTTGTCCGCCCCTCTTTTACTTTGTCCGCCCCTCTTTTACTTTGTCCGCCCCTCTTTTACTTTGTCCGCCCCTCTTTGCCCTTGTCCGCCCCTCTTTGCCCTTGTCCGCCCCTCTTTGCCCTTGTCCGCCCCTCTTTGCCCTTGTCCGCCCCTCTTTGCCCTTGTCCGCCCCTCTTTGCCCTTGTCCGCCCCTCTTTGCCCTTGTCCGCCCCTCTTTGCCCTTGTCCGCCCCTCTTTGCCCTTGTCCGCCCCTCTTTGCCCTTGTCCGCCCCTCTTTGCCCTTGTCCGCCCCTCTTTGCCCTTGTCCGCCCCTCTTTGCCCTTGTCCGCCCCTCTTTGCCCTTGTCCGCCCCTCTTTGCCCTTGTCCGCCCCTCTTTGCCCTTGTCCGCCCCTCTTTGCCCTTGTCCGCCCCTCTTTGCCCTTGTCCCGTATTCTCCGCACTTGTCCGCCCCTCTTTGCCCTTGTCCCGTATTCTCCGCACTTGTCCGCCCCTCTTTGCCCTTGTCCCGTATTCTCCGCACTTGTCCGCCCCTCTTTGCCCTTGTCCCGTATTCTCCACAGTTGTCCGCCCCTCTTTGCCTTTGTGCGACCCTCTTTACCCTTGTCCGCCCCTCTTTGACCTTGTCCTTCACTCTTTGCACTTGTCCGCCCCTTTTTGCCCTTTTCCCGTATTCTCCACTCTTGTCCGCCCCTCTTTGCCCTTGTCCGCCCCTCTTTCTCTTTCTCGGTTATTCTCCGCAATTGTCCTCCCCTCTATGCCCTTGTCCGCCCCTCTTTGCCCTTGTCCCGTATTCTCCACAGTTGTCCGCCCCTCTTTGCACTTGTCCCTTAATTCTCCGCACTTCTCCATCCCTCTTTGCCTTTGTGCGACCCTCTTTACCCTTGTCCGCCCCTCTTTGACCTTGTCCTTCACTCTTTGCACTTGTCTTCCCCTCTTTGCCCTTGTCCCGTATTCTCTGCACTTGTACGCCCCACTTTGCCCTTGTCCGCCCCTTTTTGCCCTTTTCCTGTATTCTCCACTCTTGTCCGCCCCTCTTTGCCCTTGTCCACCCCTCTTTGCCCTTGTCCACCCCTCTTTGCCCTTGTCCACCCCTCTTTGCCCTTGTCCCACCCTCTTTGCCCTTGTCCCGTATTCTCCGCGCTTGTCCGCCACTCTTTGCCCTTGTCCCGTATTCTCCGCACTTGTCCGTCCCTCTTTGCCCTTGTCCGCCACTCTTTGCCCTTGTCCGCCACTCTTTGCCCTTGTCCGCCCCTCTGTGCCCTTGTCCCGTATTCTCTGCCCTTCTCCGTCCCTCTTTGCCCTTGTCCTGTATTCTCCACACTTGTCCGCCCCTCTTTGCCCTTTTCCAACCCTCTTTGCACATGTCCGACACTCTTTCCACTTTTCCCGTATTCTCCGAACTTGTCTGCTCCTCTTTGCCCTTTTCAGCCCTTCTTTGCCCTTTTCAGCCCCTCTTTGCCCTTTTCAGCCCCTCTTTGCCCTTGTCCACCCCTTTTTGCCCTTGTCCACCTCTCTTTGCCCTTGTCCCATATTCTCCGCACTTGTCCGTCCCTCTTTGCCCTTTTCCCGTATTCTCCGCACTTGTCCGCTCCTCTTTGCCATTTTCAGCCCATCTTTGCCCTTGTCCGCCCCTCTTTGCGCTTGTCCATCTCTCTTTTCCCTTGTCCAGTATTCTCCGCATTTGTCCACCTTTATTTGCCCTTGTCCGCCCCTCTTTGCCCTTGTCCCGTATTCTCCGCACTTCTCTGCCCCTCTTTGCACTTTTCCCGTATTCTCTGTACTTCTCCGCCCCTCTTTGGCCTTGTCCACCCCTCTTTGCGCTTGTCACTTCCTCTTTGCCGTTGTCCACCCCTCTTTGCACTTGTCTTCCCCTCTTTGACCTTGTCTGTCCCTTTTCCACTTGTCCGCCCCTCTCTGCCCTTGTCTACCCCTCTTAGTCCTTGTCCGCCCCTCTATGCACTTGTCCCGTATTCTCAGCAATTCTCCGCCCCTTTTTGCCCTTGTCCCGTATTCTCAGCACCTCTCCGCCCCTCTTTGCCCTTGTCCGCCCCTCTTTGCCCTTGTCCGCCCCTCTTTGCCCTTGTCCGCCCCTCTGTGCCCTTGTCCGCCCCTCTGTGCCCTTGTCCGCCCCTCTTTGCCCTTTTCCGCCCCTCTTTGCCCTTGTCAGCCCCTCTTTCCCTTTTCCGCACCTCTTTGAACTTGTCCGATATTCTTTGCCCTTGTCCGCCCCTCTTTGCCCTTGTCCGCCCCTCTTTGCCCTTGTCCGCCCCTCTTTGCCCTTGTCCACCCCTCTTTGCCCTTGAGCCGTGTTCTCCGCCCTTGTCCGCCATTCTTTGCACTTGTCCCGTGTTCTTTGCACTTTTCCGCCCCTTTTTTCGCTTGTCCCGTACTCTCCGAACTTGTCCGCCCCTCTTTGCATTTTTCCGCCCCTCTTTCCCATGTGCCGGTCCACTTTGCTCTTGTCCGCCCCTCTATGCTCTTGTCCGCCCCTTTTTCCCCTTGTCCACCCTTCTTTACCCTTGTCCGCTCCTCTTTTCTTTTGCACGCCCCTCTTTGCTGTTGTCCGCTCCTCTTTGTCCTTGTCCACCTCTCTTTCCACATGTCCGGTATTCTCCGCACTTCTCTGCCCCTCTTTGCCCTTGTCCGCCCCTCTTTGCCCTTGTCCGCCCCTCTTTGCCCTTGTCCGCCCCTCTTTGCCCTTGTCCGACCCTTTTTGCACTTGTCCGCCCCTCTTTCCCTTGTCCACTACTCTTTGCCCTTGTCCGCCCCTCTTTGCCCTAGTCCCGTGTTCTCCGCATTTGTCTGAACCTCTTTGCCATTGTCCCGTGTTCTCCGCACTTTTCCAACCCTCTTTGCCCTTGTACGCCCGTCTTTGCCCCTGTCCGCTCCTCTTTGCCCTTGTCCGCCCCTTTTTGCCCTTCTCCGCCCCCTTTGACCTTGTCGCCCCTCTTTGCCATGGTCCCGTATTCTCCAGAATTCTCCGCCCCTCTTTGCCCTTTTCCGATGCTCTTGGCCCTTGTCGCGTATTCTCCGCAATTCTCTGCCCCTCTTTGCCCTTGTCCGTCCCTCTTTGCACTTTTCCCCCTTCTTTGCCCTTGTCCGCCCCTCTTTGAACTTTTGAGCCCCTCTTTGCCCTTGTCCGCCCCTCTTTGCCCTTGTCCGCCCCTCTTTGCCCTTGTCCGCCCCTCTTTGCCCTTGTCCGCCCCTCTTTGCCCTTGTCCGCCCCTCTTTGCCCTTGTCCGCCCCTCTTTGCCCTCGTCCCGTTTTCTACGCACTTGTCTGCCCCTCTTTGCTCTTGTCCGCCCCTCTTTTGCTCTTGTCCGCCCCTCTTTGCCCTAATCCCGTAATCTCCGCACTTGTCCACCCCTCTTTGCCCTTGTCCGCCCCTCTTTGCCCTAATCCCGTAATCTCCGCAACTGTCCGCCCCTCTTTGCCCTTGTCCGCCCCATCTTTGCCCTTGTCCGCCCCTCAATGCCCTTGTCCGCCCCTCAATGCCCTTGTCCGCCCCTCAATGCCCTTGTCCGCCCCACTTTGCCCTTGTCCGCCCCACTTTGCCCTTGTCCGCCCCACTTTGCCCTTGTCCGCCCCACTTTGCCCTTGTCCGCCCCTCTTTGCCCTTGTCCGCCCCTCTTTGCCCTTGTCCGCCCCTCTTTGCCCTTGTCTGCCCCTCTTTGCCCTTGACCCGTGTTCTCCGCCTTTGTCCACCATTCTTTTCACTTGTCCCGTGTTCTTTTCACTTGTCCGCCCCTTTTTGCCCTTTTCCCGTACTCTCCGATCTTGTCCGCCCCTCTTTGCCCTTGTCCGCCCCTCTTTGCCCTTGTCCGCCCCTCTTTGCCCTTGTCCGCCCCTCTTTGCCCTTGTCCGCCCCTCTATGATCTTTTCCGCCCCTCTTTGCCCTTGTCCGCCCTTGTTTACCTTTGTCCGCCCCTCTTTTCTCTTGTCCACCCCTCTTTGCCCTTTTCCGGTATTCTCCACACTTCTCTGCCCCTCTTTGCCCCTGTCCACCCCTCTTTGCCCTTGTCCGCCTCTCTTTGCCCTTGTCCGACCCCCTTTGCACTTGTCCGCCACTCTTTGACCTTGTCCGTCTCTCTTTGCCCTTGTCCGCCACTCTTTCCCCTTGTCCACTAGTCTTTGCCCTTGTCCGCCCCTCTTTGCCCTTGTCCGCCCCTCTTTGCCCTTGTCCGCCCCTCTTTGCCCTTGTCCCGTGTTCTCCGCACTTGTCTGACCCTCTTTGCACTTTTCCCGTGTTCTCCGCACTTTTCCGCCCCTCTTTGCCCTTGTCCGCCCCTCTTTGCCTTGTCCGTCCCTCTTTGCCCTTGTCCGTCCCTCTTTGCCCTTGTCCGCCCCTCTTTGCCCTTGTCCGCCCTCTTTGCCCTTGTCCGCACCTCTTTACCCTTGTCCGCCCCTCTTTGCCCTTGTCCGCCCTTCTTTACCCTTGTCCGCCCGTCTTTACCCTTGTCCGACCCTCTTTGCCCTTGACTCCTATTCTACGAAATTCTCTGCCCCTCTTTGCCCTTGTCCGTCCCTCTTTGCCCTTGTCCGCCCCTCTTTGCCCTTGTCCGCCCCTCTTTGCCCTTGTCCGCCCCTCTTTGCCCTTGTCCGCCCCTCTTTGCCCTTGTCCGCCCCTCTTTGCCCTTGTCCGCCCCTCTTTGCCCTTGTCCGCCCCTCTTTGCCCTTGTCCGCCCCTCTTTGCCCTTGTCCGCCCCTCTTTGCCCTTGTCCGCCCCTCTTTGCCCTTGTCCGCCCGTCTTTGCCCTTGTCCGACCCTCTTTGCCCTTGTCCGACCCTCTTTGCCCTCGTCCCGTATTCTACGCACTTGTCTGCCCCTCTTTGCACTTGTCCGCCCCTCTTTGCACTTGTCTGCCCCTCTTTGCACTTTTCCCCTAGTGTCCGCACTTGTCCACCCCTCTTTGCCCTTGTTCGCCCCTCTTTGCCGTAATCCCGTAATCTCCGCAACTGTCCGCCCCTCTTTGCCCTTGTCCGCCCCTCTTTGCCCTTGTCCGCCCCTCTTTGCCCTTGTCCGCCCCTCTTTGCCCTTGTCCGCCCCTCTTTGCCCTTGTCCGCCCCTCTTTGCCCTTGACCCGTATTCTCCGCCTTTGTCCACCATTCTTTTCACTTGTCCCGTGTTCTCTTCACTTGTCCGCACCTTTTTGCCTTTTCCCGTACTCTCCGATCTTGTCCGCCCCTCTTTGCCCTTGTCCGCCCCTCTTTGCCCTTGTCCGCCCCTCTAAGCTCTTGTCCACCCCTCTATGCCCTTGTCCGCCCCTCTATGCCCTTGTCCGCCCCTCTATGCCCTTGTCCGCCCCTCTATGCCCTTGTCCGCCCTCTATGCCCTTGTCCGCCCTTCTTTACCTTTGTCCGCCCCTCTTTTCTCTTGTCCACCCCTCTTTGCCCTTGTCCGGTATTCTCTACACTTCTCTGCCCCTCTTTGCCCCTGTCCACCCCTCTTTGCCCTTGTCCGACCCCCTTTGCACTTGTCCGCCACTCTTTGACCTTGTCCGTCTCTCTTTGCCCTTGTTCGCCACTCTTTCCCCTTGTCCACTAGTCTTTGCCCTTGTCCGCCCCTCTTTGCCCTTGTCCCGTGTTCTCCGCACTTGTCTGACCCTCTTTGCACTTTTCCCGTGTTCTCCGCACTTTTCCAACTCTCTTTGCCCCTGTCCGCCCCTCTTTGCCCTTGTCCGCCCCTCTTTGCCCTTGTCCGCCCCTCTTTGCCCTTGTCCGCCCCTCTTTGCCCTTTTCCGCCCTCTTTGCCCTTGTCCGCCCTCTTTGCCCTTGTCCGCACCTCTTTGCCTTTGTCCCTTATTCTCCGCAGTTGTCCGCCCCTCTTGGCCCTTCTCCAACCCTCTTTGCACTTTTCCCCTAGTCTCCGCACTTGTCCACCCCTCTTTGCCCTTGTTCGCCCCTCTTTGCCCTAATCCCGTAATCTCCGCAACTGTCCGACCCTCTTTGCCTTTGACCGCCCCTCTTTGCACTTGTCCACCCCTCAATGCCCTTGTCCGCCCCTATTTGCCTTTGTCTGGCTCTCTTTGCCCTTGTCCGCCCCTCTTTGCACTTGTCCCGTATTCTACACACTTCTCCACCTCTCTTTGCCCTTGTCCACCCCTCTTTCCCTTGTCTGCCCCTCTTTGAACTTCTCCGCCCCTCTTTGCAATTCTCTGCCCGTCTTTGCCCTTGTACGCCCCTCTTAGCTCTTGTCCACTCCTCTTTGCCCTTTTCCGCTCCTCTTTGCCCTTTTCAGCCCTTCTTTGCCATTGTCCGCCCCTCTTTGCCCTTGTCCGCCCCTCTTTGCCCTTGTCCGCCCCTCTTTGCCCTTGTCCGCCCCTCTTTGCACTTGTCCGCCCCTCTTTGCCCTTGTCCGCCACTCTTTGCCCTTGTCCGCCCCTCTATGCTCTTGTCCGCCCCTCTTTGCACTTGTCCGCCCCTCTTTGCCCTTGTCCGCCCCTCTTTGCCCTTGTCCGCCACTCTTTGCCCTTGTCCGCCCCTCTATGCTCTTGTCCGCCCCTCTTTGCACTTGTCCTGTATTTTCCGCACTTGTCCGCCCCTCTTTGCACTTGTCCCTTATTCTCCGCCCTTGTCCGACCCTCTTTGCCCTTGTCCGACCCTCTTTGCCCTTGTCCGAACCTCTTTGCACTTGTCTGCCCTTCTTTGCCCTTGACCCGTGTTCTCCGCCTTTGTCAACCATTCTTTTCACTTGTCCCGTGTTCTCTTCACTTGTCCGCCCCTTTTTGCTTTTTTCCCGTACTCTCCGATCTTGTCCGCCCCTCTTTGCCCTTGTCCGCCCCTCTATGCTCTTGTCCGCCCCTCTTTGCCCTTGTACGCCCCTCTTTGCCCTTGTCCGCCCCTCTTTGCCCTTGTCCGCCCCTCTTTGCCCTTGTCCGCCCCTCTTTGCCCTTGTCCGCCCCTCTTTGCCCTTGTCCGCCCCTCTTTGCCCTTGTCCGACCCCCTTTGCCCTTGTCCGACCCCCTTTGCTCTTGTCCGACCCCCTTTGCTCTTGTCCGCCCCTCTTTGCCCTTGTCCGCCCCTCTTTGCCCTTGTCCGCCCCTCTTTGAACTTTTCAGCCCCTCTTTCCTCTTGTCCGCCCCTCTTTGCCCTTGTCCGACCCTCTTTGCCCTTGTCCGACCCTCTTTGCCCTTGTCCGACCCACTTTGCCCTCGTCCCGTATTCTTCGCACTTGTCTGCCCCTCTTTGCACTTGTCCGCCACTATTTTCCTTTGTCCGCCCCTCTTTGCCCTTGTCCGCCCCTCTTTGCACTTTTCCCCTAGTCTCCGCACTTGTCCACCCCTCTTTGCCCTTGTTCGCCCCTCTTTGCCCTAATCCCGTAATCTCCGCAACTGTCCGACCCTCTTTGCCTTTGACCGCCCCTCTTTGCCCTTGTCCGCCCCTCAATGCCCTTGTCCGCCCCTCTTTGCCTTTGTCTGGCTCTCTTTGCACTTGTCCGCCTCTCTTTGCCCTTGTCCACCCCTCTTTCCCTTGTCTGCCCCTCTTTGAACTTCTCCGCCCCTCTTTGCAATTCTCTGCCCGTCTTTGCCATTGTCCGCCCCTCTTTGCCCTTGTACACCCCTCTTAGCTCTTGTCCACTCCTCTTTGCCCTTTTCCGCTCCTCTTTGCCCTTTTCAGCCCTTCTTTGCCATTGTCCGCCCCTCTTTGCCCTTGTCCGCCCCTCTTTGCCCTTGTCCGCCCCTCTTTGCCCTTGTCCGCCCCTCTTTGCCCTTGTCCGCCCCTCTTTGCCCTTGTCCGCCCCTCTTTGCCCTTGTCCGCCCCTCTTTGCCCTTGTCCGCCCCTCTTTGCCCTTGTCCGCCTCTCTATGCCCTTGTCCGCCTCTCTATGCTCTTGTCCGCCCCTCTTTGCACTTGTCCTGTATTTTCCGCACTTGTCCGCCCCTCTTTGCACTTGTCCCTTATTCTCCGCCCTTGTCCTACCCTCTTTGCCCTTGTCCTACCCTCTTTGCCCTTGTCCGACCCTCTTTGCCCTTGTCCGAACCTCTTTGCACTTGTCTGCCCTTCTTTGCCCTTGACCCGTGTTCTCCGCCTTTGTCAACCATTCTTTTCACTTGTCCCGTGTTCTCTTCACTTGTCCGCCCCTTTTTGCTTTTTTCCCGTACTCTCCGATCTTGTCCGCCCCTCTTTGCCCTTGTCCGCCCCTCTATGCTCTTGTCCGCCCCTCTTTGCCCTTGTACGCCCCTCTTTGCCCTTGTCCGCCCCTCTTTGCCCTTGTCCGCCCCTCTTTGCCCTTGTCCGCCCCTCTTTGCCCTTGTCCGCCCCTCTTTGCCCTTGTCCTACCCTCTTTGCCCTTGTCCGCCCCTCTTTGCCCTTGTCCGACCCCCTTTGCCCTTGTCCGACCCCCTTTGCCCTTGTCCGACCCCCTTTGCCCTTGTCCGACCCCCTTTGCTCTTGTCCGCCCCTCTTTGCCCTTGTCCGCCCCTCTTTGAACTTTTCAGCCCCTCTTTCCTCTTGTCCGCCCCTCTTTACACTTGTCCGACCCTCTTTGCCCTTGTCCGACCCTCTTTGCCCTTGTCCGACCCACTTTGCCCTCGTCCCGTATTCTTCGCACTTGTCTGCCCCTCTTTGCCCTTGTTCGCCCCTCTTTGCACTTTTCCCCTAGTCTCCGCACTTGTCCACCCCTCTTTGCCCTTGTTCGCCCCTCTTTGCCCTAATCCCGTAATCTCCGCAACTGTCCGACCCTCTTTGCCTTTGACCGCCCCTCTTTGCCCTTGTCCGCCCCTCAATGCCCTTGTCCGCCCCTCTTTGCCTTTGTCTGGCTCTCTTTGCACTTGTCCGCCTCTCTTTGCCCTTGTCCACCCCTCTTTCCCTTGTCTGCCCCTCTTTGAACTTCTCCGCCCCTCTTTGCAATTCTCTGCCCGTCTTTGCCATTGTCTGCCCCTCTTTGCCCTTGTACACCCCTCTTAGCTCTTGTCCACTCCTCTTTGCCCTTTTCCGCTCCTCTTTGCCCTTTTCAGCCCTTCTTTGCCATTGTCCGCCCCTCTTTGCCCTTGTCCGCCCCTCTTTGCCCTTGTCCGCCCCTCTTTGCCCTTGTCCGCCCCTCTTTGCCCTTGTCCGCCCCTCTTTGCCCTTGTCCGCCCCTCTTTGCCCTTGTCCGCCCCTCTTTGCCCTTGTCCGCCCCTCTTTGCCCTTGTCCGCCCCTCTTTGCCCTTGTCCGCCCCTCTTTGCCCTTGTCCGCCTCTCTATGCCCTTGTCCGCCCCTCTTTGCACTTGTCCTGTATTTTCCGCACTTGTCCGCCCCTCTTTGCACTTGTCCCTTATTCTCCGCCCTTGTCCTACCCTCTTTGCCCTTGTCCGACCGTCTTTGCCCTTGTCCGACCCTCTTTGCCCTTGTCCGAACCTCTTTGCACTTGTCTGCCCTTCTTTGCCCTTGACCCGTGTTCTCCGCCTTTGTCAACCATTCTTTTCACTTGTCCCGTGTTCTCTTCACTTGTCCGCCCCTTTTTGCTTTTTTCCCGTACTCTCCGATCTTGTCCGCCCCTCTTTGCCCTTGTCCGCCCCTCTTTGCCCTTGTCCGCCCCTCTTTGCCCTTGTCCGCCCCTCTTTGCCCTTGTCCGCCCCTCTTTGCCCTTGTCCCGTATTCTCCGCTCTTGTCTGCTCCTCCTTTCCCTTGTCCCGTATTTTCCGCACTTGTCTGCCCCTCTTTGCCATTGTCCGGCCGTCTTTGCACTTGTCCGCACTTCTTTCCCCTTCTCCGCCCGTTTTAGCCCTTTTCCGCCTGTCTTTGCCCTTGTCCGCTCCTCTTTGCCCTTGTCCCGTATTCTCCAAACTTGTCCACTCCTCTTTCTGCTTTTCCCATATTCTCCGCCCTTCTCAGCCCCTCTTTGCACTTGTCCGCCACTCTTTGCCCTTCTCCCTTATTCTCTGCCCTTCTCCGCTGCTCTTTGCCCTTCTCCGCTGCTCTTTGCCCTTCTCCGCTGCTCTTTGCCCTTCTCCGCTGCTCTTTGCCCTTCTCCGCTGCTCTTTGCCCTTCTCCGCTGCTCTTTGCCCTTCTCCGACCCTCTATGCCCTTTTTCGCCCCTCTTTGCCCTTCTCGCCCCTCTTTGCCCTTCTCGCCCCTCTTTGCCCTTCTCGCCCCTCTTTGCCCTTCTCGCCCCTCTTTGCCCTTCTCGCCCCTCTTTGCCTTTCTCGCCCCTCTTTGCCCTTCTCGCCCCTCTTTGCCCTTCTCGCCCCTCTTTGCCCTTCTCGCCCCTCTTTGCCCTTGTCCGCCCCTCTTTGCCCTTGTCCGCCCCTCTTTGCCCTTGTCCGCCCCTCTTTGCCCTTGTCCGCCCCTCTTTGCCCTTGTCCGCCCCTCTTTGCCCTTGTCCGCCCCTCTTTGCCCTTGTCCGCCCCTCTTTGCCCTTGTCCGCCCCTCTTTGCCCTTGTCCGCCCCTCTTTGCCCTTGTCCCGTGTTCTCCACACTTGTCTGCCCCTCTTTGCCCTTATCCCGTGTTCTCCACACTTGTCCGCCCCTCTTTGCCCTTGTCCGCCCCTCTTTGCCCTTGTCCGCCCCTCTTTGCCCTTGTCCGCCCCTCTTTGCCCTTGTCCGCCCCTCTTTGCCCTTGTCCGCCCCTCTTTGCCCTTGTCCGCCCCTCTTTGCCCTTGTCCGCCCCTCTTTGCCCTTGTCCCGTATTCTCTGCCTTTGTCTGCCCTTCTTTGCACTTGTCCCGTATTCTCCGCACTTCTCCGACTCTCTTTGCTCTTATCCGCCCCTCTTAGCCCTTGTCCGCCCCTCTTTGCCCTTGTCCGCCCCTCTTTGCCCTTGTCCGCCCCTCTTTGCCCTTGTCCGCCCCTCTTTGCAATTGTCTGCCCCTCTTTGCCCTTGTCTGCCCCTCTTTGCCCTTGTCTGCCCCTCTTTGCCCTTGTCCGCCCCTCTTTGCCCTTGTCCGCCCCTCTTTGCCCTTGTCCGCCCCTCTTTGCCCTTGTCCGCCCCTCTTTGCCCTTGTCCGCCCCTCTTTGCCCTTGTCCGCCCCTCTTTGCCCTAGTCCCGTATTTTCGCACTTGTCCACCCCTCTTTGCCCTTTTTTGCCCCTCTATGCCCTTGTCCGCCCCTCTTTGCCCTTGTCCTGTATTCTCCGCTCTTGTCCGCCCCTCTTTGCCCTTGTCCCTTATTCTCCGCCCTTGTCAGCCCCTCTTTGCCCTTGTCCGCCCCTCTTTGCACTTGTCTGCCCCTCTTTGCTCTTGACCCGTGTTCTCCTCCCTTGTCCGACATTCTTTGCACTTGTCCCGTGTTCTCTTCAATTGTCTGCCCCTTTTTGCCCTTGTCCCGTACTCTCCGAACTTGTCCCCCCCACTTTGCCCTTGTCCGCCCCTCTTTGCACTTGTCCGACCCTCTTTGCCCTTGTCCGCCCCTCTTTGAACTTTTCAGCCCCTCTTTCCTCTTGTCCGCCCCTCTTTACACTTGTCCGACCCTCTTTGCCCTTGTCCGACCCTCTTTTCCCTCGTCCCGTATTCTACGCACTTGTCTGCCCCTCTTTGCACTTGTCCGCGACTATTTTCCTTTGTCCGCCCCTCTTTGCCCTTGTCCGCCCCTCTTTGCACTTCTCCCCTAGTCTCCGCACTTGTCCACCCCTCTTTGCCCTTGTTCGCCCCTCTTTGCCCTAATCCCGTAATCTCCGCAACTGTCCGACCCGCTTTGCCCTTGACCGCCCCTCTTTGCCCTTGTCCACCCCTCAATGCCCTTGTCCACCCCTCTTTGCACTTGTCCCGTATTCTATGCACTTCTCCGCCTCTCTTTGCCCTTGTCCACCCCTCTTTCCCTTGTCTGCCCCTCTTTGAACTTCTCCGCTCCTCTTTGCAATTCTCTGCCCCCCTTTGCCCTCGTCCGCCCCCCCTTTGCCCTCGTCCGCCCCCCCTTTGCCCTCGTCCGCCCCCCTTTGCCCTCGTCCGCCCCCCTTTGCCCTCGTCCGCCCCCCTTTGCCCTCGTCCGCCCCTCTTTGCCCTCGTCCCGTATTCTCCGCACTTGTCCCCCCCTCTTTGCCCTTGTCCCGTATTCTCTGCCTTTGTCTGCCCCTCTTTGCCCTTGTCCCGAATTCTCCGCACTTCTCCGCCCCTCTTTGCCCTTGTCCGCCCCTCTCTGCCCTTGTCCGCCCCTCTCTGCCCTTGCCCGCACCTCTCTGCCCTTGTCCGCACCTCTCTGCCCTTGTCCGCACCTCTTTGCCCTTGTCCGCCCCTCTTTGCCCTTGTCCGCCCCTCTTTGCCCTTGTCCGCCCCTCTTTGCCCTTGTCCGCCCCTCTTTGCCCTTGTCCGCCCCTCTTTTACTTTGTCCGCCCCTCTTTTACTTTGTCCGCCACCCTTTGCCCTTGTCCGCCACCCTTTGCCCTTGTCCGCCCCTCTTTGCCCTTGTCCGCCCCTCTTTGCCCTTGTCCGCCCCTCTTTGCCCTTGTCCGCCCCTCTTTGCCCTTGTCCGCCCCTCTTTGCCCTTGTCCGCCCCTCTTTGCCCTTGTCCGCCCCTCTTTGCCCTTGTCCGCCCCTCTTTGCCCTTGTCCGCCCCTCTTTGCCCTTGTCCCGTATTCTCTGCACTTGTACGCCCCACTTTGCCCTTGTCCGCCCCTTTTTGCCCTTTTCCTGTATTCTCCACACTTGTCCGCCCCTCTTTGCCCTTGTCCACCCCTCTTTGCCCTTGTCCCACCCTCTTTGCCCTTGTCCCGTATTCTCCGCACTTGTCCGTCCCTCTTTGCCCTTGTCCGCCACTCTTTGCCCTTGTCCCGTATTCTCCGCACTTGTCCGCCCCTCTTTGAACTTGTCCGACCCTCTTTGCCCTTGTCCTCACCTCTTTGCCTTTGTCCCTTATTCTCCGCAGTTGTGTGCCCCTCTTTGCCATTGTCCACCCGTCTTTGCCTTTGTCCGCCCGTCTTTGCCCTTGTCCGCACTTCTTTCCCCTCTCTGCCCGTCTTAGCCCTTTTCCGTCCGTCTTAGCCCTTTTCCGTCCGTCTTAGCCCTTTTCCGTCCGTCTTTGCCCTTGTCCGCTCCTCTTTGCCCTTGTCCCGTATTCTCCAACCTCGTCCACTCCTCTTTCTGCTTTTCCCGTATTCTCCGCCGTTGTCAGCCCCTCTTTGTACTTGTCCGCCCCTCTTTGCCCTTCTCCCGTATTCTCTGCCCTCGTCCGCCCCCCTTTGCCCTCGTCCGCCCCCCTTTGCCCTCGTCCGCCCCCCTTTGCCCTCGTCCGCCCCCCTTTGCCCTCGTCCGCCCCCCTTTGCCCTCGTCCGCCCCTCTATGCCCTCGTCCGCCCCTCTTTGCCCTCGTCCGCCCCTCTTTCCCTTGTCCCGTATTCTCTGCCTTTGTCTGCCCCTCTTTGCCCTTGTCCCGTATTCTCCGCACTTCTCCGCCCCTCTTTGCTCTTGTCCGCACCTCTCTGCCCTTGTCCGCACCTCTTTGCCCTTGTCCGCCCCTCTTTGCCCTTGTCCGCCCCTCTTTGCCCTTTTCCGCCCCTCTTTGCCCTTGTCCGCCCCTCTTTGCCCTTGTCCGCCCCTCTTTGCCCTTGTCCGCCCCTCTTTGCCCTTGTCCGCCCCTCTTTGCCCTTGTCCGCCCCTCTTTGCCCTTGTCCGCCCCTCTTTGCCCTTGTCCGCCCCTCTTTGCCCTTGTCCGCCCCTCTTTGCCCTTGTCCGCCCCTCTTTGCCCTTGTCCGCCCCTCTTTGCCCTTGTCCGCCCCTCTTTGCCCTTGTCCGCCCCTCTTTGCCCTTGTCCGCCCCTCTTTGCCCTTGTCCGCCCCTCTTTGCCCTTGTCCGCCCCTCTTTGCCCTTGTCCGCCCCTCTTTGCCCTTGTCCGCCCCTCTTTGCCCTTGTCCCGTATTCTCCGCACTTGTCCGCCCCTCTTTGCCCTTGTCCCGTATTCTCCGCACTTGTCCGCCCCTCTTTGCCCTTGTCCCGTATTCTCCACAGTTGTCCGCCCCTCTTTGCCTTTGTGCGACCCTCTTTACCCTTGTCCGCCCCTCTTTGACCTTGTCCTTCACTCTTTGCACTTGTCTTCCCCTCTTTGCCCTTGTCCCGTATTCTCCGCACTTGTACGCCCCACTTTGCCCTTGTCCGCCCCTTTTTGCCCTTTTCCCGTATTCTCCACTCTTGTCCGCCCCTCTTTGCCCTTGTCCGCCCCTCTTTGCCCTTGTCCGCCCCTCTTTGCCCTTGTCCGCCCCTCTTTCTCGGTTATTCTCCGCAATTGTCCTCCCCTCTATGCCCTTGTCCGCCCCTCTTTGCCCTTGTCCCGTATTCTCCACAGTTGTCCGCCCCTCTTTGCACTTGTCCCTTAATTCTCCGCACTTCTCCATCCCTCTTTGCCTTTGTGCGACCCTCTTTACCCTTGTCCGCCCCTCTTTGACCTTGTCCTTCACTCTTTGCACTTGTCTTCCCCTCTTTGCCCTTGTCCCGTATTCTCTGCACTTGTACGCCCCACTTTGCCCTTGTCCGCCCCTTTTTGCCCTTTTCCTGTATTCTCCACTCTTGTCCGCCCCTCTTTGCCCTTGTCCACCCCTCTTTGCCCTTGTCCACCCCTCTTTGCCCTTGTCCACCCCTCTTTGCCCTTGTCCCACCCTCTTTGCCCTTGTCCCGTATTCTCCGCGCTTGTCCGCCACTCTTTGCCCTTGTCCCGTATTCTCCGCACTTGTCCGTCCCTCTTTGCCCTTGTCCGCCACTCTTTGCCCTTGTCCGCCACTCTTTGCCCTTGTCCGCCCCTCTGTGCCCTTGTCCCGTATTCTCTGCCCTTCTCCGTCCCTCTTTGCCCTTGTCCTGTATTCTCCACACTTGTCCGCCCCTCTTTGCCCTTTTCCAACCCTCTTTGCACATGTCCGACACTCTTTCCACTTTTCCCGTATTCTCCGAACTTGTCTGCTCCTCTTTGCCCTTTTCAGCCCCTCTTTGCCCTTTTCAGCCCCTCTTTGCCCTTTTCAGCCCCTCTTTGCCCTTGTCCACCCCTTTTTGCCCTTGTCCACCTCTCTTTGCCCTTGTCCCATATTCTCCGCACTTGTCCGTCCCTCTTTGCCCTTTTCCCGTATTCTCCGCACTTGTCCGCTCCTCTTTGCCATTTTCAGCCCATCTTTGCCCTTGTCCGCCCCTCTTTGCGCTTGTCCATCTCTCTTTTCCCTTGTCCAGTATTCTCCGCATTTGTCCACCTTTATTTGCCCTTGTCCGCCCCTCTTTGCCCTTGTCCCGTATTCTCCGCACTTCTCTGCCCCTCTTTGCACTTTTCCCGTATTCTCTGTACTTCTCCGCCCCTCTTTGGCCTTGTCCACCCCTCTTTGCGCTTGTCACTTCCTCTTTGCCGTTGTCCACCCCTCTTTGCACTTGTCTTCCCCTCTTTGACCTTGTCTGTCCCTTTTCCACTTGTCCGCCCCTCTCTGCCCTTGTCTACCCCTCTTAGTCCTTGTCCGCCCCTCTATGCACTTGTCCCGTATTCTCAGCAATTCTCCGCCCCTTTTTGCCCTTGTCCCGTATTCTCTGCACCTCTCCGCCCCTCTTTGCCCTTGTCCGCCCCTCTGTGCCCTTGTCCGCCCCTCTGTGCCCTTGTCCGCCCCTCTGTGCCCTTGTCCGCCCCTCTGTGCCCTTGTCCGCCCCTCTTTGCCCTTTTCCGCCCCTCTTTGCCCTTGTCAGCCCCTCTTTGCACTTGTCCAATATTCTCCGCCCTTGTCCGCAAATATTTGCCTTGTCCCGTATTCTCCGCCCTTGTCCGCCCCTCCTTTCCGTTGTCCATTATTATCAGCCCTTGTCCTCCCGTCTGTGCCTTTGTCCGCCCGTCTGTGCCTTTGTCCGCCCGTCTGTGCCCTTGTCCGCCCGTCTGTGCCCTTCTCCGTCAATCTTATCCATTGTCCGCCCCTCTTTGCAATTCTCCGCCCGTCTTTGCCTTTGTCTGCCCATCTTTTCCCTTGTCCCGTATTCTCCCCCCATTGTCCGCCCCTCTTTCAATTTGTCCCGTATTCTCCACACTTGTCCGCCCCTCTTTGCACTTGTCCGCCCCTCTATGCCCTTGTCGGCCCCTCTTTGCCCTTGTCCGGTATTCTCCCCCCTTTTCCGCCCGTATTTCCGCTTGACCCGTATTCTCCTCACTGGTCCGCCCCTCTTTGCCCTTCTCCATCCCTCTTTGACCTTGTCCTGTATTCTCCGCACTTCTCCGCCACTCTTTGCCCTTGTCTGCCCCTCTTTCCCTTTTCCGCACCTCTTTGAACTTGTCCGATAATCTTTGCCCTTGTCCGCCCCTCTTTGCCCTTGTCCGCCCCTCTTTGCCCTTGTCCGCCCCTCTTTGCCCTTGTCCGCCCCTCTTTGCCCTTGTCCGCCCCTCTTTGCCCTTGTCCGCCCCTCTTTGCCCTTGAGCCGTGTTCTCCGCCCTTGTCCGCCATTCTTTGCACTTGTCCCGTGTTCTTTGCACTTTTCCGCCCCTTTTTTCGCTTGTCCCGTACTCTCCGAACTTGTCCGCCCCTCTTTGCATTTTTCCGCCCCTCTTTACTATGTGCCGGTCCACTTTGCTCTTGTCCGCCCCTCTATGCTCTTGTCCGCCCCTTTTTCCCCTTGTCCACCCTTCTTTACCCTTGTCCGCTCCTCTTTTCTTTTGCACGCCCCTCTTTGCTGTTGTCCGCTCCTCTTTGTCCTTGTCCACCTCTCTTTCCACATGTCCGGTATTCTCCGCACTTCTCTGCCCCTCTTTGCCCTTGTCCGCCCCTCTTTGCCCTTGTCCGCCCCTCTTTGCCCTTGTCCGCCCCTCTTTGCCCTTGTCCGACCCTTTTTGCACTTGTCCGCCCCTCTTTCCCTTGTCCACTACTCTTTGCCCTTGTCCGCCCCTCTTTGCCCTAGTCCCGTGTTCTCCGCATTTGTCTGAACCTCTTTGCCATTGTCCCGTGTTCTCCGCACTTTTCCAACCCTCTTTGCCCTTGTACGCCCGTCTTTGCCCCTGTCCGCTCCTCTTTGCCCTTGTCCGCCCCTTTTTGCCCTCCTCCGCCCCCTTTGACCTTGTCGCCCCTCTTTGCCATGGTCCCGTATTCTCCAGAATTCTCCGCCCCTCTTTGCCCTTTTCCGATGCTCCTGGCCCTTGTCGCGTATTCTCCGCAATTCTCTGCCCCTCTTTCCCCTTCTCCACCCTTCTTTGCCCTTGTCCACCTCTCCTTGCCCTTCTCCGCCCCTCTTTGCCCTTGTCCCGTATTCTCCGCACTTCTCCGCCCCTTGTTTGCTCTTTTCCGGCCCTCTTTGCCCTTGTCCGCCAATTTTTGCCTTTTCCGCACGTCTATGCCCTTGCCCGCCCGTCTATGCCCTTGTCCCTTCTTCTCCGCACTTCTCCGCCTTTTCTTTACCCTTGTCCGCCCCTCTTTACCCTTGTCCACCCCTCTTTACCCTTGTTCGCCCCTCTTTACCCTTGTCCGCCCGTCTTTACCCTTGTCCGCCCCTCTTTGCCCTTGTCTCCTATTCTCCGAAATTCTCCGCCCCTCTTTGCCCTTGTCCGTCCCTCTTTGCACTTTTCCCCCTTCTTTGCCCTTGTCCGACCCTCTTTGCCCTTGTCCGCCCCTCTTTGAACTTTTCAGCCCCTCTTTGCCCTTGTCCGCCCCTCTTTGCCCTTGTCCGCCCCTCTTTGCCCTTGTCCGCCCCTCTTTGCCCTTGTCCGCCCCTCTTTGCCCTTGTCCGCCCCTCTTTGCCCTTGTCCGCCCCTCTTTGCCCTTTTCCGCCCCTCTTTGCTCTTGTCCGCCCCTCTTTGCCCTCGTCCCGTTTTCTACGCACTTGTCTGCCCCTCTTTGCTCTTGTCCGCCCCTCTTTTGCTCTTGTCCGCCCCTCTTTGCACTTTTCCCCTAGTCTCCGCACTTGTCCACCCCTCTTTGCCCTTGTTCGCCCCTCTTTGCCCTAATCCCGTAATCTCCGCAACTGTCCGCCCCTCTTTGCCCTTGTCCGCCCCATCTTTGCCCTTGTCCGCCCCTCTTTGCCCTTGTCCGCCCCTCTTTGCCCTTGTCCGCCCCTCTTTGCCCTTGTCCGCCCCTCTTTGCCCTTGTCTGCCCCTCTTTGCCCTTGACCCGTGTTCTCCGCCTTTGTCCACCATTCTTTTCACTTGTCCCGTGTTCTCTTCACTTGTCCGCCCCTTTTTGCCCTTTTCCCGTACTCTCCGATCTTGTCCGCCCCTCTTTGCCCTTGTCCGCCCCTCGTTGCCCTTGTCCGCCCCTCTTTGCCCTTGTCCGCCCCTCTTTGCCCTTGTCCGCCCCTCTATGCTCTTTTCCGCCCCTCTTTGCCCTTGTCCGCCCTTGTTTACCTTTGTCCGCCCCTCTTTTCTCTTGTCCACCCCTCTTTGCCCTTTTCCGGTATTCTCCACACTTCTCTGCCCCTCTTTGCCCTTGTCCGCCCCTCTTTGCCCTTGTCCCGTGTTCTCCGCACTTGTCTGACCCTCTTTGCACTTTTCCCGTGTTCTCCGCACTTTTCCAACCCTCTTTGCCCTTGTCCGTCCCTCTTTGCCCTTGTCCGTCCCTCTTTGCCCTTGTCCGTCCCTCTTTGCCCTTGTCCGCCCCTCTTTGCCCTTGTCCACCCTCTTTGCCCTTGTCCGCACCTCTTTACCCTTGTCCGCCCCTCTTTGCCCTTGTCCGCCCTTCTTTACCCTTGTCCGCCCGTCTTTACCCTTGTCCGCCCCTCTTTGCCCTTGACTCCTATTCTACGAAATTCTCTGCCCCTCTTTGCCCTTGTCCGTCCCTCTTTGCCCTTGTCCGCCCCTCTTTGAACTTTTCAGCCCCTCTTTGAACTTTTCAGCCCCTCTTTGCCCTTGTCCGCCCCTCTTTGCCCTTGTCCGCCCCTCTTTGCCCTTGTCCGCCCCTCTTTGCCCTTGTCCGCCCCTCTTTGCCCTTGTCCGCCCCTCTTTGCCCTTGTCCGCCCCTCTTTGCCCTTGTCCGACCCTCTTTGCCCTCGTCCCGTATTCTACGCACTTGTCTGCCCCTCTTTGCACTTGTCCGCCCCTCTTTGCACTTGTCTGCCCCTCTTTGCACTTTTCCCCTAGTGTCTGCACTTGTCCACCCCTCTTTGCCCTTGTTCGCCCCTCTTTGCCCTAATCCCGTAATCTCCGCAACTGTCCGCCCCTCTTTGCCCTTGTCCGCCCCTCTTTGCCCTTGTCCGCCCCTCTTTGCCCTTGTCCGCCCCTCTTTGCCCTTGTCCGCCCCTCTTTGCACTTGTCTGCCCCTCTTTGCCCTTGACCCGTATTCTCCGCCTTTGTCCACCATTCTTTTCACTTGTCCCGTGTTCTCTTCACTTGTCCGCCCCTTTTTGCCCTTTTCCCGTACTCTCCGATCTTGTCCTCCCCTCTTTGCCCTTGTCCGCCCTTCTTTGCCCTTGTCCGCCCCTCTTTGCACTTGTCCGCCCCTCTTTGCCCTTGTCCGCCCCTCTAAGCTCTTGTCCGCCCCTCTAAGCTCTTGTCCGCCCCTCTATGCCCTTGTCCGCCCTTCTTTACCTTTGTCCGCCCCTCTTTTCTCTTGTCCACCCCTCTTTGCCCTTGTCCGGTATTCTCTACACTTCTCTGCCCCTCTTTGCCCCTGTCCACCCCTCTTTGCCCTTGTCCGACCCCCTTTGCACTTGTCCGCCACTCTTTGACCTTGTCCGTCTCTCTTTGCCCTTGTCCGCCACTCTTTCCCCTTGTCCACTAGTCTTTGCCCTTGTCCGCCCCTCTTTGCCCTTGTCCCGTGTTCTCCGCACTTGTCTGACCCTCTTTGCACTTTTCCCGTGTTCTCCGCACTTTTCCAACTCTCTTTGCCCTTGTTCGCCCCTCTTTGCCCTTGTCCGCCCCTCTTTGCCCTTGTCCGCCCCTCTTTGCCCTTGTCCGCCCCTCTTTGCCCTTGTCCGCCACTCTTTGCCCTTGTCCGCCCCTCTATGCTCTTGTCCGCCCCTCTTTGCACTTGTCCTGTATTTTCCGCACTTGTCCGCCCCTCTTTGCACTTGTCCCTTATTCTCCGCCCTTGTCCTACCCTCTTTGCCCTTGTCCGACCCTCTTTGCCCTTGTCCGACCCTCTTTGCCCTTGTCCGAACCTCTTTGCACTTGTCTGCCCTTCTTTGCCCTTGACCCGTGTTCTCCGCCTTTGTCAACCATTCTTTTCACTTGTCCCGTGTTCTCTTCACTTGTCCGCCCCTTTTTGCTTTTTTCCCGTACTCTCCGATCTTGTCCGCCCCTCTTTGCCCTTGTCCGCCCCTCTATGCTCTTGTCCGCCCCTCTTTGCCCTTGTCCGCCCCTCTTTGCCCTTGTCCGCCCCTCTTTGCCCTTGTCCGCCCCTCTATGCTCTTGTCCGCCCCTCTTTGCACTTGTCCTGTATTTTCCGCACTTGTCCGCCCCTCTTTGCACTTGTCCCTTATTCTCCGCCCTTGTCCGCCCCTCTTTGCCCTTGTCCGACCCCCTTTGCCCTTGTCCGACCCCCTTTGCCCTTGTCCGACCCCCTTTGCCCTTGTCCGACCCCCTTTGCTCTTGTCCGCCCCTCTTTGCCCTTGTCCGCCCCTCTTTGCCCTTGTCCGCCCCTCTTTGAACTTTTCAGCCCCTCTTTCCTCTTGTCCGCCCCTCTTTACACTTGTCCGACCCTCTTTGCCCTTGTCCGACCCTCTTTGCCCTTGTCCGACCCACTTTGCCCTCGTCCCGTATTCTTCGCACTTGTCTGCCCCTCTTTGCACTTGTCCGCCACTATTTTCCTTTGTCCGCCCCTCTTTGCCCTTGTCCGCCCCTCTTTGCACTTTTCCCCTAGTCTCCGCACTTGTCCACCCCTCTTTGCCCTTGTTCGCCCCTCTTTGCCCTAATCCCGTAATCTCCGCAACTGTCCGACCCTCTTTGCCTTTGACCGCCCCTCTTTGCCCTTGTCCACCCCTCAATGCCCTTGTCCGCCCCTCTTTGCCTTTGTCTGGCTCTCTTTGCACTTGTCCGCCTCTCTTTGCCCTTGTCCACCCCTCTTTCCCTTGTCTGCCCCTCTTTGAACTTCTCCGCCCCTCTTTGCAATTCTCTGCCCGTCTTTGCCATTGTCCGCCCCTCTTTGCCCTTGTACACCCCTCTTAGCTCTTGTCCACTCCTCTTTGCCCTTTTCCGCTCCTCTTTGCCCTTTTCAGCCCTTCTTTGCCCTTGTCCACCCTCTTTGCCCTTGTCCGCCCCTCTTTGCCCTTGTCCGCCCTCTTTGCCCTTGTCCGCCCCTCTATGCTCTTGTCCGCCCCTCTTTGCACTTGTCCTGTATTTTCCGCACTTGTCCGCCCCTCTTTGCACTTGTCCCTTATTCTCCGCCCTTGTCCGCCTCTCTTTGCCCTTGTCCGCCCCTCTTTGCCCTTGTCCGACCCCCTTTGCCCTTGTCCGACCCCCTTTGCCCTTGTCCGACCCCCTTTGCTCTTGTCCGCCACTCTTTGACCTTGTCCGCCACTCTTTCCCCTTGTCCACTAGTCTTTGCCCTTGTCCACCCCTCTTTGCCCGTGTCCCGTGTTCTCCACAATTGTCTGACCCTCTTTGCACTTGTCCCGTGTTCTCCGCACTTTTCCAACCCTCTTTGCCCTTGTACGCCCTTCTTTGCCCCTGTCTGACCCTCTTTGCAATTGTCCGCCCCTCTTTGCCCTTGTCCGCACCTCTTTGCATTTGTCCCTTATTCTCCGCAGTTGTCCGCCCCTCTTTGCCCTTCTCCGCCCCTCTTTGCCCTTCTCCGCCCCTCTTTGCCCTTCTCCGCCCCTCTTTGCCCTTCTCCGCCCCTCTTTGCCCTTCTCCGCCCCTCTTTGCCCTTCTCCGCCCCTCTTTGCCCTTCTCCGCCCCTCTTTGCCCTTCTCCGCCCCTCTTTGCCCTTCTCCGCCCCTCTTTGCCCTTCTCCGCCCCTCTTTGCCCTTCTCCGCCCCTCTTTGCCCTTCTCCGCCCCTCTTTGCCCTTCTCCGCCCCTCTTTGCCCTTCTCCGCCCCTCTTTGCCCTTCTCCGCCCCTCTTTGCCCTTGTCCGCCCCTCTTTGCCCTTGTCCGCCCCTCTTTGCCCTTGTCCGCCCCTCTTTGCCCTTGTCCGCCCCTCTTTGCCCTTGTCCGCCCCTCTTTGCCCTTGTCCCGTATTCTCCGCTCTTGTCTGCTCCTCCTTTCCCTTGTCCCGTATTTTCCGCACTTGTCTGCCCCTCTTTGCCATTGTCCGGCCGTCTTTGCACTTGTCCGCACTTCTTTCCCCTTCTCCGCCCGTTTTAGCCCTTTTCCGCCTGTCTTTGCCCTTGTCCGCTCCTCTTTGCCCTTGTCCCGTATTCTCCAAACTTGTCCACTCCTCTTTCTGCTTTTCCCATATTCTCCGCCCTTCTCAGCCCCTCTTTGCACTTGTCCGCCACTCTTTGCCCTTCTCCCTTATTCTCTGCCCTTCTCCGCTGCTCTTTGCCCTTCTCCGCTGCTCTTTGCCCTTCTCCGCTGCTCTTTGCCCTTCTCCGCTGCTCTTTGCCCTTCTCCGCTGCTCTTTGCCCTTCTCCGCTGCTCTTTGCCCTTCTCCGCTGCTCTTTGCCCTTCTCCGACCCTCTATGCCCTTTTTCGCCCCTCTTTGCCCTTCTCGCCCCTCTTTGCCCTTCTCGCCCCTCTTTGCCCTTCTCGCCCCTCTTTGCCCTTCTCGCCCCTCTTTGCCCTTGTCCGCCCCTCTTTGCCCTTGTCCGCCCCTCTTTGCCCTTGTCCGCCCCTCTTTGCCCTTGTCCGCCCCTCTTTGCCCTTGTCCGCCCCTCTTTGCCCTTGTCCGCCCCTCTTTGCCCTTGTCCGCCCCTCTTTGCCCTTGTCCGCCCCTCTTTGCCCTTGTCCGCCCCTCTTTGCCCTTGTCCCGTGTTCTCCACACTTGTCTGCCCCTCTTTGCCCTTATCCCGTGTTCTCCACACTTGTCCGCCCCTCTTTGCCCTTGTCCGCCCCTCTTTGCCCTTGTCCGCCCCTCTTTGCCCTTGTCCGCCCCTCTTTCCCTTGTCCCGTATTCTCCGCCCTTGTCCCCCCCTCTTTGCCCTTGTCCCGTATTCTCTGCCTTTGTCTGCCCTTCTTTGCACTTGTCCCGTATTCTCCGCACTTCTCCGACTCTCTTTGCTCTTATCCGCCCCTCTTAGCCCTTGTCCACCCCTCTTTGCCCTTGTCCGCCCCTCTTTGCCCTTGTCCGCCCCTCTTTGCCCTTGTCCGCCCCTCTTTGCAATTGTCTGCGTCTCTTTGCCCTTGTCTGCCCCTCTTTGCACATGTCCGCTCCTCTTTGACTTTTTCCGCCCTTCTTTGCCCTTATCCACCACCCTTTGCCCTTGTCCGCCCCTCTTTGCCCTTGTCCGCCCCTCTTTGCCCTTGTCCGCCCCTCTTTGCCCTTGTCCGCCCCTCTTTGCCCTTGTCCGCCCCTCTTTGCCCTTGTCCGCCCCTCTTTGCCCTTGTCCGCCCCTCTTTGCCCTAGTCCCGTATTTTCGCACTTGTCCACCCCTCTTTGCCCTTTTTTGCCCCTCTATGCCCTTGTCCGCCCCTCTTTGCCCTTGTCCTGTATTCTCCGCTCTTGTCCGCCCCTCTTTGCCCTTGTCCCTTATTCTCCGCCCTTGTCAGCCCCTCTTTGCACTTGTCCGCCCCTCTTTGCACTTGTCTGCCCCTCTTTGCCCTTGACCCGTGTTCTCCTCCCTTGTCCGACATTCTTTGCACTTGTCCCGTGTTCTCTTCAATTGTCTGCCCCTTTTTGCCCTTGTCCCGTACTCTCCGATCTTGTCCCCCCCTCTTTGCCCTCTGCCGCCCCACTTTGCCCTTGTACGCCCCTCTTTGCACTTGTCCGACCCTCTTTGCCCTTGTCCGCCCCTCTTTGAACTTTTCAGCCCCTCTTTCCTCTTGTCCGCCCCTCTTTGAACTTGTCCGACCCTCTTTGCCCTTGTCCGACCCTCTTTTCCCTCGTCCCGTATTCTACGCACTTGTCTGCCCCTCTTTGCACTTGTCCGCGACTATTTTCCTTTGTCCGCCCCTCTTTGCCCTTGTCCGCCCCTCTTTGCACTTCTCCCCTAGTCTCCGCACTTGTCCACCCCTCTTTGCCCTTGTTCGCCCCTCTTTGCCCTAATCCCGTAATCTCCGCAACTGTCCGACCCTCTTTGCCTTTGACCGCCCCTCTTTGCACTTGTCCACCCCTCAATGCCCTTGTCCGCCCCTATTTGCCTTTGTCTGGCTCTCTTTGCCCTTGTCCGCCCCTCTTTGCACTTGTCCCGTATTCTACACACTTCTCCACCTCTCTTTGCCCTTGTCCACCCCTCTTTCCCTTGTCTGCCCCTCTTTGAACTTCTCCGCCCCTCTTTGCAATTCTCTGCCCGTCTTTGCCATTGTCCGCCCCTCTTTGCCCTTGTACACCCCTCTTAGCTCTTGTCCACTCCTCTTTGCCCTTTTCCGCTCCTCTTTGCCCTTTTCAGCCCTTCTTTGCCATTGTCCGCCCCTCTTTGCCCTTGTCCGCCCCTCTTTGCCCTTGTCCGCCCCTCTTTGCCCTTGTCCGCCCCTCTTTGCCCTTGTCCGCCCCTCTTTGCCCTTGTCCGCCACTCTTTGCCCTTGTCCGCCCCTCTATGCTCTTGTCCGCCCCTCTTTGCACTTGTCCTGTATTTTCCGCACTTGTCCGCCCCTCTTTGCACTTGTCCCTTATTCTCCGCCCTTGTCCTACCCTCTTTGCCCTTGTCCGACCCTCTTTGCCCTTGTCCGACCCTCTTTGCCCTTGTCCGAACCTCTTTGCACTTGTCTGCCCTTCTTTGCCCTTGACCCGTGTTCTCCGCCTTTGTCAACCATTCTTTTCACTTGTCCCGTGTTCTCTTCACTTGTCCGCCCCTTTTTGCTTTTTTCCCGTACTCTCCGATCTTGTCCGCCCCTCTTTGCCCTTGTCCGCCCCTCTATGCTCTTGTCCGCCCCTCTTTGCCCTTGTACGCCCCTCTTTGCCCTTGTACGCCCCTCTTTGCCCTTGTCCGCCCCTCTTTGCCCTTGTCCGCCCCTCTTTGCCCTTGTCCGCCCCTCTTTGCCCTTGTCCGCCCCTCTTTGCCCTTGTCCGCCCCTCTTTGCCCTTGTCCTGTATTTTCCGCACTTGTCCGCCCCTCTTTGCACTTGTCCCTTATTCTCCGCCCTTGTCCGCCTCTCTTTGCCCTTGTCCGCCCCTCTTTGCCCTTGTCCGACCCCCTTTGCCCTTGTCCGACCCCCTTTGCCCTTGTCCGACCCCCTTTGCTCTTGTCCGCCCCTCTTTGCCCTTGTCCGCCCCTCTTTGCCCTTGTCCGCCCCTCTTTGAACTTTTCAGCCCCTCTTTCTTCTTGTCCGCCCCTCTTTACACTTGTCCGACCCTCTTTGCCCTTGTCCGACCCTCTTTGCCCTTGTCCGACCCACTTTGCCCTCGTCCCGTATTCTTCGCACTTGTCTGCCCCTCTTTGCACTTGTCCGCCACTATTTTCCTTTGTCCGCCCCTCTTTGCCCTTGTCCGCCCCTCTTTGCACTTTTCCCCTAGTCTCCGCACTTGTCCACCCCTCTTTGCCCTTGTTCGCCCCTCTTTGCCCTAATCCCGTAATCTCCGCAACTGTCCGACCCTCTTTGCCTTTGACCGCCCCTCTTTGCCCTTGTCCACCCCTCAATGCCCTTGTCCGCCCCTCTTTGCCTTTGTCTGGCTCTCTTTGCACTTGTCCGCCTCTATTTGCCCTTGTCCACCCCTCTTTCCCTTGTCTGCCCCTCTTTGAACTTCTCCGCCCCTCTTTGCAATTCTCTGCCCGTCTTTGCCATTGTCCGCCCCTCTTTGCCCTTGTACACCCCTCTTAGCTCTTGTCCACTCCTCTTTGCCCTTTTCCGCTCCTCTTTGCCCTTTTCAGCCCTTCTTTGCCATTGTCCACCCTCTTTGCCCTTGTCCGCCCCTCTTTGCCCTTGTCCGCCCCTCTTTGCCCTTGTCCGCCCCTCTTTGCCCTTGTCCGCCCCTCTTTGCCCTTGTCCGCCCCTCTTTGCCCTTGTCCGCCCCTCTTTGCCCTTGTCCGCCCCTCTTTGCCCTTGTCCGCCCCTCTTTGCCCTTGTCCGCCCCTCTTTGCCCTTGTCCGCCCCTCTTTGCCCTTGTCCGCCTCTCTATGCTCTTGTCCGCCCCTCTTTGCACTTGTCCTGTATTTTCCGCACTTGTCCGCCCCTCTTTGCACTTGTCCCTTATTCTCCGCCCTTGTCCGACCCTCTTTGCCCTTGTCCGACCCTCTTTGCCCTTGTCCGACCCTCTTTGCCCTTGTCCGAACCTCTTTGCACTTGTCTGCCCCTCTTTGCCCTTGACCCGTGTTCTCCGCATTTGTCCACCATTCTTTTCACTTGTCCCGTTTTCTCTTCACTTGTCCGCCCCTTTTTGCCCTTTTCCCGTACTCTCCGATCTTGTCCGCCCCTCTATGCTCTTGTCCGCCCCTCTATGCTCTTGTCCGCCCCTCTATGCCCTTGTACGCCCCTCTTTGCCCTTGTACGCCCCTCTTTGCCCTTGTACGCCCCTCTTTTCTCTTGTCCGCCCCTCTTTCCTCTTGTCGGCCCCTCTTTGCCCTTGTCCGCCCCTCTTTGCCCTTGTCCGCCCCTCTTTGCCCTTGTCCGCCCTCTTTGCCCTTGTCCGCCCCTCTATGCTCTTGTCCGCCCCTCTTTGCACTTGTCCTGTATTTTCCGCACTTGTCCGCCCCTCTTTGCACTTGTCCCTTATTCTCCGCCCTTGTCCGCCCCTCTTTGCCCTTGTCCGCCCCTCTTTGCCCTTGTCCGACCCCCTTTGCCCTTGTCCGACCCCCTTTGCCCTTGTCCGACCCCCTTTGCTCTTGTCCGCCACTCTTTGACCTTGTCCGCCACTCTTTCCCCTTGTCCACTAGTCTTTGCCCTTGTCCACCCCTCTTTGCCCGTGTCCCGTGTTCTCCACAATTGTCTGACCCTCTTTGCACTTGTCCCGTGTTCTCCGCACTTTTCCAACCCTCTTTGCCCTTGTACGCCCTTCTTTGCCCCTGTCTGACCCTCTTTGCAATTGTCCGCCCCTCTTTGCCCTTGTCCGCACCTCTTTGCACTTGTCCCGTATTCTCCGCACTTCTCCGACTCTCTTAGCCCTTGTCCGCCCCTCTTAGCCCTTGTCCGCCCCTCTTTGCCCTTGTCCGCCCCTCTTTGCACATGTCCGCCCCTTTTTGACTTTTTCCGCCCTTCTTTGCCCTTATCCACCACCCTTTGCCCTTGTCCGCTCCTCTTTGCAATTTTCCGCCCCTCTTTGCCCTTGTCCGCCCCTCTTTGCCCTTGTCCGCCCCTCTTTGCCCTTGTCCGCCCCTCTTTGCCCTTGTCCGCCCCTCTTTGCCCTTGTCCGCCCCTCTTTGCCCTAGTCCCGTATTTTCGCACTTGTCCACCCCTCTTTGCCCTTTTTTGCCCCTCTATGCCCTTGTCCGCCCCTCTTTGCCCTTGTCCTGTATTCTCCGCTCTTGTCCGCCCCTCTTTGCCCTTGTCCCTTATTCTCCGCCCTTGTCAGCCCCTCTTTGCCCTTGTCCGCCCCTCTTTGCACTTGTCTGCCCCTCTTTGCCCTTGACCCGTGTTCTCCTCCCTTGTCCGACATTCTTTGCACTTGTCCCGTGTTCTCTTCAATTGTCTGCCCCTTTTTACCCTTGTCCCGTACTCTCCGATCTTGTCCCCCCCTCTTTGCCCTCTGCCGCCCCACTTTGCCCTTGTCCGCCCCTCTTTGCACTTGTCCGACCCTCTTTGCCCTTGTCCGCCCCTCTTTGAACTTTTCAGCCCCTCTTTCCTCTTGTCCGCCCCTCTTTACACTTGTCCGACCCTCTTTGCCCTTGTCCGACCCTCTTTTCCCTCGTCCCGTATTCTACGCACTTGTCTGCCCCTCTTTGCACTTGTCCGCGACTATTTTCCTTTGTCCGCCCCTCTTTGCCCTTGTCCGCCCCTCTTTGCACTTCTCCCCTAGTCTCCGCACTTGTCCACCCCTCTTTGCCCTTGTTCGCCCCTCTTTGCCCTAATCCCGTAATCTCCGCAACTGTCCGACCCGCTTTGCCCTTGACCGCCCCTCTTTGCCCTTGTCCACCCCTCAATGCCCTTGTCCACCCCTCTTTGCACTTGTCCCGTATTCTATGCACTTCTCCGCCTCTCTTTGCCCTTGTCCACCCCTCTTTCCCTTGTCTGCCCCTCTTTGAACTTCTCCGCTCCTCTTTGCAATTCTCTGCCCGTCTTTGCCCTTGTCCGCCCCTCTTTGCCCTTGTCCGCCCCTCTTTGCCCTTGTCCGCCCCTCTTTGCCCTTGTCCGCCCCTCTTTGCCCTTGTCCGCCCCTCTTTGCCCTTGTCCGCCCCTCTTTGCCCTTGTCCGCCCCTCTTTGCCCTTGTCCGCCCCTCTTTGCCCTTGTCTGCCCCTCTTTGCCCTTGACCCGTGTTCTCCGCCTTTGTCCACCATTCTTTTCACTTGTCCCGTGTTCTCTTCACTTGTCCGCCCCTTTTTGCCCTTGTCCCGTACTCTCTGATCTTGTCCGCCCCTCTTTGCCCTTGTCCGCCCCTCTTTGCCCTTGTCCGCCCCTCTTTGCCCTTGTCCGCCCCTCTTTGCCCTTGTCCGCCCCTCGTTGCCCTTGTCCGCCCCTCGTTGCCCTTGTCCGCCCCTCTTTGCCCTTGTCCGCCCCTCTTTGCACTTGTCCCGTGTTCTCCGCACTTGTCTGACCCTCTTTGTACTTTTCCCGTGTTCTCCGCGCTTTTCCAACCCTCTTTGCCCTTGTACGCCCTTCTTTGCCCCTGTCCGACCCTCTTTGCAATTCTCCGCCCCTCTTTGCTCTTGTCCGCACCTCTTTGCCTTTGTCTCTTATTCTCCGCAGTTGTCCCCCCCTCTTTGCCCTTCTCCGCCCCTCTTTGCCCTTCTCCGCCCCTCTTTGCCCTTCTCCGCCCCTCTTTGCCCTTCTCCGCCCCTCTTTGCCCTTCTCCGCCCCTCTTTGCCCTTCTCCGCCCCTCTTTGCCCTTCTCCGCCCCTCTTTGCCCTTCTCCGCCCCTCTTTGCCCTTCTCCGCCCCTCTTTGCCCTTCTCCGCCCCTCTTTGCCCTTCTCCGCCCCTCTTTGCCCTTCTCCGCCCCTCTTTGCCCTTCTCCGCCCCTCTTTGCCCTTCTCCGCCCCTCTTTGCCCTTCTCCGCCCCTCTTTGCCCTTCTCCGCCCCTCTTTGCCCTTGTCCCATATTCTCTGCTCTTGTCTGCTCCTCCTTTCCCTTGTCCCGTATTTTCCGCACTTTTCTGCCCCTCTTTGATATTGTCCGGCCGTCTTTGCACTTGTCCGCACTTCTTTCCCCTTCTCCGCCCGTTTTAGCCCTTTTTCGCCTGTCTTTGCCCTTGTCCGCTCCTCTTTGCCCTTGTCCCGTATTCTCCAAACTCGTCCGCTCCTCTTTCTGCTTTTCCCGTATTCTCCGCCCTTCTCAGCCCCTCTTTGCACTTGTCTGCCCCTCTTTGCCCTTCTCCCATATTCTCTGCACTTATCCGCCCCTCTTTGCATTTGTCCGCCCCTCTTTGCCCTTCTCCGCTGCTCTTTGCCCTTCTCCGCTGCTCTTTGCCCTTCTCCGCTGCTCTTTGCCCTTGTCCGACCCTCTATGCCCTTGTCCGCCCCTCTTTGCTCTTGTCCGCCCATTTTTCCCCTTGTCCACCCTTCTTTACTCTTGTCCGCCCCTCTTTTCTTTTGTACGCCCCTCTTTGCCGTTTTCTGCTCCTCTTTGCCCTTGTCCACCTCTCTTTGCCCTTGTCCCGTATTCTCCGCACTTGTCCGCCCCTCTTTGCCCTTGTCCGCCCCTCTTTGCCCTTGTCCGCCCCTCTTTGCCCTTGTCCGCCCCTCTTTGCCTTTGTCCGCCCCTCTTTGCCCTTGTCCGCCCCTCTTTGCCCTTGTCCGCCCCTCTTTGCCCTTGTCCGCCCCTCTTTGCCCTTGTCCGCCCCTCTTTGCCCTTGTCCGCCCCTCTTTGCCCTTGTCCGCCCCTCTTTGCCCTTGTCTGCCCCTCTTTGCCCTTGTCTGCCCCTCTTTGCCCTTGTCCCGTGTTCTCCGCATTTGTCTGAACCTCTTTGCCATTGTCCTGTGTTCTCCGCACTTTTCCAACCCTCTTTGCCCTTGTATGCCCGTCTTTGCCCTTGTCCGCCCCTTTTTGCCCTTCTCCGCCCCCTTTGAACTTGTCGCCCCTCTTTGCCCTTTTCCGCCCCTCTTTGCCCTTGTCCCGTATTCTCCGGAATTCTCCGCCCCTCTTTGCCCTTTTCCGCTGCTCTTGGCCCTTGTCGCGTATTCTCCGCAATTCTCTGCCCTTCTTTGCCCTTGTCCACCCCTCCTTGCCCCTCTCCGCCCCTCTTTGCCCTTGTCCCGTTTTCTCCGCACTTCTCCGCCCCTTCTTTGCTCTTTTCCGGCCCTCTTTGTCCTTGTCTGCCAATTTTTGCATTTCCGCACGTCTATGCCCTTGCCCGCCCGTCTATGCCCTTGTCCCTTCTTCTCCGCACTTCTCCGCCTTTTCTTTGCCCTTGTCCGCCCCTCTTTGCCCTTGTCCGCCCCTCTTTGCCCTTGTCCGCCCCTCTTTGCCCTTGTCCGCCCCTCTTTGCCCTTGTCCGCCCCTCTTTGCCCTTGTCCGCCCCTCTTTGCCCTTGTCCGACCCTCTTTGCCCTTGTCCGACCCTCTTTGCCCTTGTCCGACCTTCTTTGCCCTTGTCCGACCCTCTTTGCCCTTGTCCGACCCTCTTTGCCCTTGTCCGACCCTCTTTGCCCTCGTCCCGTATTCTTTGCCCTTGTCCGCCCCTCTTTGCCCTTGTCCGCCCCTCTTTGCCCTTGTCCGCCCCTCTTTGCCCTTGTCTGCCCCTCTTTGCCCTTGTCTGCCCCTCTTTGCCCTTGTCCCGTGTTCTCCGCATTTGTCTGAACCTCTTTGCCATTGTCCTGTGTTCTCCGCACTTTTCCAACCCTCTTTGCCCTTGTATGCCCGTCTTTGCCCTTGTCCGCCCCTTTTTGCCCTTCTCCGCCCCCTTTGAACTTGTCGCCCCTCTTTGCCCTTGTCCGCCCCTCTTTGCCCTTGTTCGCCCCTCTTTGCCCTTGTCCGCCCCTCTTTGCCCTTGTCCGCCCCTCTTTGCCCTTGTCCGCCCCTCTTTACACTTGTCCGACCCTCTTTGCCGTTGTCCGACCCTCTTTGCCCTTGTCCGACCCTCTTTGCCCTTGTCCGACCCTCTTTGCCCTCGTCCCGTATTCTTTGCACTTGTCTGCCCCTCTTTGCTCTTGTCCGCCACTATTTTCCTTTGTCCGCCCCTCTTTGCCCTTGTCCGCCCCTCTTTGCCCTTGTCCGCCCCTCTTTACACTTGTCCGACCCTCTTTGCCCTTGTCTGACCCTCTTTGCCCTTGTCCGACCCTCTTTGCCCTTGTCCGACCCTCTTTGCCCTCGTCCCGTATTCTTTGCACTTGTCTGCCCCTCTTTGCTCTTGTCCGCCACTATTTTCCTTTGTCCGCCCCTCTTTGCCCTTGTCCGCCCCTCTTTGCACTTTTCCCCTAGTCTCCGCACTTGTCCACCCCTCTTTGCCCTTGTTCGCCACTCTTTGTCCTAATCCCGTAATCTCCGCAACTGTCCGACCCTCTTTGCCTTTGACCGCCCCTCTTTGCACTTGTCCACCCCTCAATGCCCTTGTCCGCCCCTCTTTGCCTTTGTCTGGCTCTCTTTGCACTTGTCCGCCCCTCTTTGCACTTGTCCCGTATTCTACGCACTTCTCCGCCTCTCTTTGCCCTTGTCCACCCCTCTTTCCCTTGTCTGCCCCTCTTTGAACTTCTCCGCCCCTCTTTGCAATTCTCTGCCCGTCTTTGCCATTGTACGCCCCTCTTTGCCCTTGTACACCCCTCTTAGCTCTTGTCCACTCCTCTTTGCCCTTTTCCGCTCCTCTTTGCCCTTTTCAGCCCTTCTTTGCCATTGTCCACCCTCTTTGCCCTTGTCCGCCCCTCTTTGCCCTTGTCCGCCCCTCTTTGCCCTTGTCCGCCCCTCTTTGCCCTTGTCCGCCCCTCTTTGCCCTTGTCCGCCCCTCTTTGCACTTGTCCTGTATTTTCCGCACTTCTCCGCCCCTCTTTGCACTTGTCCCTTATTCTCCGCCCTTGTCCGCCCCTCTTTGCCCTTGTCCGCCCCTCTTTGCCCTTGTCCGACCCCCTTTGCCCTTGTCCGACCCCCTTTGCCCTTGTCCGACCCCCTTTGCCCTTGTCCGACCCCCTTTGCTCTTGTCCGACCCTCTTTGCTCTTGTCCGACCCTCTTTGCCCTTGTCCGCCCCTCTTTGAACTTTTCAGCCCCTCTTTCCTCTTGTCCGCCCCTCTTTACACTTGTCCGACCCTCTTTGCCCTTGTCCGACCCTCTTTGCCCTTGTCCGACCCACTTTGCCCTCGTCCCGTATTCTTCGCACTTGTCTGCCCCTCTTTGCACTTGTCCGCCACTATTTTCCTTTGTCCGCCCCTCTTTGCCCTTGCCCGCCCCTCTTTGCACTTTTCCCCTAGTCTCCGCACTTGTCCACCCCTCTTTGCCCTTGTTCGCCCCTCTTTGCCCTAATCCCGTAATCTCCGCAACTGTCCGACCCTCTTTGCCTTTGACCGCCCCTCTTTGCCCTTGTCCACCCCTCAATGCCCTTGTCCGCCCCTCTTTGCCTTTGTCTGGCTGTCTTTGCAATTGTCCGCCCCTCTTTGCCCTTGTCCCGTATTCTACGCACTTCTCCGCCTCTCTTTGCCCTTGTCCACCCCTCTTTCCCTTGTCTGCCCCTCTTTGAACTTCTCCGCCCCTCTTTGCAATTCTCTGCCCGTCTTTGCCATTGTACGCCCCTCTTTGCCCTTGTACACCCCTCTTAGCTCTTGTCCACTCCTTTTTGCCCTTTTCCGCTCCTATTTGCCCTTTTCAGCCCTTCTTTGCCATTGTCCACCCTCTTTGCCCTTGTCCGCCCCTCTTTGCCCTTGTCCGCCCCTCTTTGCCCTTGTCCGCCCCTCTTTGCCCTTGTCCGCCACTCTTTGCCCTTGTCCGCCCCTCTTTGCCCTTGTCCGCCACTCTATGCTCTTGTCCGCCCCTCTTTGCACTTGTCCTGTATTTTCCGCACTTGTCCGCCCCTCTTTGCACTTGTCCCTTATTCTCCGCCCTTGTCCTACCCTCTTTTCCCTTGTCCGACCCTCTTTGCCCTTGTCCGACCCTCTTTGCCCTTGTCCGACCCTCTTTGCACTTGTCTGCCCCTCTTTGCCCTTGACCCGTGTTCTCCGCCTTTGTCCACCATTCTTTTCACTTGTCCCGTGTTCTCTTCACTTGTCCGCCCCTTTTTGCCCTTTTCCCGTACTCTCCGATCTTGTCCGCCCGTCTTTGCCCTTGTCCGCCCCTCTATGCTCTTGTCCGCCCCTCTTTTCTCTTGTCGGCCCCTCTTTTCTCTTGTCGGCCCCTCTTTTCTCTTGTCGGCCCCTCTTTCCTCTTGTCGGCCCCTCTTTCCTCTTGTCGGCCCCTCTTTGCCCTTGTCCGCCCCTCTTTGACCTTGTCCGCCCCTCTTTGCCCTTGTCCGCCCCTCTTTGCCCTTGTCCGCCCTCTTTGCCCTTGTCCGCCCCTCTATGCTCTTGTCCGCCCCTCTTTGCACTTGTCCTGTATTTTCCGCACTTGTCCGCCCCTCTTTGCCCTTGTCCGACCCCCTTTGCCCTTGTCCGACCCTCTTTGCCCTTGTCCGACCCCCTTTGCCCTTGTCCGACCCCCTTTGCTCTTGTCCGCCACTCTTTGACCTTGTCCGCCACTCTTTCCCCTTGTCCACTAGTCTTTGCCCTTGTCCACCCCTCTTTGCCCTTGTCCCGTGTTCTCCACACTTGTCCGACCCTCTTTGCCCTTGTCTGACCCTCTTTGCCCTTGTCCGACCCTCTTTGCCCTTGTCCGACCCTCTTTGCCCTCGTCCCGTATTCTTTGCACTTGTCTGCCCCTCTTTGCTCTTGTCCGCCACTATTTTCCTTTGTCCGCCCCTCTTTGCCCTTGTCCGCCCCTCTTTGCACTTTTCCCCTAGTCTCCGCACTTGTCCACCCCTCTTTGCCCTTGTTCGCCACTCTTTGTCCTAATCCCGTAATCTCCGCAACTGTCCGACCCTCTTTGCCTTTGACCGCCCCTCTTTGCACTTGTCCACCCCTCAATGCCCTTGTCCGCCCCTCTTTGCCTTTGTCTGGCTCTCTTTGCACTTGTCCGCCCCTCTTTGCACTTGTCCCGTATTCTACGCACTTCTCCGCCTCTCTTTGCCCTTGTCCACCCCTCTTTCCCTTGTCTGCCCCTCTTTGAACTTCTCCGCCCCTCTTTGCAATTCTCTGCCCGTCTTTGCCATTGTACGCCCCTCTTTGCCCTTGTACACCCCTCTTAGCTCTTGTCCACTCCTCTTTGCCCTTTTCCGCTCCTCTTTGCCCTTTTCAGCCCTTCTTTGCCATTGTCCACCCTCTTTGCCCTTGTCCGCCCCTCTTTGCCCTTGTCCGCCCCTCTTTGCCCTTGTCCGCCCCTCTTTGCCCTTGTCCGCCCCTCTTTGCCCTTGTCCGCCCCTCTTTGCACTTGTCCTGTATTTTCCGCACTTCTCCGCCCCTCTTTGCACTTGTCCCTTATTCTCCGCCCTTGTCCGCCCCTCTTTGCCCTTGTCCGCCCCTCTTTGCCCTTGTCCGACCCCCTTTGCCCTTGTCCGACCCCCTTTGCCCTTGTCCGACCCCCTTTGCCCTTGTCCGACCCCCTTTGCTCTTGTCCGACCCTCTTTGCTCTTGTCCGACCCTCTTTGCCCTTGTCCGCCCCTCTTTGAACTTTTCAGCCCCTCTTTCCTCTTGTCCGCCCCTCTTTACACTTGTCCGACCCTCTTTGCCCTTGTCCGACCCTCTTTGCCCTTGTCCGACCCACTTTGCCCTCGTCCCGTATTCTTCGCACTTGTCTGCCCCTCTTTGCACTTGTCCGCCACTATTTTCCTTTGTCCGCCCCTCTTTGCCCTTGCCCGCCCCTCTTTGCACTTTTCCCCTAGTCTCCGCACTTGTCCACCCCTCTTTGCCCTTGTTCGCCCCTCTTTGCCCTAATCCCGTAATCTCCGCAACTGTCCGACCCTCTTTGCCTTTGACCGCCCCTCTTTGCCCTTGTCCACCCCTCAATGCCCTTGTCCGCCCCTCTTTGCCTTTGTCTGGCTGTCTTTGCAATTGTCCGCCCCTCTTTGCCCTTGTCCCGTATTCTACGCACTTCTCCGCCTCTCTTTGCCCTTGTCCACCCCTCTTTCCCTTGTCTGCCCCTCTTTGAACTTCTCCGCCCCTCTTTGCAATTCTCTGCCCGTCTTTGCCATTGTACGCCCCTCTTTGCCCTTGTACACCCCTCTTAGCTCTTGTCCACTCCTTTTTGCCCTTTTCCGCTCCTATTTGCCCTTTTCAGCCCTTCTTTGCCATTGTCCACCCTCTTTGCCCTTGTCCGCCCCTCTTTGCCCTTGTCCGCCCCTCTTTGCCCTTGTCCGCCCCTCTTTGCCCTTGTCCGCCACTCTTTGCCCTTGTCCGCCCCTCTTTGCCCTTGTCCGCCACTCTATGCTCTTGTCCGCCCCTCTTTGCACTTGTCCTGTATTTTCCGCACTTGTCCGCCCCTCTTTGCACTTGTCCCTTATTCTCCGCCCTTGTCCTACCCTCTTTTCCCTTGTCCGACCCTCTTTGCCCTTGTCCGACCCTCTTTGCCCTTGTCCGACCCTCTTTGCACTTGTCTGCCCCTCTTTGCCCTTGACCCGTGTTCTCCGCCTTTGTCCACCATTCTTTTCACTTGTCCCGTGTTCTCTTCACTTGTCCGCCCCTTTTTGCCCTTTTCCCGTACTCTCCGATCTTGTCCGCCCGTCTTTGCCCTTGTCCGCCCCTCTATGCTCTTGTCCGCCCCTCTTTTCTCTTGTCGGCCCCTCTTTTCTCTTGTCGGCCCCTCTTTTCTCTTGTCGGCCCCTCTTTCCTCTTGTCGGCCCCTCTTTCCTCTTGTCGGCCCCTCTTTGCCCTTGTCCGCCCCTCTTTGACCTTGTCCGCCCCTCTTTGCCCTTGTCCGCCCCTCTTTGCCCTTGTCCGCCCTCTTTGCCCTTGTCCGCCCCTCTATGCTCTTGTCCGCCCCTCTTTGCACTTGTCCTGTATTTTCCGCACTTGTCCGCCCCTCTTTGCCCTTGTCCGACCCCCTTTGCCCTTGTCCGACCCTCTTTGCCCTTGTCCGACCCCCTTTGCCCTTGTCCGACCCCCTTTGCTCTTGTCCGCCACTCTTTGACCTTGTCCGCCACTCTTTCCCCTTGTCCACTAGTCTTTGCCCTTGTCCACCCCTCTTTGCCCTTGTCCCGTGTTCTCCACACTTGTCTGACCCTCTTTGCACTTGTCCCGTGTTCTCCGCACTTTTCCAACCCTCTTTGCCCTTGTACGCCCTTCTTTGCCCCTGTCTGACCCTCTTTGCAATTGTCCGCCCCTCTTTGCCCTTGTCCGCACCTCTTTGCATTTGTCCCTTATTCTCCGCAGTTGTCCGCCCCTCTTTGCCCTTCTCCGCCCCTCTTTGCCCTTCTCCGCCCCTCTTTGCCCTTCTCCGCCCCTCTTTGCCCTTCTCCGCCCCTCTTTGCCCTTCTCCGCCCCTCTTTGCCCTTCTCGCCCCTCTTTGCCCTTCTCGCCCCTCTTTGCCCTTCTCGCCCCTCTTTGCCCTTCTCGCCCCTCTTTGCCCTTCTCGCCCCTCTTTGCCCTTCTCGCCCCTCTTTGCCCTTCTCGCCCCTCTTTGCCCTTCTCGCCCCTCTTTGCCCTTCTCGCCCCTCTTTGCCCTTCTCGCCCCTCTTTGCCCTTCTCGCCCCTCTTTGCCCTTGTCCGCCCCTCTTTGCCCTTGTCCGCCCCTCTTTGCCCTTGTCCGCCCCTCTTTGCCCTTGTCCGCCCATCTTTGCCCTTGTCCCGTGTTCTCCACACTTGTCTGCCCCTCTTTGCCCTTATCCCGTGTTCTCCACACTTGTCCGCCCCTCTTTGCCCTTGTCCGCCCCTCTTTGCCCTTGTCCGCCCCTCTTTGCCCTTGTCCGCCCCTCTTTCCCTTGTCCCGTATTCTCCGCCCTTGTCCCCCCCTCTTTGCCCTTGTCCCGTATTCTCTGCCTTTGTCTGCCCTTCTTTGCACTTGTCCCGTATTCTCCGCACTTCTCCGAATCTCTTTGCTCTTATCCGCCCCTCTTAGCCCTTGTCCGCACCTCTTTGCCCTTGTCCACCCCTCTTTGCCCTTGTCCGCCCCTCTTTGCCCTTGTCCGCCCCTCTTTGCCCTTGTCCGCCCCTCTTTGCCCTTGTCCGCCCCTCTTTGCAATTGTCTGCGTCTCTTTGCCCTTGTCTGCCCCTCTTTGCACATGTCCGCCCCTCTTAGACTTTTTCCGCCCTTCTTTGCCCTTATCCACCACCCTTTGCCCTTGTCCGCTCCTCTTTGCAATTTTCCGCCCCTCTTTGCCCTTGTCCGCCCCTCTTTGCCCTTGTCCGCCCCTCTTTGCCCTTGTCCGCCCCTCTTTGCCCTTGTCCGCCCCTCTTTGCCCTTGTCCGCCCCTCTTTGCCCTTGTCCGCCCCTCTTTGCCCTCGTCCCGTATTATACGCACTTGTCCGCCCTTCTTTGCCCTTGTCCGACACTATTTGCCTCTGTCTGCCCCTCTTTGCACTTATCCACCCCTCTTTGCACTTTTCCCCTAGTCTACGCTCTTGTCCGCCCCTCTTTGCCCTTGTCCGCCCCTCTTTGAGCTTGTCTGCCCCTCTTTGCCCTTGTCCGCCCCTCTTTGACTTTCTCCGCACTTCTTTGCCATTGTCCCGTATTCTCCGCCCTTGTCCGCCCCTCTTTGCACTTGTCCGCCCCTCTTTGCACTTGTCCGCCCCTCTTTGCCCTTGTCTGCCCCTCTTTGCCCTAATCCCGTATTCTCCGCAATTGTCCGACCCTCTTTGCCCTTGACCGCCCCTCTTTGCACTTGTCCACACCTCTATTCCCTTGTCCGCCCCTCTTTGCCCTTGTCTTGCCCTCTTTGCCCTTGTCCGCCCCTCTTTGCACTTGTCCAGTATTCTACGCACCTCTCCGCCTCTCTTTGCCCTTGTCCACACCTCTTTACCTTGTCTTCCCCTGTTTGTACTTCTCCGCCCCTCTTTGCACTTCTCCGCCCCTCTTTGCACTTCTCCGCCCCTCTTTGCACTTCTCCGCCCCTCTTTGCAATTGTCAGCCCCTCTGTGCCCTTGTCCGCCCTCTTTGCCCTTGTCCGCCCCTGTCTGCACTTTTCCGCCCCTCTTTGCCCGATGTCCACACCTCTTTCCCTTGTCCGCCCCTGTTTGCACTTGTCCTCCCCTCTTTGCACTTCTCCACCCCTCTTTGCACTTCTCTGCCCATCTTTGCCATTTTCCGCCCCACTTTGCCCTTGTCTGCCCCTCTTTGCAATTGTCCGCCCCTCTTTGCAATTGTCCGCCCCTCTTTGCAATTGTCCGCCCCTCTTTGCAATTGTCCGCCCCTCTTTGCAATTGTCCGCCCATCTTTGCCCTTGTCCGCCCTCTTTGCCCTTGTCCGCCCTCTTTGCCCTTGTCCGCCCTCTTTGCCCTTGTCCGCCCTCTTTGCCCTTGTCCGCCCCTCTTTCCCCTTGTCCACCCCTCTTTGCCCTTGTCTCGTATTCTCCGAAATTTTCCGCCCGTCTTTGCCCTTGTCCGCCCGTCTTTGCCCTTGTCCGCCCGTCTTTGCCCTTGTCCGCCCGTCTTTGCCCTTGTCCGCCCCTCTTTGCCCTTGTCCAACCCTCTTTGCCCTTGTCCGCCCGTCTTTGCCCTTGTCCAACCCTCTTTGCCCTTGTCCGCCCGTCTTTGCACTCGTCCGGTATTCTCCGCACTTGTCCTTCCCTCTTTGCCCTTTTCCGCCCCTCTTTGCCCTTTTCCGCCCCTCTTTGCCCTTTTCCGCCCCTCTTTGCCCTTTTCCGCACCTCTTTGCCCTTTTCCGCTCCTCTTAGCACTTGTCCCGTATTCTCCGCAATTCTCCTCCCCTCTTTGCCCTTGTCCGGCCTTCTTTGTACTTGTCCGCCCCTCTTTGCCCTTGTATCGTATTCTCAGAAATTCTCTGCATGTCTTTGCACTTTTCCACCCCTCTTTGCACTTGTCCGCCCCTCTTTGCACTTGTCCGCCCCTCTTTGCACTTGTCCGCCCCTCTTTGCCCTTGTCCGCCCCTCTTTGCCCTAATCCCGTATTCTCCGCATTTGTCCGACTCTCTTTGCCCTTGACCGCCCCTCTTTGCCCTTGTCCACACCTATATGCCCTTGTCCTCCCCTCTTTGCCCTTTTCAGGTATTCTCTGAAATTCTCCGCCCGTCTTTGCACTTTTTCGCCCATCTTTGCTGTTCTCCGCCCCTCTTTGCCCTTCTCCACCCGTCTTTGCCTTTGTCCGCCCCTCTTTACACTTGTCCGCCCCTCTTTGCCCTTGTCCGACCCTCTTTGCCCTCGTCCCGTATTATATGCACTTCTCCGCCCCTCTTTGCCCTTGTCCGCCCCTATCTGCCTTTGTCTGCCCCTCGTTGCCCTTGTACACCCCTCTTTGCACTTTTCCCCTAGTCTCTGCACTTGTCCGCCCCTCTTTGCCCTTGTCCGCCCCTCTATGCCATTGTCTGCCCCTCTTTGCCCTTGTCCTTTATCTCCGCCCTTGTCCGCTCCTCTTTGCACTTGTCCCATATTCTCCGCACTTGTCCGCCCTTCCTTGCCCTTGTCCGCCCCTGTTTGCACTTGTCCGCCTCTCTTTGACCTTGTCCACCCCTCTTTGCCCTTGTCCGTCCCTCTTTCACCTTGTCCCGTATTCTCCACATTTCTCCGCCCCTCTTTGCCCTTTTCTGCCCCTCTTTGTCCTTGTCCGCCCTTCTTTGCCCTTGTCCGGTATTCTCAGCACTTGTCCGCCCCTCTTTGCCCTCGTCCGCCCCTCTTTGCCCTCGTCCGCCCCTCTTTGCCCTCGTCCGCCCCTCTTTGCCCTCGTCCGCCCCTCTTTGCCCTCGTCCGCCCCTCTTTGCCCTCGTCCGCCCCTCTTTGCCCTCGACCGCCCCTCTTTGCCCTCGACCGCCCCTCTTTGCCCTCGACCGCCCCTCTTTGCCCTTGTCCTTTATCTCCGCCCTTGTCCGCTCCTCTTTGCACTTGTCCCTTATTCTCCGCACTTGTCCGCCCCTCCTTGCCCTTGTCCGCCCCTCTTTGCACTTGTCCGCCTCTCTTTGACCTTTTCCACCCCTCTTTGCCCTTGTCCGTCCCTCTTTCACCTTTTCCCGTGTTCTCCACATTTCTCCGCCCCTCTTTGCCCTTTTCTGCCCCTCTTTGTCCTTGTCCGCCCTTCTTTGCCCTTGTCCCGTATTCTCAGCGCTTGTCGGCCCCTCTTTGCCCTTGTCCACCCCTCTTTGCCCTTGTCCGCCTGTCTTTGCCCTCGTCCGGTATTCTCCGCACTTGTCCGCCCCTCTTTGCACTTGTCCGCCCCTCTTTGCACTTGTCCGCCCCTCTTTGCACTTGTCCGCCCCTCTTTGCACTTGTCCGCCCCTCTTTGCCCTTTTCCGCCCCTCTTTGCCCTAATCCCGTATTCTCCGTATTTGTCCGACTCTCTTTGCCCTTGACCGCCCCTCTTTGCCCTTGTCCACACCTATATGCCCTTGTCCGCACCTCTTTGCCCTTTTCAGGTATTCTCTGAAATTCTCCGCCCGTCTTTGCACTTTTCCACCCATCTTTGCTGTTCTCCGCCCCTCTTTGCCCTTCTCCACCCGTCTTTGCCTTTGTCCGCCCCTCTTTACACTTGTCCGCCCCTCTTTGCCCTTGTCCGACCCTCTTTGCCCTCGTCCCGTATTATACGCACTTCTCCGCCCCTCTTTGCCCTTGTCCGCCCCTATCTGCCTTTGTCTGCCCCTCGTTGCCCTTGTACACCCCTCTTTGCACTTTTCCCCTAGTCTCTGCACTTGTCCTCTCCTCTTTTCCCTTGTCCGCCCCTCTTTGCACTTGTCCGCCCCTCTTTGCTCTTGTCCGCCCCTCTTTGCACTTGTCCGCCCCTAATTGCCCTTGTCCGCCCATCTTTGCCTTTCTCCGCCCCTGTTTTCCTTTGTCCCGTATTCTCCGCCCTTACCGCCCCTCTTTGCACTTGTCCGACACTCTTTGCTCTTTTCCGCCCCTCTTTGCCCTTGTCCGCCCCTCTTTGCCCTTGTCCCGTGTTCTCCGCCAATTGTCCGCCCCTCTTTGAATTTGTCCCGTATTTTCCGCACTTGTCTGCCCCTCTTTGCCCTTGTCCGCCCCTCTATGCCATTGTCTGCCCCTCTTTGCCCTTGTCCTGTATCTCCGCCCTTGTCCGCTCGTCTTTGCACTTGTCCCATATTCTCCGCACTTGTCCGCCCCTCTTTGCACTTGTCCGCCTCTCTTTGACCTTGTCCACCCCTCTTTGCCCTTGTCCGTCCCTCTTTCACCTTGTCCCGTGTTCTCCACATTTCTCCGCCCCGTTTGCCCTTTTCTGCCCCTCTTTGTCCTTGTCCGCCCTTCTTTGCCCTTGTCCCGTATTCTCAGCACTTGTCGGCCCCTCCTTACCCTTGTCCCCCCCTCTTTGCCCTTGTCCGCCCATCTTTGCCCTCGTCCGGTATTCTCCGCAGTTGTCCGCCCCTCTTTGCCCTTGTCCGCCCCTCTTTGCCCTTGTCCGCCCCTCTTTGCCCTTGTCCGCCCCTCTTTGCCCTTGTCCGCACATCTTTGCCCTTGTCCGACCCTCTTTGAACCTGTCCCGTGTTCTCCTCCCTTCTCCGCCCCTCTTTGCTCTTGTCTGCACACCTTTGCCCTTGTCCGACACTCTTTGCACTTGTCCGCCCATATTTGCCCTTGTACGCCCCTCTTTGCCCTGGTCTGACTCTCTTTGCCCTTGTCCGAACCTCTTGGCCCTTGTCCGCCCGTCTTTGCCATTTCCGCCCCTCTTTGCCCTTGTCCGCCCCTCTTTGCCCTTGTCCGCCCCTCTTTGCCCTTGTCCGCCCCTCTTTGCCCTTGTCCCCTAGTCTTTGCCCTTGTCCGCCCCTCTTTACCCTTGTCCCGTGTTCTCCGCACTTGTCCGACACTCTTTGCCCTTGTGCCGTGTTACCCCCACTTTTCCAACCCTCTTTGCTCTTGTCCGCCCCTCTTTGCCCTTGTCCGCCCCTCTTTGCCCTTGTCCGCCCCTCTTTGCCCTTGTCCGGCCCTCTTTGCCCTTGTCCGCCCCTCTTTGCCCTTTTCCGCCCCTCTTTGCCCTTGTCCCGTATTCTCCGTAATTCTCGGCAACTCTTTCCACTTTTCCGCTGCTTTTTGCCCTTGTCCCGTATTCTCCGCACTTCTCCGCCTCTCTTTGCCCTTGTCCACCCCTCTTTGCCCTTGTCCGCCCCTCTTTTCCCTTGTCCCGTATTCGTCGCAATTCTCCGCCCCTTCTTTTCTCTTGTCCAGACCTCTTTGCCCTTGTCCCCTCATCTTTGCCTTTTCTGCCCCTCTTTGCCCTTGTCCGCCCCTCTTTGCCCTTTTCCGCCCCTCTTTGCCCTTTTCCGCCCCTCTTTGCCCTTTTCCGCCCCTCTTTGCCCTTTTCCGCCCCTCTTTGCCCTTTTCCGCCCCTCTTTGCCCTTTTCCGCCCCTCTTTGCCCTTTTCCGCCCCTCTTTGCCCTTGTCCGCCCCTCTTTGACATTGTCCCGTATTCTCACCATTTCTCCGTCCTCTTTGCCCTTGTCTGGCCCTCTTTGCCCTTGTCCGCCCATCTTTGCCTTTCTCCGCCCGTCTTTGCCCTTGTCCGCCCCTCTTTGCCCTAGTCTACCCCTCTTTTCCCTTGTCCGCCTTTCTTTGCCATTGTCCCATAGTCTCCGCACTTCTGCGTCCCTCTTTTCCCTTGTCCGCCCTTCTTTGCACTTGTCCCATATTCTCCGCAAATGTTCGCCCCTCTTTGCCCTTTTCCCGTATTCTCTGCACTTCTCCGCCCCTCTTTGCCCTTCTCCGCCCCTCTTTGCCCTTCTCCGCCCCTCTTTGCCCTTCTCCGCCCCTCTTTGCCCTTCTCCGCCCCTCTTTGCCCTTCTCCGCCCCTCTTTGCCCTTCTCCGCCCCTCTTTGCCCTTCTCCGCCCCTCTTTGCCCTTCTCCGCCCCTCTTTGCCCTTCTCCGCCCCTCTTTGCCCTTCTCCGCCCCTCTTTGCCCTTCTCCGCCCCTCTTTGCCTTTTTCTGCCCCTCTTAGCCCTTGTCCGCCCCTCTTAGCCCTTGTCCGCCCCTCTTTGCCCTTGTCCGCCCCTCTTTGCCCTTGTCCGCCCCTCTTTGCCCTTGTCCGCCCCTCTTTGCCCTTGTCCGCCCCTCTTTGCCCTTGTCCGCCCCTCTTTGCCCTTGTCCGCCCCTCTTTGCCCTTGTTCGCCCCTCTTTGCACTTGTCCGCCCCTCTTTGCCCTTGTCCGCCCCTCTTTGCCCTTGTCCGCCCCTCTTTGCCCTTGTCCGCCCCTCTTTGCCCTTGTCCGCCCCTCTTTACACTTGTCCGACCCTCTTTGCCCTTGTCTGACCCTCTTTGCCCTTGTCCGACCCTCTTTGCCCTTGTCCGACCCTCTTTGCCCTCGTCCCGTATTCTTTGCACTTGTCTGCCCCTCTTTGCTCTTGTCCGCCACTATTTTCCTTTGTCCGCCCCTCTTTGCCCTTGTCCGCCCCTCTTTGCACTTTTCCCCTAGTCTCCGCACTTGTCCACCCCTCTTTGCCCTTGTTCGCCACTCTTTGTCCTAATCCCGTAATCTCCGCAACTGTCCGACCCTCTTTGCCTTTGACCGCCCCTCTTTGCACTTGTCCACACCTCAATGCCCTTGTCCGCCCCTCTTTGCCTTTGCCTGGCTCTCTTTGCACTTGTCCGCCCCTCTTTGCACTTGTCCCGTATTCTACGCACTTCTCCGCCTCTCTTTGCCCTTGTCCACCCCTCTTTCCCTTGTCTGCCCCTCTTTGAACTTCTCCGCCCCTCTTTGCAATTCTCTGCCCGTCTTTGCCATTGTACGCCCCTCTTTGCCCTTGTACACCCCTCTTAGCTCTTGTCCACTCCTCTTTGCCCTTTTCCGCTCCTCTTTGCCCTTTTCAGCCCTTCTTTGCCATTGTCCACCCTCTTTGCCCTTGTCCGCCCCTCTTTGCCCTTGTCCGCCCCTCTTTGCCCTTGTCCGCCCCTCTTTGCCCTTGTCCGCCCCTCTTTGCCCTTGTCCGCCCCTCTTTGCCCTTGTCCGCCTCTCTATGCTCTTGTCCGCCCCTCTTTGCACTTGTCCTGTATTTTCCGCACTTGTCCGCCCCTCTTTGCACTTGTCCCTTATTCTCCGCCCTTGTCCTACCCTCTTTGCCCTTGTCCGACCCTCTTTGCCCTTGTCCGCCCCTCTTTGCCCTTGTTCGCCCCTCTTTGCACTTGTCCGCCCCTCTTTGCCCTTGTCCGCCCCTCTTTGCCCTTGTCCGCCCCTCTTTACACTTGTCCGACCCTCTTTGCCCTTGTCCGACCCTCTTTGCCCTTGTCCGACCCTCTTTGCCCTTGTCCGACCCTCTTTGCCCTCGTCCCGTATTCTTTGCACTTGTCTGCCCCTCTTTGCTCTTGTCCGCCACTATTTTCCTTTGTCCGCCCCTCTTTGCCCTTGTCCGCCCCTCTTTGCACTTTTCCCCTAGTCTCCGCACTTGTCCACCCCTCTTTGCCCTTGTTCGCCACTCTTTGCCCTAATCCCGTAATCTCCGCAACTGTCCGACCCTCTTTGCCTTTGACCGCCCCTCTTTGCACTTGTCCACCCCTCAATGCCCTTGTCCGCCCCTCTTTGCCTTTGTCTGGCTCTCTTTGCACTTGTCCGCCCCTCTTTGCACTTGTCCCGTATTCTACGCACTTCTCCGCCTCTCTTTGCCCTTGTCCACCCCTCTTTCCCTTGTCTGCCCCTCTTTGAACTTCTCCGCCCCTCTTTGCAATTCTCTGCCCGTCTTTGCCATTGTACGCCCCTCTTTGCCCTTGTACACCCCTCTTAGCTCTTGTCCACTCCTCTTTGCCCTTTTCCGCTCCTCTTTGCCCTTTTCAGCCCTTCTTTGCCATTGTCCACCCTCTTTGCCCTTGTCCGCCCCTCTTTGCCCTTGTCCGCCCCTCTTTGCCCTTGTCCGCCCCTCTTTGCCCTTGTCCGCCCCTCTTTGCCCTTGTCCGCCCCTCTTTGCCCTTGTCCGCCTCTCTATGCTCTTGTCCGCCCCTCTTTGCCCTTGTCCGCCTCTCTATGCTCTTGTCCGCCCCTCTTTGCACTTGTCCTGTATTTTCCGCACTTGTCCGCCCCTCTTTGCACTTGTCCCTTATTCTCCGCCCTTGTCCGACCCTCTTTGCCCTTGTCCGACCCTCTTTGCCCTTGTCCGACCCTCTTTGCCCTTGTCCGAACCTCTTTGCACTTGTCTGCCCCTCTTTGCCCTTGACCCGTGTTCTCCGCCTTTGTCCACCATTCTTTTCACTTGTCCCGTGTTCTCTTCACTTGTCCGCCCCTTTTTGCCCTTTTCCCGTACTCTCCGATCTTGTCCGCCCCTCTTTGCCCTTGTCCGCCCCTCTATGCTCTTGTCCGCCCCTCTTTGCCCTTGTACGCCCCTCTTTTCTCTTGTCCGCCCCTCTTTCCTCTTGTCGGCCCCTCTTTGCCCTTGTCCGCCCCTCTTTGCCCTTGTCCGCCCCTCTTTGCCCTTGTCCGCCCTCTTTGCCCTTGTCCGCCCCTCTATGCTCTTGTCCGCCCCTCTTTGCACTTGTCCTGTATTTTCCGCACTTGTCCGCCCCTCTTTGCACTTGTCCCTTATTCTCCGCCCTTGTCCGACCCCCTTTGCCCTTGTCCGACCCCCTTTGCCCTTGTCCGACCCCCTTTGCCCTTGTCCGACCCCCTTTGCCCTTGTCCGACCCCCTTTGCTCTTGTCCGCCACTCTTTGACCTTGTCCGCCACTCTTTCCCCTTGTCCACTAGTCTTTGCCCTTGTCCACCCCTCTTTGCCCTTGTCCCGTGTTCTCCACACTTGTCTGACCCTCTTTGCACTTGTCCCGTGTTCTCCGCACTTTTCCAACCCTCTTTGCCCTTGTACGCCCTTCTTTGCCCCTATCTGACCCTCTTTGCAATTGTCCGCCCCCCTTTGCCCTTGTCCGCACCTCTTTGCATTTGTCCCTTATTCTCCGCAGTTGTCCGCCCCTCTTTGCCCTTCTCCGCCCCTCTTTGCCCTTCTCCGCCCCTCTTTGCCCTTCTCCGCCCCTCTTTGCCCTTCTCCGCCCCTCTTTGCCCTTTTCCGCCCCTCTTTGCCCTTTTCCGCCCCTCTTTGCCCTTTTCCGCCCCTCTTTGCTCTTTTCCGCCCCTCTTTGCCCTTTTCCGCCCATATTTGCCCTTGTCCGCCCCTCTTTGCCATTGTCCCGTATTCTCACCATATCTCCGTCCTCTTTGCCCTTGTCTGGCCCTCTTTGCCCTTGTCCGCCCATCTTTGCCTTTCTCCGCCCGTCTTTGCCCTTGTCCGCCCCTCTTTGCCCTAGTCTACCCCTCTTTTCCCTTGTCCGCCTTTCTTTGCCATTGTCCCATAGTCTCCGCACTTCTGCGTCCCTCTTTTCCCTTGTCCGCCCTTCTTTGCACTTGTCCCATATTCTCCGCAAATGTTCGCCCCTCTTTGCCCTTTTCCCGTATTCTCTGCACTTCTCCGCCCCTCTTTGCCCTTCTCCGCCCCTCTTTGCCCTTCTCCGCCCCTCTTTGCCCTTCTCCGCCCCTCTTTGCCCTTCTCCGCCCCTCTTTGCCCTTCTCCGCCCCTCTTTGCCCTTCTCCGCCCCTCTTTGCCCTTCTCCGCCCCTCTTTGCCCTTCTCCGCCCCTCTTTGCCCTTCTCCGCCCCTCTTTGCCCTTCTCCGCCCCTCTTTGCCCTTCTCCGCCCCTCTTTGCCCTTCTCCGCCCCTCTTTGCATTTTTCTGCCCCTCTTTGCCCTCGTCCGCCCCTCTTTGCCCTTGTCCGCCCCTCTTTGCCCTTGTCCGCCCCTCTTTGCCCTTGTCCGCCCCTCTTTGCACTTGTCTGCCCCTCTTTGCCCTTGACCCGTGTTCTCCGCCTTTGTCCACCATTCTTTTCACTTGTCCCGTGTTCTCTTCACTTGTCCGCCCCTTTTTGCCCTTTTCCCGTACTCTCCGATCTTGTCCGCCCCTCTTTGCCCTTGTCCGCCCCTCTATGCTCTTGTCCGCCCCTCTTTGCCCTTGTACGCCCCTCGTTGCCCTTGTCCGAACCTCTTTGCACTTGTCTGCCCCTCTTTGCCCTTGACCCGTGTTCTCCGCCTTTGTCCACCATTCTTTTCACTTGTCCCGTGTTCTCTTCACTTGTCCGCCCCTTTTTGCCCTTTTCCCGTACTCTCCGATCTTGTCCGCCCCTCTTTGCCCTTGTCCGCCCCTCTATGCTCTTGTCCGCCCCTCTTTGCCCTTGTACGTCCCTCTTTTCTCTTGTCCGCCCCTCTTTCCTCTTGTCGGCCCCTCTTTGCCCTTGTCCGCCCCTCTTTGCCCTTGTCCGCCCCTCTTTGCCCTTGTCCGCCCTCTTTGCCCTTGTCCGCCCCTCTATGCTCTTGTCCGCCCCTCTTTGCACTTGTCCTGTATTTTCCGCACTTGTCCGCCCCTCTTTGCACTTGTCCCTTATTCTCCGCCCTTGTCCGCCCCTCTTTGCCCTTGTCCGACCCCCTTTGCCCTTGTCCGACCCCCTTTGCCCTTGTCCGACCCCCTTTGCCCTTGTCCGACCCCCTTTGCTCTTGTCCGCCACTCTTTGACCTTGTCCGCCACTCTTTCCCCTTGTCCACTAGTCTTTGCCCTTGTCCACCCCTCTTTGCCCTTGTCCCGTGTTCTCCACACTTGTCTGACCCTCTTTGCACTTGTCCCGTGTTCTCCGCACTTTTCCAACCCTCTTTGCCCTTGTACGCCCTTCTTTGCCCCTGTCTGACCCTCTTTGCAATTGTCCGCCCCCCTTTGCCCTTGTCCGCACCTCTTTGCATTTGTCCCTTATTCTCCGCAGTTGTCCGCCCCTCTTTGCCCTTCTCCGCCCCTCTTTGCCCTTCTCCGCCCCTCTTTGCCCTTCTCCGCCCCTCTTTGCCCTTCTCCGCCCCTCTTTGCCCTTGTCCGCCCCTCTTTGCCCTTGTCCGCCCCTCTTTGCCCTTGTCCGCCCCTCTTTGCCCTTGTCCGCCCCTCTTTGCCCTTGTCCGCCCCTCTTTGCCCTTGTCCGCCCCTCTTTGCCCTTGTCCGCCCCTCTTTGCCCTTGTCCGCCCCTCTTTGCCCTTGTCCGCCCCTCTTTGCCCTTGTCCCGTATTCTCCGCTCTTGTCTGCTCCTCCTTTCCCTTGTCCCGTATTTTCCGCACTTGTCTGCCCCTCTTTGCCATTGTCCGGCCGTCTTTGCACTTGTCCGCACTTCTTTCCCCTTCTCCGCCCGTTTTAGCCCTTTTCCGCCTGTCTTTGCCCTTGTCCGCTCCTCTTTGCACTTGTCCTGTATTCTCCAAACTTGTCCACTCCTCTTTCTGCTTTTCCCATATTCTCCGCCCTTCTCAGCCCCTCTTTGCACTTGTCCGCCACTCTTTGCCCTTCTCCCTTATTCTCTGCTCTTCTCCGCTGCTCTTTGCCCTTCTCCGCTGCTCTTTGCCCTTCTCCGCTGCTCTTTGCCCTTCTCCGCTGCTCTTTGCCCTTCTCCGCTGCTCTTTGCCCTTCTCCGACCCTCTATGCCCTTCTCCGACCCTCTATGCCCTTTTTCGCCCCTCTTTGCCCTTCTCGCCCCTCTTTGCCCTTCTCGCCCCTCTTTGCCCTTCTCGCCCCTCTTTGCCCTTCTCGCCCCTCTTTGCCCTTGTCCGCCCCTCTTTGCCCTTGTCCGCCCCTCTTTGCCCTTGTCCGCCCCTCTTTGCCCTTGTCCGCCCCTCTTTGCCCTTGTCCGCCCCTCTTTGCCCTTGTCCGCCCCTCTTTGCCCTTGTCCGCCCCTCTTTGCCCTTGTCCGCCCCTCTTTGCCCTTGTCCGCCCCTCTTTGCCCTTGTCCCGTGTTCTCCACACTTGTCTGCCCCTCTTTGCCCTTATCCCGTGTTCTCCACACTTGTCCGCCCCTCTTTGCCCTTGTCCGCCCCTCTTTGCCCTTGTCCGCCCCTCTTTCCCTTGTCCCGTATTCTCCGCCCTTGTCCCCCCCTCTTTGCCCTTGTCCCGTATTCTCTGCCTTTGTCTGCCCTTCTTTGCACTTGTCCCGTATTCTCCGCACTTCTCCGAATCTCTTTGCTCTTATCCGCCCCTCTTAGCCCTTGTCCGCACCTCTTTGCCCTTGTCCACCCCTCTTTGCCCTTGTCCGCCCCTCTTTGCCCTTGTCCGCCCCTCTTTGCCCTTGTCCGCCCCTCTTTGCCCTTGTCCGCCCCTCTTTGCCCTTGTCCGCCCCTCTTTGCCCTTGTCTGCCCCTCTTTGCCCTTGTCTGCCCCTCTTTGCACATGTCCGCCCCTCTTAGACTTTTTCCGCCCTTCTTTGCCCTTATCCACCACCCTTTGCCCTTGTCCGCTCCTCTTTGCAATTTTCCGCCCCTCTTTGCCCTTGTCCGCCCCTCTTTGCCCTTGTCCGCCCCTCTTTGCCCTTGTCCGCCCCTCTTTGCCCTTGTCCGCCCCTCTTTGCCCTTGTCCGCCCCTCTTTGCCCTTGTCCGCCCCTCTTTGCCCTTGTCCGCCCCTCTTTGCCCTTGTCCGCCCCTCTTTGCCCTTGTCCGCCCCTCTTTGCCCTTGTCCGCCCCTCTTTGCCCTCGTCCCGTATTATACGCACTTGTCCGCCCTTCTTTGCCCTTGTCCGACACTATTTGCCTCTGTCTGCCCCTCTTTGCACTTATCCACCCCTCTTTGCACTTTTCCCCTAGTCTACGCCCTTGTCCGCCCCTCTTTGCCCTTGTCCGCCCCTCTTTGAGCTTGTCTGCCCCTCTTTGCCCTTGTCCGCCCCTCTTTGACTTTCTCCGCACTTCTTTGCCATTGTCCCGTATTCTCCGCCCTTGTCCGCCCCTCTTTGCACTTGTCCGCCCCTCTTTGCACTTGTCCGCCCCTCTTTGCCCTTGTCTGCCCCTCTTTGCCCTAATCCCATATTCTCCGCAATTGTCCGACCCTCTTTGCCCTTGTCCGCCCCTCTTTGCACTTGTCCAGTATTCTACGCACCTCTCCGCCTCTCTTTGCCCTTGTCCACACCTCTTTACCTTGTCTTCCCCTGTTTGTACTTCTCCGCCCCTCTTTGCACTTCTCCGCCCCTCTTTGCACTTCTCCGCCCCTCTTTGAACTTCTCCGCCCCTCTTTGCAATTGTCAGCCCCTCTGTGCCCTTGTCCGCCCTCTTTGCCCTTGTCCGCCCCTGTCTGCACTTTTCCGCCCCTCTTTGCCCGATGTCCACACCTCTTTCCCTTGTCCGCCCCTGTTTGCACTTGTCCTCCCCTCTTTGCACTTCTCCACCCCTCTTTGCACTTCTCTGCCCATCTTTGCCATTTTCCGCCCCTCTTTGCCCTTGTCTGCTCCTCTTTGCAATTGTCCGCCCCTCTTTGCAATTGTCCGCCCCTCTTTGCAATTGTCCGCCCCTCTTTGCAATTGTCCGCCCCTCTTTGCAATTGTCCGCCCATCTTTGCCCTTGTCCGCCCTCTTTGCCCTTGTCCGCCCTCTTTGCCCTTGTCCGCCCCTCTTTCCCCTTGTCCACCCCTCTTTGCCCTTGTCTCGTATTCTCCGAAATTTTCCGCCCGTCTTTGCCCTTGTCCGCCCGTCTTTGCCCTTGTCCGCCCGTCTTTGCCCTTGTCCGCCCGTCTTTGCCCTTGTCCAACCCTCTTTGCCCTTGTCCAACCCTCTTTGCCCTTGTCCGCCCGTCTTTGCCCTTGTCCAACCCTCTTTGCCCTTGTCCGCCCGTCTTTGCACTCGTCCGGTATTCTCCGCACTTGTCCTTCCCTCTTTGCACTTCTCCGCCCCTCTTTGGCTTTGTCCGCCCCTCTTTGCCCTTTTCCGCACCTCTTTGCCCTTTTCCGCTCCTCTTAGCACTTGTCCCGTATTCTCCGCAATTCTCCTCCCCTCTTTGCCCTTGTCCGGCCTTCTTTGTACTTGTCCGCCCCTCTTTGCCCTTGTATCGTATTCTCAGAAATTCTCTGCATGTCTTTGCACTTTTCCACCCATCTTTGCACTTGTCCGCCCCTCTTTGCACTTGTCCGCCCCTCTTTGCACTTGTCCGCCCCTCTTTGCCCTTGTCCGCCCCTCTTTGCCCTAATCCCGTATTCTCCGCATTTGTCCGACTCTCTTTGCCCTTGACCGCCCCTCTTTGCCCTTGTCCACACCTATATGCCCTTGTCCTCCCCTCTTTGCCCTTTTCAGGTATTCTCTGAAATTCTCCGCCCGTCTTTGCACTTTTTCGCCCATCTTTGCTGTTCTCCGCCCCTCTTTGCCCTTCTCCACCCGTCTTTGCCTTTGTCCGCCCCTCTTTACACTTGTCCGCCCCTCTTTGCCCTTGTCCGACCCTCTTTGCCCTCGTCCCGTATTATATGCACTTCTCCGCCCCTCTTTGCCCTTGTCCGCCCCTATCTGCCTTTGTCTGCCCCTCGTTGCCCTTGTACACCCCTCTTTGCACTTTTCCCCTAGTCTTTGCCCTTGTCCGCCCCTCTTTGCCCTTGTCCGCCCCTCTTTGCCCTTGTCCGCCCCTCTTTGCCCTTGTCCGCCCCTCTTTGCCCTTGTCTGCCCCTCTTTGCCCTTGTCCTTTATCTCCGCCCTTGTCCGCTCCTCTTTGCACTTGTCCCATATTCTCCGCACTTGTCCGACCTTCCTTGCCCTTGTCCGCCCCTGTTTGCACTTGTCCGCCTCTCTTTGACCTTGTCCACCCCTCTTTGCCCTTGTCCGTCCCTCTTTCACCTTGTCCCGTATTCTCCACATTTCTCCGCCCCTCTTTGCCCTTTTCTGCCCCTTTTTGTCCTTGTCCGCCCTTCTTTGCCCTTGTCCCGTATTCTCAGCACTTGTCCGCCCCTCTTTGCCCTCGTCCGCCCCTCTTTGCCCTCGTCCGCCCCTCTTTGCCCTCGTCCGCCCCTCTTTGCCCTCGTCCGCCCCTCTTTGCCCTTGACCGCCCCTCTATGCCATTGTCTGCCCCTCTTTGCCCTTGTCCTTTATCTCCGCCCTTGTCCGCTCCTCTTTGCACTTGTCCCTTATTCTCCGCACTTGTCCGCCCCTCCTTGCCCTTGTCCGCCCCTCTTTGCACTTGTCCGCCTCTCTTTGACCTTTTCCACCCCTCTTTGCCCTTGTCCGTCTTTCTTTCACCTTTTCCCGTGTTCTCCACATTTCTCCGCCCCTCTTTGCCCTTTTCTGCCCCTCTTTGTCCTTGTCCGCCCTTCTTTGCCCTTGTCCCGTATTCTCAGCGCTTGTCGGCCCCTCTTTGCCCTTGTCCACCCCTCTTTGCCCTTGTCCGCCCGTCTTTGCCCTCGTCCGGTATTCTCCGCACTTTTCCGCCCCTCTTTGCACTTGTCCGCCCCTCTTTGCACTTGTCCGCCCCTCTTTGCACTTGTCCGCCCCTCTTTGCACTTGTCCGCCCCTCTTTGCACTTGTCTGCCCCTAATTGCCCTTGTCCGCCCCTCTTTGCCTTTCTCCGCCCCTGTTTTCCTTTGTCCCGTATTCTCCGCCCTTACCGCCCCTCTTTGCACTTGTCCGACACTCTTTGCTCTTTTCCGCCCCTCTTTGCCCTTGTCCGCCCCTCTTTGCCCTTGTCCCGTGTTCTCCGCCAATTGTCCGCCCCTCTTTGAATTTGTCCCGTATTTTCCGCACTTGTCCGCCCCTCTTTGCCCTTGTCCGCCCCTCTATGCCATTGTCTGCCCCTCTTTGCCCTTGTCCTTTATCTCCGCCCTTGTCCGCTCGTCTTTGCACTTGTCCCATATTCTCCGCACTTGTCCGCCCCTCTTTGCACTTGTCCGCCTCTCTTTGACCTTGTCCACCCCTCTTTGCCCTTGTCCGTCCCTCTTTCACCTTGTCCCGTGTTCTCCACATTTCTCCGCCCCTGTTTGCCCTTTTCTGCCCCTCTTTGTCCTTGTCCGCACTTCTTTGCCCTTGTCCGCCCTTCTTTGCCCTTGTCCCGTATTCTCAGCACTTGTCGGCCCCTCCTTACCCTTGTCCCCCCCTCTTTGCCCTTGTCCGCCCATCTTTGGCCTGGTCTGACACTCTTTGCAATTCTCCGCCCCTCTTTGCACTTCTCCGACCCTCTTTGCCCTTGTCCGCCACTTATTGTCCTTGTCCGACACTCTTCGCCCTTCTCCGACCCTCTTTGCCTTTGTCCCTTATTTTCCGCACTTCTCCGCCACTCTTTTCTCTTCTCCGCCCCTCTATGACCTTGTCCGCCTCTCTTTGCCGTTGTCCTCTGCTCTTTTCCCTTGTCCGCCACTCTTTCCTCTTCTCCGCCCCTCTTTGCCCTTCTCCGCCCCTCTTTGCCCTTCTCCGCCCCTCTTTGCCCTTCTCCGCCCCTCTTTGCCCTTGACCGACCCTCTTTGCCCTTGTCCACGCCCCTTTGCCCTTGTCCCGTATTCTCCGCCCTTGTCCACCCCTCTTTTCCCTTGTCCCGTATTCTGCGACCTTGTCCGCCCCTTTTTGCCCCTGTCCTGTATTCCCCAATCTTGTCCGCACCTCTTTGCCCTTTACCATTATTCTCCGAACTTCTCTGCCCCTCTTTGCCCTTGTCCGCCCCTCTTTGCCCTTGTCCTCCCCTCTTTGCCCTTGTCCGCCCCTCTTTGCCCTTGTGCGCCCCTCTTTGCCCTTGTGCGCCCCTCTTTGCCCTTGTACGCCCCTCTATGCACTTCTCCTCCCCTCTTTCCCCTTGTCCACACCTCTTTGCCCTTGTCTGACCCTCTTTGCACTTGTCCGCCCCTCTTTACATTTCTCCGCTCCTCTTTGCCCTTGTCCGTCCCTCTTTGCCCTTGTCCCGTATTCTCAGCAATTCTCCGCCCCTCTATGTACTTGTCCGCCCCTCTTTGCCCTTGTCCGCCCCTCTTTGCCCTTCTCCGCCCCTCTTTAAACTTGTGCACCCCTCTTTGCCCTTGTCCGCCCCTCTTTGCCCTTGTCCGCACATCTTTGCCCTTGTCCGACCCTCTTTGAACCTGTCCCGTGTTCTCCGCCCTTCTCCGCCCCTCTTTGCTCTTGTATGCACACCTTTGCACTTGTCCGACACTCTTTGCACTTGTCCGCCCATATTTGCCCTTGTACGCCCCTCTTTGCCCTGGTCTGCCTCTCTTTGCCCTTGTCCGAACCTCTTGGCCCTTGTCCGCCCGTCTTTGCCATTTCCGCCCCTCTTTGCCCTTGTCCACCCTTCTTTGCCCTTGTCCGCTCCTTTTTCCTCTTGTCCGCCCCTTTTTCCCCTTGTCCGCCGCTCTTTGCCCTTTTCTGCGCCTCTTTATCCTTGTCCGTCCCTCTTTGCCCTTGTCCGCCACTCTTTGCCCTTGTCCGCACCTCTTTCCCCTTGTCCGCCCCTCTTTGCCCTTGTCCGCCCCTCTTTGCCCTTGTCCGCCCCTCTTTGCCCTTGTCCGCCCCTCTTTGCCTTTGTGCGCCCCTCTTTGACCTTGTCCCGTACTCTCCGCACTTCTCTGCCCCTCTTTGCCCTTGTCCGCCCCTCTTTGCCCTTGTCCGCCCCTCTTTGCCCTTGTCCGCCCCTCTTTGCCCTTGTCCGCCCCTCTTTGCCCTAGTCCACCCCTCTTTGCCCTAGTCCGCCCGTCTTTGCCATAGTCCGCCCGTCTTTGCCCTAGTCCGCCCCTCTTTGCCCTAGTCCGCCCGTCTTTGCCTTTGTCCGCCCGTCTTTGCCTTTGTCCGCCCCTCTTTGCCCTGGTCCGCCCCTCTTTGCTGTTTCCGACCCTCTCTGCCCTTTTCTGCCCTTCTTTGCTCTTGTCTACCCCTCTTTGAACTTGTCCACTCCTCTTTGCCTTTCTCCACCCCTCTTTGCCATTCTCCGCCCGTCTTTGCCCTTGTCCCGTATTCTCCTCAATTCTCCGCCCCTCTTTTCCCTTGTCCGCCCCTCTTTGCCCTTGTCTGACCCTCTTTGCCCTTGTCCTGTATTCTCCGCAATTCTCCATCACTCTTTGCACTTGTCTGCCCGTCTTTGCCCTTGGCCGCCCATCTTTTCCCTTGTCCACCCGTCTTTCCCCTTGTCCGCCCCTCTTTGAACTTGTCCGCCCGTCTTTGCCCTTATCCGCCCCTCTTTGCCCTTGTCCCGTATTCTCTGTACTTGTCCGTCACTCTTTGCCATTGTCAGCTCGTCCTTTCACTTGTCCGCCCCTCTTTGCTCTTGTCCGTCCCTCTTTGCCCTTGTCCGTCCTTCTTTGTCCTTGTCCGCCCCTCTTTGCCCTTTTCCGCCCCTCTTTGTGCTTCTCCGCCCCTCTTTGCTCTTGTCCGCACACCTTTGCCATTTTTCCGCCCCTCTTTGCACTTGTCCGACCCTCTTTACATTTGTCCGACCCTCTTTGACCCTTTCCCTTGTTCTCTGCCTTTGTCCGCATCTCTTTACCCTTGTCCGACCCTCTTTGCGCTTGTCCGCCCCTATTTGCACTTGTCCACCCCTCTTTACCATGGTCCGCTCCTCTTTGCACTTCTCCGCCCCTTTTTGCCCTTGTCCGCCCCTCTTTGCCCTGGTCCACACCTCCTTACACTTGTCCGCCCCTCTTTGCCCTTTTGCGCCCCTCTTTGCCATTGTCCCACATTGTCCACCCTTCTCCCCCCCTCTTTGCCCTTTTCCAGTATTCTATGCACTTGTCCCCCCCTCATTGCCCTTGTAGGCCCCTCCTTGCTCTTGTCCGACCCTCTTTGCCCTTGTACGCCCCTCTTTGCCCTTGTCCGCCCCTCTTTGAACTCATCTGCCCCTCTTTGCCCTTGTCCGCCCCTCTTAGCACTTTTCCTCCCCTCTTTGCCCTTGTCCACCCCTCTTTGCACTTGTCCGCCCCTCTTTGCGCTTTTCCGCCCCTCTTATCCCTTGTCCGCCCCTCTTATCCCTTGTCCACCCCTCTTTGCCTTTGTCCTCCCATCCTTACCCTTGTTTGTCCCTCTTTGCCGTTGTCTGCCCCTCTTTGCCCTTGTCCAGTATTCTCCGCACTTCTCCGCCCCTCTTTGCTCTTGCCCGCACCTCTTTGCCTTTGTCCGAGCCTCTTTGCCCTTGTCCGCCCGTCATTGCCCTTGTCCGCCCGTCTTCTTCCTTGTCCGCCCCTCTTTGCTCTTGTCCGACCCTCTTTGCTCTTGTCCGACCCTCTTTGCTCTTGTTCGACCCTCTTTGCCCTTGTCCGCCCCTCTTTGCCCTTGTCCGTCCCTCTTTGCTATTTTCCGCCCCTGTTTGTCCTTTGTCCGCCCCTGTTTGTCCTTTGTCCGCCCGTCTTTGCCCTTGTGCACTTGTCCCGTGTTCTCCGCACTTGTCCACCTTTCTTTTCCCTTCTCCCGTATTCTCCGCCCTTCTCTGCCCCTTTTTGCCCTTGTCCCATATTCTCCAACCTTCTCCGACCCTCTTTGCACTTGTCCCGTATTCTCCACAATTATCCGCCCCTCTTTGACCTTGTCACGTATTCTCCGCACTTCTCCGCCCCTCTTTGCCCTTGTCCGCCCCTCTTTGCCGTTGTCCGACCCTCTTTGCCCTTGTCCGCCCCTCTTTGCCCTTGTCTGCCCCTCTTTGCCTTTGTCCCGTATTCTCCGCACTTCTCCGCCCCTCTTTCACCTTGTCCGCCCCTCTTTGCACTTGTCCGCTCCTCTTTGCCCTTGTGCTGATTTTTCCGCACTTCTCCGCGCCTCTTAACACTTGTCCGCCCTTCTTTGCCCTTGTCCGCCAATCTTTGCCCTTGTCCGCCCCTCCTTACCCTTCTCCGACCCTCTTTGATCTTGTCCGCCCCTCTTTGCCCCTGTCCAGTATTTTCTGCACTTCTCCGCCCCTCTTTGCCCTTGTCCGCCCCTCTTTGCACTTTTCCGCTCCTCTTTGCCTTTGTCCAACCGTCTCTGCCCTTGTCCGACCCTCTTTGCTCTTGTCCACACGTCTTTGCTCTTCTCCCCACCTCTTTGTCCTTGTCCCGTATTCTACGCAATTCTCCGCCCCTCTTTGCCCTTCTCCGCACCTCTTTGCCCTTGTCCGCCCCTCTTTGAACTTGTCCGACCCTCTTTCCCTTGTCCGCCGCTCTTTGCCCTTGTCCACCCCTCTTTGCTGTTGTCCACCTTTCTTTACCCTTGTCCCGTAATCTCCGCACTTCTCTGCCCCTCTTTGCCCTTCTCCCGTATTCTACGCAGTTCTTAGCCACTCTTTGACCTTGTCCCGTATTCTCCTCACTTCTCCGCCCCTCTTTGCTATTTTCCAAACCGTTTTGCCCTTGTCCGCCCCTCTTGGCACTTATCCGGACTTCTTTGCCCTTGTCCGCCCCTCTTAGCACTTGTTCGGACCTCTTTCCCTTTGTCCGGCCCTCTTTGCCCTTGTCCGGCCCTCTTTGCCCTTGTCCGGCCCTCTTTGCCCTTGTCCGCCCCTCTTTGCCCTTGTCCGTCCCTCTTTGCCCTTGTTCCATATTCTCCGAAGTTTCCACCCCTCTTTGCCCTTGTCCGCGGCTCTTTGACCTTGTCCACCCCTCTTTGCATTGTCCGCCCCTATTTGCCGTTGTCCCATGTTCTTTGCACTTCTCCGCCGCTCTTTGCCCTTCTCCTGTATTCTCCACCCTAGTCCGTCCCTCTTTGACCTTGTCCGCCCCTCTTTGCCCTTGTACGACCCTCTTTGCACTTGTCTGCCTGTCTTTGCACTTTTCCGCCCCTCTTTGCCCTTGTCCCATATTCTCCGCAATTCTCCACCACTCTTTGCCCTTGTCCGCCCTTATTTGCCATTCTCCACCCCTCTTTGCCCTTATCCACCCCTCTTTGCCCTTGTCCACCACTCTTTGCCCTTGTCCGCCCCTTTTTGCCCTTGTCCGCCCCTCTTTGCCCTTGTCCGCCCCTATTTGCCATTGTCCACCCCTCTTTACCCTTGTCCCGTATTCTCCGCACTTCTCTGCCCCTCTTTGCCCTTCTCCGGTATTCTCCGCAGTTCAAAGCCACTCTTTGACCTTGTCGCGTATTCTCCGCACTTCTCCGCCCCTCTTTGCTATTTTCCAAAACTTTTTGCCCTTGTCCGCCCCTCTTTGCCCTTGTCCGCCCCTCTTTGCCCTTGTCCGCCCCTCTTTGCCCTTGTCCGCCCCTCTTTGCCCTTGTCCGCCCCTCTTTGCCCTTGTCCGCCCCTCTTTGCCCTTGTCCGCCCCTCTTCGCCCTTGTCCGCCCCTCTTTGCACTTGTCCGCCCCTCTTTGCACTTGTCCGCCCCTCTTTGCACTTGTCCGCCCCTCTTTGCACTTGTCCGCCCCTCTTTGCACTTGTCCGCCCCTCTTTGCACTTGTCCGACCCTCTTTGCACTTGTCCGACCCTCTTTGCACTTGTCCGACCCTCTTTGCCCTTGTCCCATATTCTCCACCCTGGTCCGCCCCTCTTTGCCTTTGTCCGCCCCTCTTTGCCTTTGTCCGCCCCTCTTTGCCTTTGTCCGCCCCTCTTTGCCTTTGTCCGCCCCTCTTTGCCCTTGTCCGCCCCTCTTTGCCCTTGTCCACCCCACTCTGCCCTTGTCCGACACTCTTTGCTCTTGTCCACCCTTCTTTGCACTTGTCCGCAACTCTTTCTCCTTGTCCTGTATTCTCCGCACTTCTCCGCACCTCTTTGCCCTTGTCCGCCCCTCTTTGCCCTTGTCCCATGTTCTCCACAATTGTCCGCCCCTCTGTGCCCTTGTCCCCCCCTCTTTGCTCTTGTCTGCCCCTCTTTGCCATTGTCCATCCCTCTTTGCCCTTGTCCGCCCCTCTTTCCACTTGTCCATCCCTCTTTGTCCTTGTCCGCCCCTCTTTGTCCTTCTCCGCCCCTCTTTGTCCTTCTCCGCCCCTCTTTGCCCTTCTCCGCCCCTCTTTGCCCTTCTCCGCCCCTCTTTGCCCTTCTCCGCCCCTTTTTGCACTAGTCCGCCCCTCTTTGCTCTTTGTCCGCACCTCTTTGCCCTTCTCCGCAACTCTTTGCCCTTCTCCGCAACTCTTTGCCCTTCTCCGCAACTCTTTGCCCTTCTCCGCAACTCTTTGCCCTTCTCCGCAACTCTTTGCCCTTGTCCCGTATTCTCCGCAATTGTCCGCCCCTATTTGCCCTTGTCGGACCATCTTTGCACTTGTCCGCCCCTCTTTGCCATTGTCCTCCATTCTTTGCCCTTGTCTGCCCCACTTTGACCTTGTCTGCCCCACTTTGACCTTGTCTGCCCCACTTTGACCTTGTCTGCCCCTCTTTGAACTTGTCTGCCCCTCTTTGACATTGTCTGCCCCTCCTTGCCATTGTCCGCTCCTCGTTTCCCTTGTCGGGACCTCTTTGCCCTTGCCCGCCCCTCTTTGCAATTGTCCACCCCTCTTTGCCCTTGTCCACAGCTCTTTGATCTTGTCTACCCCTCTTTGCCCTTGTCCAACCTCTTTGCAATTCTCACCCCCTCTATGACCTTGTCCGACACTTTTTGCCCTTGTCGGCCTCTATTTACACTTGTCCCACCCTCTTTGCTCTTGTGCCGTATTTTCCGCATTTCTCCGCCCCTTCTTTGCCCTTGTCCGACCCTCTTTGCTCTTGTCCACCCGTCTTTGCTCTTCTCCGCACCTCTTTCTCCTTGTCCTGTATTCTCCGCACTTCTCCGCCCCCCTTTGCCCTTGTCCGCCCCTCTTTGCCCTTGTCAAGTATTGTCCACAATTGTCCGCCCCTCTGTGCCCTTGTCCATCCCTCTTTGCCCTTCACCGCCCCTCTTTCCCCTTGTCCGTCCCTCTTTGCCATTGTCCGACCCTCTTTGCCCCTGTCCCCTATTCTCCTCACTTCTCCGCCCCTCTTTGCCCTTGTCCGCCCCTCTTTGCCCTTGTCCGCCCCTCTTTGCCCTTGTCCACCCCTCTTTGCCCTGGTCCGCCCCTCTTTGCCCTGGTCCGCCCCTCTTTGCCCTGGTCCGCCCCTCTTTGCCCTGGTCCGACCCTCTTTGCCCTGGTCCGACCCTCTTTGGACTTCTCCGCCCTTCTTTGGACTTGTCCGCCCGTCTTTTCCCGTGTCCGCCCCTTTTTGCTCTAGTCCGCCCCTCTTTACTCTTGTCCGCCCCTCTTTGCCCTTGTCAGCTCCTCTTTGAACTTGTCCCATATTCTCCACACTTCTCCGCCCCCTTTCTCTTGTCCTGTATTCTCTGCACTTGTCCGCCCCACTTTAACCTTGTCCTCCCCTCTTTGCCCTTGTCCGCCGCTCTTTGCCCTTGTCCGCCCCTCTTTGCCCTTGCCCGTATTCTCTGCACTTCTCCGACACTTTTTGCCTGTCCGCCCCTCTTTGCCCTTGTCCGCCACTCTTTGCCCTTTTGCGCCCCTCTTTGCACTTGTGCGCCCCTCTCTCCACTTCTCCTCCCCAGTTTGCCCTTCTCCGCCCCTCTTTGCACTTGTGGGCCCTTCTTTACACTTGTCCCTTGTTCTCCGCCCTTGTCCGCCCCTCTTAGCCCTTGTCCGCCCCTCTTTGCACTTCTCAACCCCTCTTTGCACTTCTCCACCCCTCTTTGGCCTTGTCCGCCCCTATTTGCCCTTGTCCGCCACTTTTTGCCCTTGTCCACCCTCTTTGCCCTTGTCCGCCCCTCTTTCCACTTGTCCATCCCTCTTTGCCCTCGTCCGCCCTTCTTTGCCCATGTCCGCCCCTCTTTTCCCTGGTCCGCCCCTCTTTGCCCTTCTCCAACCGTCTTTGCAATGTCCGCCCGTCTTTGAAATTCTCCGCAACTCTTTGCCCTTGTCCGTCCCTCTGTGCCCTTGTCCCGTATTCTCTGCACTTCTCCGTCACTCTTTGCCCTTCTCTGCCCTTCTTTGCACTTGTCCGCCCCTCTTTGCACTTCTCCGCCCCTCTTAGCCCTTGTCCGAAACTCTTTGCCTTTGTCCCTTATTCTCCAAAATTCTCCGCCCCTTCCTTGCCCCTGTCCTACCTTCTTTGCCCTTCTCCTCCCCTCTTTTCCCTTGTCCGATCCTCTTTGCCCTTCTCCACCCCTCTTAGCCCTTGTCCCGTATTCTCCGCCATTGTCCGCCCCCCTTTGCCCTTGTCCCGTATTTTCCGCAATTCTCCGTCACTCTTTGCCCTTGTCCACCCCTCTTTGCCCTTGTTCGCCCGACTTTTCCCTTGTCCGCCCCTCTTTGCCCTTGTCCGCCCCTCTTTGATCTTCTCTGCCCCTCTTTCCCCTTGTCCCGTATTCTCCGAAATTCTCCGCCCCTTCTTTGACCGAGTCTGCCCTTCTTTGCCCTTGTCCGACCCTCTTTGCACTTTTCCGCACCTCTTTGCCCTTGTCCGACCCTCTTTGATCTTATACGCCCCATTTTCACTTGTCCGCCCCTCTCTGCCGTTGTCCGCCCCTCTCTGCCGTTGTCCGCCCCTCTTTGCCCTTGTCAGCCCCTCTTTGCCCTTGTCCGCCCCTCTTTGCCCTTGTCCGACCCTCTTTGCCCTTTTGCGACCCCTTTGCCCTTCTCCGCCCCTCTTTGCCCTTGTCCGCCCCTCTTTGCCCTTGTCCGCCCCTCTTTGCCCTTTTCAAACCCTCTTTGCCCTTTTCCGCCCCACTTTGCCCTTGTCCCGTATTCTCCGCAATTGTCCGCCCCACTTTGCCCTTGTCCCGTATTCTCCTCACTTGTCCGCCCCACTTTGCCCTTGTCCCATATTCTCCTCACTTGTCCGCACCTCTTTGCCCATGTCCTATATTCTCCGCCCTTGTCCGCCCCTTCTTCCACTTGTCCGCCCCTCTTTGCCCTTTTCCGCCCTCTTTGCCCTTTTCCACCCCTCTTTGCCCTTTTCCACCCCTCTTTGCCATTTTCCGCCCCTCTTTGCCCTTGTCCGCCCTTCTTTGCCCTTGTCCTGAATTCTCCGCAATTATCCGCCCCTCTTTGCCCTTGTAACATATTCGCCGCACTTCACCGCCCCACTTTGCGCTTGTCCGCCCCTCTTTGCCCTTGTCAGACCCTCTTTGCCCTTGTCCGACCCTCTTTGCACTTGTTCGAACCTCTTTGCCCTTGTCTGCCCCTCTTAGACCTTCTCCGCCCCGCTTTGCACTTGTCCGCCCCTCTTTTCACTTGTCGCCCTTCTTTGCCCTTGTCCGACCCTCTTTGCCCTTGACTGACCTTCTTTGCCCTTGTCCGCCATTCTTTGCCTTTGTCCACACCTCTTTGCCTTTGTCTGCCCCTCTTTGCCCTTGTCCCGTGTTCTCTGCACTTCTCCGGCCCTCTTAGCTCTTGTCCGACCCTCTTTGCACTTTTACGACCCTCCTTCATCTGTCCGCCCCTCTTTGCCCTTGTCCGCCCCTCTTTGCCCTTGTCCGCCCGTCTTTGCACTTGTCCGCCCATCTTTGCCCTTGTCCGCCCCTTTGCCCTTGTCCCGTATTCTCCGCACTTCTCCGTCACTCTTTGCCCTTGTCCGCCCCTCTTTGCCCCTTGTCCACCCTCTTTGCCCTTGTCCGCCCCTCTTTGCCGTTGTCTGCCCCTCTTTGTCCTTGTCCGCCCCTCTTTGCCCTTGTCTGCCCCTCTTTGATCTTGTCCGAACCTCTTTGCCCTTGTCCAACACTCATTGACCTTGTCCCGTATACTCCGCACTTCTCCGCCCCTCTTTGCCCTTGTCTGCCCCTTTTTGCCCTTGTCCTTCCCTCTTTGCCGTTGTCTGCCCCTCTTTGCCTTTGTCCCATATTCTCCGCACTTCTCCGATACTCTTTCCCCTTGTCCGCCCCTCTTTTCACTTGTCCGCCCCTCTTTGCACTTATCCAGTATTCTCCGCATTTCTCCGCCCCTCTTTGCCCTTGTCCGCCCCTCTTTGCCCTTGTCCCGTATTCTCCACACTTCTCCGATACTCTTTGCACTTGTCCACACATCCTTGCCCTTGTCCGCCCCTCTTTGCCCTTGTCTACCCTTCTTTGCCCTTGTCCGCCCCCTTTGCCCTTGTCCGCCCCTCTTTGCCCTTGTCCGCCCCTCTTTTTCCTTGTCCGCCCCTCTTTGCCCTCGTCCACCCCTTTTTGCCCTTGTCTGCCCCCTTTGCCCTTTTCCGCCCCCCTTTCCACTTGTCCGCCCCCTTTCCACTTGTCCGCCCCTCTTTGCCCTTGTGCGCCCCTCTTTGCCCTTGTGCGCCCCTCTTTGCATTTGTGCTCCGCTCTTTGCCGTTGTCTGCCCCCTTTGCCCTTTTCCGCCCCTCTTGCCCTTGTCCGCCCCCTTTCCACTTGTCCGCCTCTCTTTGCCCTTGTGCGCCCCTCTTTGCCCTTGTGCGCCCCTCTTTGCACTTTTCCGCCCCTCTTTGCATTTGTGCTCCGCTCTTTACCGTTGTCCGCCCCTCTTTGCCCTTGTGCACCACTCTTTGCCCTTGTGCGTCCCTCTTTGCACTTGTACTCCCCTCTTTGCGCTTGTGCGCCCCTTATTGACCTTGTCCGCCCCTCTTTGCCCTTGTCCGCCCCTCTTTGCCCTTGTCCGCCCCTCTTTGCCCTTGTCCGCCCCTCTTTGCCCTTGTCCCGTATTCTCCGCACTTCTCCGACCCTCTTTGCATTTCTCCGCCTCTCTTTGGCCTTGTCCCATATTCTCCGACCCTCTTTGCCCTTGTCCGCCCTTTTTGCTCTTGTCAGCCCTTCTTTACCCTTGTCCGCCCCTCTTTGCCCTTGTCTGCCCCTCTATGCCCTTGTCCCGTATTCTCCGCACTTCTACGCTTCTCTTTGCTGTTGTCCGCACATCCTTGCACTTGTCTTCCCCTCTTTGTTCTTGTCCGCCCCTTTTTGCACTTGATCGACCCTCTTTGCCCTTGTGCGCCCCTCTTTGCCCTTGTCCAAACCTCTTTGCTCTTGTCCGCCACTCTTTGCCTTTCTCCGCCACTCTTTGCCCTTGTCCGACCCTCTTTGCCCTTATACGCCCCCTTTTCCCTTGTCTGCCCCTCTCTGCCCTTGTCTAACCCTCTTTGCCCTTCTCCGCCCACTTTGCCCTTGTCCGACCCTCTTTGCCCTTTTGCGCCCCCTTTGCCCTTGTCCGCCTCTCTTTGCCCTTGTCCCGTATTCTCCGAACCTCTATGCCCTTGACCGCCCCTCTTTGCCCTTTTCCGCCCCTCTTTGCACTTGTCCAGTGTTCTCCGCACTTCTCCGCCCCTCTTTGCCCTTGTCTGCCCCTTTTTGCCCTTGTCCTTCCCTCTTTGCCGTTGTCTGCCCCTCTTTGCCTTTGTCCCATATTCTCCGCACTTCTCCGATACTCTTTCCCCTTGTCCGCCCCTCTTTTCACTTGTCCACCCCTCTTTGCACTTATCCAGTATTCTCCGCATTTCTCCGCCCCTCTTTTCCCTTGTCCGCCCCTCTTTGCCCTTGTCCCGTATTCTCCACACTTCTCCGATACTCTTTGCACTTGTCCACACATCCTTGCCCTTGTCCGCCCCTCTTTGCCCTTGTCTACCCTTCTTTGCCCTTGTCCGCCCCCTTTGCCCTTGTCCGCCCCTCTTTGCCCTTGTCCGCCCCTCTTTTTCCTTGTCCGCCCCTCTTTGCCCTCGTCCACCCCTTTTTGCCCTTTTCCGCCCCTCTTGCCCTTTTCCGCCCCTCTTGCCCTTGTCCGCCCCCTTTCCACTTGTCCGCCTCTCTTTGCCCTTGTGCGCCCCTCTTTGCACTTGTCCGCCCCTCTTTGCATTTGTGCTCCGCTCTTTGCCGTTGTCCGCCCCTCTTTGCCCTTGTCCGCCTCTCTTTGCCCTTGTCCGCCCCTCTTTGCCCTTGTCCCGTATTCTCCACACTTCTCCGACCCTCTTTGCATTTCTCCGCCTCTCTTTGGCCTTGTCCCATATTCTCCGACCCTCTTTGCCCTTGTCCGCCCCTCTTTGTCCTTGTCAGCCCTTCTTTACCCTTGTCCGCCCCTCTTTGCCCTTGTCTGCCCCTCTATGCCCTTGTCCCGTATTCTCCGCACTTCTACGCTTCTCTTTGCTGTTGTCCGCACATCCTTGCACTTGTCTTCCCCTCTTTGTTCTTGTCCGCCCCTTTTTGCACTTGATCGACCCTCTTTGCCCTTGTGCGCCCCTCTTTGCCCTTGTCCAAACCTCTTTGCTCTTGTCCGCCACTCTTTGCCTTTCTCCGCCACTCTTTGCCCTTGTCCGACCCTCTTTGCCCTTATACGCCCCCTTTTCCCTTGTCTGCCCCTCTCTGCCCTTGTCTAACCCTCTTTGCCCTTCTCCGCCCCTCTTTGCCCTTGTCCAACCCTCTTTGCCCTTGTCCCGTATTCTCCACAATTCTCCGGCCCAATTTGCCCTTGTCCCGTATTCTCCGCTCTTGTCCGCCCCTCTTTGCCCTTGTCCACCCCTCTTTGCCTTTGTCTGCCCCACTTTGAACTTGTCCTGTATTCTCCGGAATTCTCCGTCACTCTTTGCCCTTGTCCGCCCCTCTTTGCCCTTTTTCGCCCCTCTTTGCCCTTGTCTGCCCCTCTATGCCCTTGTCCATTATTCTCCGCGCTTCTACGCTCCTCTTTGCCGTTGTCCGCACATCCTTGCACTTGTGCACCCCTCTTTGTACTTGTCCGCCCCATTTTGCAATTGATCGACCCTCTTTGCCCTTGTGCGCCCCTCTTTGCCCTTGTCCAAACCTCTTTGCTCTTGTCCGCCACTCTTTGCCTTTCTCAACCACTCTTTGCCCTTGTCAGCCCCTCTTTGCCCTTGTCCGACCCTCTTTGCCCTTCTCTGCCCCTCTTTGCCCTTGTCCAAACCTCTTTGCTCTTGTCCGCCCCTCTTTGCCTTTCTCCGCCCCTCTTTGCCATTGTCCGCCCCTCTTTGAACTTGTCCCGCGTTCTCCGCAATTCTCCGCCCCTCTTTCCACTTGTCCACCCCTCTTTGCCCTTGTCCGCCCCTCTTTGCACTTCTTCGCCCGTCTTTGCCCTTGTCCGACCCTCTTTGCCCTTGTCCGCCCGTCTTTCCCCTTGTCCCGTATTCTCCGCACTTCTCCGCCCCTCTTTGCTTTTGCCCGCACCTCTTTGCCCTTGTCCCGTATTCTCCGCCCCTCTTTGCCCTTTTCCACCCCTCTTTGTTCTTGTCCACCATTCTTTGCACTTGTCTGCCCCTCTTTACCCTTGTCAAGTATTCTCCGCACTTCTACACCCCTCATTGCACTTGTCCCGTAGTCTCCGCAATTCTCCGCCCCTCTTTGCCCTTGTCTGCCCCTCTTTGCTCTTGTTCACCCCTCTTTGCACTTGTCCGCACCTCTTTGAACTTTTCCGACCTTCTTTGCCTTTGTCGAAAACTCTTTGCTTTTTTCCACACCTCTTTGCCCTTGTCCGCCCTTCTTGGCCCTTGTCCCTTATTCTCCGCACTTCTCCGGCCCTCATTGCCCTTGTCCAACCCTCTTTGCCCTTCTCCGCCCCTCTTTGCCATTGTTCGCCCCTCTTTGCCCTTGTCCACCCCTCTATGCATTTGTCCGCCCCTCTTTGCACTTGTCCCATATTCTCCGAAATTCTCTGCCTCTCTTTGCCCTTGTCTCGTATTCTCCGCACTTCTCCGCCCCTCTTTGAACTTCTCCCCACCTCTTTGCTTTTGTCTGTTCCTCTTTGTCCTTGTCCACCCCTCTTTTACCTTGTCCACCCCTCTTTGCCCTTGTCCGCAACTCTTTGCCCTTGTCCGTCCCTCTTTGCCCTTGTCAGCCCCTCTTTGCCCTTGTCCACCCCTCTTTGCCCTTGTCCCGTATTCTCGGCCCTTGTCCACCACTCTTTGCTCTTGTCCCGTATTCTCCGCACTTGTCCGCAGGTCTTTGCCATTGCACCGTATTTCTCCGCACTTGTCCGACCCTCTTTGCCCTTGTCCGCACCTCTTTGCACTTCTCCGCCCCTCTTTTCCCTTATCCACCCCTCTTTGCCCTTGTCCCGTATTATCCGCACTTGTCCGCCCCTCTTTGCCCTTGTCCGCCCCTCTTTGCCCTTGTCCGCCCCTCTTTGCCCTTGTCCGCAACTCTTAGCACTTGTCCGCCTCTCTTTGACCTTGTCCGCCCCTCTTTGCCCTTGTCCCTTATTCTCCAAACTTCTCCGCCCTTTCTTTGTCCCTGTCCTCCCTTCTTTGCCCTTGTCCGCCCCTCTTTGCCCTTGTCCGATGCTCTTTGCCCTTGTATGCCCCTCTTTGCAATTGTCCGCCCCCCTTTGCCCTTGTCTGCCTCTCTTTGCCCTTGTCCCATATTCTCCGCACTTCTCCACACCGCTTGCCCTTGTAAGCCCCTCTTTGCCCTTCTCCAGTATTCTCAGCCCCTCTTTGCCCTTTTCCGCCCCTCTTTGTCCTTGTCCACCTCTCTTTGCCCTTGTCCGCCTCTCTTTGCCCTTGTCCGCCCCTCTTTGCCCTTGTCCGCCCTTGTTCACACTTGTCCGACCCTCTTTGCCCTTGTCCGACCCTCTTTGCCCTTGTCCGCCCCTCTATGCCCTTGTCTGCGCCTCTTTGCCCTTGTTCGCCCCTCTTTGCCTTTGTCCGCCTGTCTTTACCCATGTCCGCCCCTCTTTGCCTTTGTCCGCCCCTCTTCGACCTTATCTTCCCTCTTTGCCCTTGTCCGCCCCTATTGCCCCTTGTCTGCCCCTCCTTGCTATTTTCCGCCCCTCTTTGCCCTTGTCCACCCTTCTTTGCCGTTCTCCACCCCTCTTTGAAATTGTCCGCCACTCTTTGACCTTGTCCCGTATTTTCCGAACTTTTCCGCCCCTCTTTGCCCTTGTTTGCCCCTCTTTGCCCTTGTTTGCCCCTCTTTGCCCTTGTCCGACACTCTTTGCCATTGTCCACCCCTCTTTGACCTGTTCCGCCCCTCTTTGCCCTTGTCCGCACCTCTTTGCACTTGTCTGCATCTCTTTGCCCTTGTCCCGTATTCTCTGAAATTCTCCGTCACTCTTTGCCCTTGTACACCCCTCTTTGCTCTTGACTGACCTTCTTTGCCCTTGTCCGCCATTCTTTGCCTTTGTCCACACCTCTTTGCCTTTGTCTGCCCCTCTTTGCCCTTGTCCCGTATTCTCTGCACTTCTCCGCCCCTCTTAGCTCTTGTCCGACCCTCTTTGCACTTTTACGACCCTCCTTCATCTGTCCGCCCCTCTTTCCCCTTGTCCGCCCGTCTTTGCACTTGTCCGCCCATCTTTGCCCTTGTCCGCCCCTTTGCCCTTGTCCCGTATTCTCTGCACTTCTCCGTCACTCTTTGCCCTTGTCCGCCCCTCTTTGCCCCTTGTCCACCCTCTTTGCCCTTGTCCGCCCCTCTTTGCCCTTGTCTGCCCCTCTTTGTCCTTGTCCGCCCCTCTTTGCCCTTGTCTGCCCCTCTTTGATCTTGTCCGAACCTCTTTGCCCTTGTCCAACACTCATTGACCTTGTCCCGTATACTCCGCAATTGTCCGCCCCTCTTTCCTCTTGTCCTGTATGCTCCGCAATTCTCTGCACCCCTTTGCCCTTGTCCGCCCCTCTTTGACCTTGTCCCGTATTATCCGCACTTCTGCACCCCTCTTTGCCCTTGTCCGCCTGTCTTTGCCCTTTTCCGCCCTTTTTTGCCATTGTCCCGTATTCTCCGCACTTCTCCCCACCTCTTTGCTTTTGCCCGCCTCTCTTTGCCCTTGTCCCGTATTCTCCGAACCTCTTTGCCCTTGACCGCCCCTCTTTGCCCTTTTCCGCCCCTCTTTGCACTTGTGCAGTGTTCTCCGCACTTCTCCGCCCCTCTTTGCCCTTCTCTGCCCCTTTTTGCCCTTGTCCTCCCCTCTTTGCCGTTGTCTGCCCCTCTTTGCCTTTGTCCCATATTCTCCGCACTTTCTCCGATACTCTTTGCCCTTGTCCGCACATCCTTGCCCTTGTCCGCCCCCTTTGTCCTTGTCTACCCCTCTTTGCGCTTGTCCACACCTCTTTGCCCTTGAGCGCCCCTCTTTGCCCTTGTCCCATATTCTCCGCACTTCTCCGCCCCTCTTTAACCTTGTACCATATTCTCCGCACTTCTCCGACCCTATTTGCACTTGTCCGCCCCTATTTGCCCTTGTCCACCCCTCTTGGCCCTTGTCCGCCCCTCTTTGCCCTTGTCCGCCCGTCTTTGCTCTTGTCTGCCCCTCTTTGACCTTGTCCGACGCTATTTGCCCTTGTCCAACCCTCTTTGATCTTGCCCCGTATTCTCCGCAATTCTCCGCCCCTCTTTCCTCTTGTCCTGTATGCTCCGCACTTCTCCGCCCCTCCTTGCCCTTCTCTGCACCTCTTTGCTTTTGTCCGTCCCTCTTTGCCCTTGTCCACCCCTCTTTGCCGTTGTCCCGTATTCTCCGCACTTCTCCGCCCCTCTTTGCTTTTGCCCGCCTCTCTTTGCCCATGTCCCGAAATCTCCGAACATCTTTCCCCTTGTCCGCCCCTCTTTTCACTTGTCCACCCCTCTTTGCACTTGTCCACACATCCTTGCCCTTGTCCGCCCATCTTTGCCCTTGTCCGCCCCTCTTTGCCCTTGTCCGCCCCTCTTTGCCCTTGTCCGCCCCTCTTTGCCCTTGTCCGCCCGTCTTTGCCCTTGTCCGCCCCCTTTGCCCTTTTCCGCCCCTCTTTGCCCTTTTCCGCCCCTCTTTGCCCTCGTCCACCCCTTTTTGCCCTTGTCTGCCCCCTTTGCCCTTTTCCGCCCCTCTTGCCCTTGTCCGCCCCCTTTCCACTTGTCCGCCTCTCTTTGCATTTGTGCTCCGCTCTTTGCCGTTGTCCGCCCCTCTTTGCCCTTGTGCACCACTCTTTGCCCTTGTGCGTCCCTCTTTGCACTTGTACTCCCCTCTTTGCGCTTGTGCGCCCCTTATTGACCTTGTCCGCCCCTCTTTGCCCTTGTCCGCCCCTCTTTGCCCTTGTCCGCCCCTCTTTGCCCTTGTCCCGTATTCTCCGCACTTCTCCGACCCTCTTTGCATTTCTCCGCCTCTCTTTGGCCTTGTCCCATATTCTCCGACCCTCTTTGCCCTTGTCTGCCCCTCTATGCCCTTGTCCCGTATTCTCCGCACTTCTACGCTTCTCTTTGCCGTTGTCCGCACATCCTTGCACTTGTCTTCCCCTCTTTGTTCTTGTCCGCCCCTTTTTGCACTTGATCGACCCTCTTTGCCCTTGTCCAAACCTCTTTGCTCTTGTCCGCCACTCTTTGCCTTTCTCCGCCACTCTTTGCCCTTTTCCGACCCTCTTTGCCCTTATACGCCCCCTTTTCCATTGTCTGCCCCTCTCTGCCCTTGTCTAACCCTCTTTGCCCTTCTCCGCCCCCTTTGCCCTTGTCCGACCCTCTTTGCCCTTTTGCGCCCCCTTTGCCCTTGTCCGCCCCTCTTTGCCCTTCTCCGCCCCTCTTTGCCCTTGTCCAACCCTCTTTGCCCTTGTCCCGTATTCTCCACAATTCTCCGGCCCAATTTGCCCTTGTCCCGTATTCTCCGCCCTTGTCTGCCCCTCTTTGCCCATGTCCTATATTCTCCGCACTTGTCCGCCCCTTCTTCCCCTTGTCTGCCCCTCTTGGACCTTCTCCGCCCCTCTTTGCCCTTGTCCGCCCCTCTTTTCAGTTGTCGCCCTTCTTTGCCCTTGTCCGATCCTCTTTGCACTTGTCCGACCTTCTTTGCCCCGTTCTGAACTTCTTTGACCTTGTCCCGTATTCTCCGCCCTTGTCTAAACCTCTTTACCCTTGTCCGCCCCTCTTTGCCCTTGTCCGCCATTGTTTGCCTTTGTCCACACCTCTTTGCCCTTGTCCGCCCCGCTTTGCCCTTGTCCCGAATTCTCTGCACTTCTCCGACCCTCTTAGCACTTGTCCGACCCTCTTTGCACTCTTCCGCCCTTCCTTCTCCTGTCCGCCCCTCTTTGCCCTTGTCTGCCCCTCTTTGCTCTTCTCTGCCCGTCTTTCCCCTTGTCCCGTATTCTCCGAAATTCTCCGCCCCTTCTTTGACCGTGTCTGCCCTTCTTTGCCCTTGTCCGACCCTCTTTGCCCTTTTCCGCCCCTCTTTGCCATTGTCCGACCCTCTTTGCCTTTTGCGACCCCTTTGCCCTTCTCCGCCCCTCTTTGCCCTTGTCAGCACCTCTTTTCCCTTGTCCGCCCCTCTTTGCCCTTGTCCGCCCCTCTTTGCCCTTTTCCAACCCTCTTTGCCCTTGTCCCGTATTCTCCGCAATTGTCCGCCCCACTTTGCCCTTGTCCCGTATTCTCCGCACTTGTCCGCACCTCTTTGCCCATGTCCTATATTCTCCGCCCTTGTCCGCCCCTTCTTCCACTTGTCCGCCCCTCTTGGCCCTTATCTGCCCCTCTTTGCCCATTTCCGCCCCTCTTTGCCATTGTCCGCCCTTCTTTGCCCTTGTCCTGTATTCTCCGCAATTATCCGCACCTCTTTGCCCTTGTAACGTATTCTCCACACTTCACCGCCCCTCTTTGCCCTTGTCCGACCCTCTTTGCCCTTGTCAGACCCTCTTTGCACTTGTCCGCACATCCTTGCCCTTGTCCGCCCCTCTTTGTCCTTGTCTACCCCTCTTTGCCCTTGTCCACACATCTTTGCCCTTGACCACCCCTCTTTGCCCTTGTCCCATATTCTCCGCACTTCTCCGCCCCTCTTTAACCTTGTCCCGTATTCTCCGCACTTCTCCGACCCTCTTTGCCCTTGTTCGCCCCTATTTGCCCTTGTTCGCCCCTCTTTGCCCTTGTCTGCCCCTCTTTGCCCTTGTCCGCCCGTCTTTGCTCTTGTCTGCCCCTCTTTGACCTTGTCCGACGCTATTTGCCCTTCTCCAACCCTCTTTGATCTTGCCCCGTATTCTCCGCAATTCTCCGCCCCTCTTTCCTCTTGTCCTGTATGCTCCGCACTTCTCCGCGCCTCTTTGCCCTTCTCCACAACTCTTTGCTTTTGTCCGTCCCTCTTTGCCCTTGTCCACCCCTCCTTGCCGTTGTCCCGTATTCTCCGCACTTCTCCGCCCCTCTTTGCTTTTGCCCGCCTCTCTTTGCCCATGTCCTGAAATCTCCGAACCTCTTTCCCCTTGTCCGCCCCTCTTTTCACTTGTCCACCCCTCTTTGCACTTATCCAGTATTCTCCGCATTTCTCCGCCCCTCTTTGCCCTTGTCCGCCCCTCTTTGCCCTTGTCCCGTATTCTCCACACTTCTCCAATACTCTTTGCCCTTGTCCACACATCCTTGCCCTTGTCCGCCCCTCTTTGCCCTTGTCCGCCCCTCTTTGCCCTTGTCCGCCCCTCTTTGCCCTTGTCCGCCCCTCTTTGCCCTTGTCCGCCCCCTTTGCCCTTGTCCGCCCCTTTTGCCCTTGTCCGCCCCTCTTTGACCTTTTCCGCCCCTCTTTGCCCTCGTCCACCCCTTTTTGCCCTTGTCTGCCCCCTTTGCCCTTTTCCGCCCCTCTTTGCCCTTGTCCGCCCCCTTTCCACTTGTCCGCCTCTCTTTGCCCTTGTGCGACCCTCTTTGCCATTGTGCGCCCCTCTTTGCACTTGTCCGCCCCTCTTTGCATTTGTGCTCCGCTCTTTGCCGTTGTCCGCCCCTCTTTGCCCTTGTGCACCACTCTTTGCCCTTGTGCGTCCCTCTTTGCACTTGTACTCCCCTCTTTGCCCTTGTCCCGTATTCTCCGCACTTCTCCGACCCTCTTTGAATTTCCCCGCCTCTCTTTGGCCTTGTCCCATATTCTCCGACCCTCTTTGCCCTTGTCCGCCCCTCTTTGCCCTTGTCAGCCCTTCTTTAAACTTGTCTGCCCCTCTTTGCCCTTGTCTGCCCCTCTATGCCCTTGTCCCGTATTCTCCGCACTTCTACGCTACTCTTTCCCGTTGTCCGCACATCCTTGCACTTGTCCGCCCCTCTTTGTTCTTGTCCGCCCTTATTTGCACTTGATCGACCCTCTTTGCCCTTGTGCACCCCTCTTTGCCCTTGTCCAAAACTCTTTGCTCTTGTCCGCCACTCTTTGCATTCTCCGCCACTCTTTGCACTTGTCCGCCCCTCTTTGCCGTTGTCCGCCACTCTTTGCCCTTGTCCGACCCTCTTTGCCCTTGTGCGCCCCTCTTTGCCCTTGTCTGCCACTCTTTGCTCTTCTCCGCCCCTCTTTGCCCTTGTCCCGTATTCTCCGCACTTCTCCGCCCCTCTTTGCACTTCTCCGCACCTCTTTGCTTTTGTCCGCCCCTGTTTGCCCTTGTCCGCCCCTGTTTGCCCTTGTCCGCCCCTCTTTGCCCTTGTCCGCCCCTCTTTGCCCTTGTCTGCCCCCTTTGCCCTTGTCCGCCCCTCTTTGCCCTTGTCCGCCCCTCTTTGCCCTTGTCCGCCTCTTTTTGCCCTTGTCCGCCCCCTTTGCCCTTGTCCGCCCCTCTTTGCCCTTTTCCGCCCCTCTTTCCCCTCGTCCACCACTTTTTGCCCTTGTCTGCCCCCTTTCCCCTTTCCGCCCCTCTTTGCCCTTGTCCGCCCCCTTTCCACTTGTCCGCCTCTCTTTGCCCTTGTGTGACCCTCTTTGCCCTTGTGCGCCCCTCTTTGCACTTTTCTGCCCCTCTTTGCATTTGTGCTCTGCTCTTTGCAGTTGTCCGCCCCTCTTTGCTCTTGTGCACCACTCTTTGCCCTTGTGCGTCCCTCTTTGCACTTGTACTCCCCTCTTTGCGCTTGTGCGCCCCTTATTGAACTTGTCCGCACCTCTTTGCCCTTGTCCGCCCCTCTTTGCCCTTGTCCCGTATTCTCCAAACTTCTCCGACCCTCTTTGCATTTCCCCGCCTCTCTTTGGCCTTGTCCCATATTCTCCGACCCTCTTTGCCCTTGTCCGCCCCTCTTTGCCCTTGTCAGCCCGTCTTTAACCTTGTCCGCCCCTCTTTGCCCTTGTCTGCCCCTCTATGCCCTTGTCTCGTATTCTCCGCACTTCTACGCTACTCTTTCCCGTTGTCCGCACATCCTTGCACTTGTCCGCCCCTCTTTGCCCTTGTCCGACCCTCTTTGCCCTTGTCCGACCCTCTTTGCCCTTGTGCGCCCCTCTTTGCCCTTGTGCGCCCCTCTTTGCTCTTGTCTGCCACTCTTTGCCCTTCTCCGCCCCTCTTTGCCCTTGTCCCGTATTCTCCGCACTTCTCCGCCCCTCTTTGCACTTCTCCACATCTCTTTGCTTTTGTCCGTCCCTCTTTGCCCTTGTCCACCCCTCCTTTACCTTGTCCGGCCCTCTTTGCCCTGGTCCCATATTCTCCGCACTTCTCTCCCTGCTTTGCAATTGTCCGCACCTTTTTCCACTTGTCCGCCCCTCCTTGCCCTTGTCCGCAACTCTTTGCCCTTTTCCGCCCCTCTTTTCTCTTGTCCGACCCTCTTTGCCCTTATACGCCCCCTTTTCCCTTGTCTGCCCCTCTCTGCCCTTGTCTAACCCTCTTTGCCCTTCTCCGCCCCTCTTTGCCCTTGTCCGACCCTCTTTGCCCTTTTGCGCCCCCTTTGCCCTTGTCCGCCCCTCTTTGCCCTTCTCCGCCCCTCTTTGCCCTTCTCCGCCCCTCTTTGCCCTTGTCCAACCCTCTTTGCCCTTCTCCGCCCCTCTTTGCCCTTGTCCGACCCTCTTTGCCCTTCTCCGCCCCTCTTTGCCCTTGTCCCGTATTCTCCGCACTTGTCCGCCCCACTTGGCCCTTGTCCCGTATTCTCCGCCCTTGTCCGCCCCTCTTTGCCCATGTCCTATATTCTCCGCACTTGTCCGCCCCTTCTTCCCCTTGTCCGCCCCTCTTGGACCTTCTCCGCCCCTCTTTGCTCTTGTCCGCCCCTCTTTTCAGTTGTCGCCCTTCTTTGCCCTTGTCCGATCCTCTTTGCACTTGTCCGACCTTCTTTGCCCTGTTCCGAACCTCTTTGGCCTTGTCCCGTATTCTCCGCCCTTGTCTAAACCTCTTTACCCTTGTCCGCCCCTCTTTGCCCTTGTCCGCCATTGTTTGCCTTTGTCCACACCTCTTTGCCCTTGTCCGCCCCTCTTTGCCCTTGTCCCGTATTCTCTGCACTTCTCCGCCCCTCTTAGCAGTTTTCCGACCCTCTTTGCACTTTTCCGCCCTTCCTTCTCCTGTCCGCCCCTCTTTGCCCTTTTCCGCCCCACTTTCCCGTTGTCCGCCCCTCTTTCCACTTGTCCGCCCGTCTTTGCAGTTGTCTGATCATCTTTTCCCTTGTCCGCCCATCTTTGCCCTTCTCCGCCCCTCTTTGCCCTTGTACCGTATTCTCCACACTTCTCCGTCACTATTTGCCCTTGTCCGCCGTCTTTGCCCTTGTTCGCCTGTCCTTGACCTTGTCTGCCCCTCTTTGCCCTTGTCCGCCCCTTTTTGCCCTTGTCTGCCCCTCTTTGCCCTTGTCTGCCAATCTTTGCCCTTGTCCAATATTCTCCAAACTTCTCCGCCCCTTCTTTGACCCTGTCCGGCCTTCTTTGCCCATGTCCGCCCCTCTTTTCCGTTGTCCGCAACTCTTTGCCCTTGTCCGTCCCTCTTTGCACTTCTACGCTCCCTTTGCCCTTGTCCGCTCCTCTTTGCATTTCTCCGCCCTTCTTTGCCCTTGTCCGCCCCTCTTTGCCCTTGTCCCGTATTCTCCGCCCCTCTTTGCCCTTTTAAGTCTCTCTTTGCCCTCGTCTGCCCCTCTTTGCCCTTGTCCCGTATTCTCCGCACTTGTCCGACTCTCTTTGCTCTTGTCCCATATTCTCCGCCCTTCTCCGCCCTCTTTGCCCTTATCCGCCCCTCTTTGCCCTTGTCCCGTAATCTCCGCCCATGTCCGCCCGTCTTTTCCCTTGTACCGTATTTCTCCGCCCTTGTCCGCTCCTCTTTGACCTTGTCCCGTATTCTCCGCCCTTGTCCGCCCCTCTTTGCCCTTTTCCGTATTCTCCGCTCTTGTCCGCCCCTCTTTGCCCTTGTCCGGCCCTCTTTGCCATTGCCCGCCACTCTTTGCCATTGTCTGCCCCTCTATGCCCTTGTTTGCCCCTCTTTGCCTTTCTCCGCCCCTCTTTGCCCTTGTGCACCCCTCTTTGCCCTGTGTGAACCTCTTTGCCCTTCTCCGCCCCTCTTTGCCCTTATCCGCCACTCTTTGCCCTTGTCTGCCCCTCTTTGCCCTTGTCCCGTGTTCTCCAAAATTCTCCGCCCCTCTTTGCCCTTGTCCTCCCCTCTTTGCCCTTGTCCGCCCGTCTTTGCCCTTGTCCGCCCCTCTTTGCTCTTGTCCGCCCCTCTTTGCACTTGTCCAAAACTCTTTGCCCTTGTCTGAACCTCTTTGCCCTTGTCCGACCTTCTTTTACACTGTCCCATATTCTCCACACTTGTCCGCCCTTCTTTACACTTGTCCGGCCCTCTTTGCCCTTGTCCAAAACTATTTGCCCTTGTCCGCCCGTCTTTGTCCTTGTCTGCCCCTCTTTGCACTTGTCCGCCCCTCTTTGCCTTTGTCTGCCCCTCTTTGCACTGTTCCGCCCCTCTTTGAACTTGTTCGACCCTCTTTCACCTGGTCCACACCTCTTTCCCCTTGTCCGCCCCTCTTTGCCCTTGTCCGCCCGTCTTTGCCCTTGTCCGCCTCTCTTTCCCATTGTCCCGTATTCTCTGCACATCTCCGCCCCTCTTTGCCCTTGTCCGCCACTCTTTGTCCTTGTCCGCCTGTCTGTGCTCTTGTCCGCCCCTCTTTGCCCTTGTCCACCCCTCTTTGCACTTGTCCGACCCTCTTTGAACTTTTCCCATATTCTCCGCAATTCTCCGCCCCTCTTTGCCCTTGTCCGACCCTCTTAGACCTTCTCCGCCCCTCTTTGCCCTTGTCCGCCCCTCTTTTCACTTGTCGCCCTTCTTTGCCCTTGTCCGACCCTCTTTGCCCTTGACTGACCTTCTTTGCCCTTGTCCGCCATTCTTTGCCTTTGTCCACTCCTCTTTGCATTTGTCCGCCCCTCTTTGCCCTTGTCCAGTATTCTCTGCACTTCTCCGCCCCTCTTAGCACTTGTCCGACCCTCTTTGCTCTTTTACGGCCCTCCTTCTCCTGTCCGCCCCTCTTTGCCCTTGTCCGCCCCTCTTTGCCCTTGTCCGCCCGTCTTTGCACTTGTCCGCCCATCTTTGCCCTTGTCCGCCCCTCTTTGCCCTTGTCCCGTATTCTCCGCACTTCTCCGTCACTCTTTGCCCTTGTCCGCCCCTCTTTGCCCCTTGTCCACCCTCTTTGCCCTTGTCCGCCCCTCTTTGCCGTTTTCTGCCCTTCTTTGACTTGTCCGCCCCTCTTTGCCCTTGTCTGCCCCTCTTTGATCTTGTCCGAACCTCTTTGCCCTTGTCCAACACTCATTGACCTTGTCCCGTATTCTCCGCAATTCTCCGCCCCTCTTTCCTCTTGTCCTGTATGCTCCGCAAATCTCCGCACCCCTTTGCCCTTGTCCGCCCCTCTTTGACCTTGTCCCGTATTATCCGCACTTCTGCGCCCCTCTTTGCCCTTGTCCACCCCTCTTTGCCTTTTTCCGCCCTTTTTTGCCGTTGTCTCGTATTCTCCGCACTTCTCCGCCCCTCTTTGCTTTTGCCCGCCTCTCTTTGCCCTTGTCCCGTATTCTCCGAACCTCTTTGCCCTTGACCGCCCCTCTTTGCCCTTTTCCGCCCCTCTTTGCACTTGTCCAGTGTTCTCCGCATTTCTCCGCCCCTCTTTGCCCTTGTCCTCCCCTCTTTGCCCTTGTCCTCCCCTCTTTGCCCTTGTCTGCCCCTCTTTGCCCTTGTCTGCCCCTCTTTGCCTTTGTCCCATATTCTCCGCACTTCTCCGATACTCTTTGCCCTTGTCCACACCTCTTTGCCCTTGTCCGCCCCTTTTTCCCCTTGTCCACCCCTCTTTTCTTTTGTATGCCCCTCTTTGCCGTTGTCCGCTCCTCTTTGCCCTTGTCCACCTCTCTTTCCCCATGTCCGGTATTCTCCGCACTTCTCTGCCCCTCTTTGCCCTTGTCCGCCCCTCGTTGCCCTTGTCCGCCCATCTTTGCCCTTGTCCGCCCCTCTTTCCCTTGTCCACTACTCTTTGCCCTTGTCCGCCCCTCTTTGCCCTTGTCCCGTGTTCTCCGCATTTGTCTGAACCTCTTTGCCATTGTCCCGTGTTCTCCGCACTTTTCCAACCCTGTTTGCCCTTGTACGCCCGTCTTTGCCCCTGTCTGCTCCTCTTTGCCCTTGTCCACACCTCTTTGCCCTTGTATGCCCCTTTTTGCCCTTCTCCGCCACCTTTGACCTTGTCGCACCTCTGTGCCCTTTTCCGCCCCTCTTTGCCATGGTCCCGTATTCTCCGGAATTCCCCGCCCCTCTTTGCCTTTTTCCGCTGCTCTTGGCCCTTGTCGCGTATTCTCCGCAATTCTCTGCCCCTCTTTGCCCTTGTCCACCCCTCTTTGCCCTTCTCCACCCTTCTTTGCCCTTGTCCACCCCTCCTTGCCCTTCTCCGCCCCTCTTTGCCCTTGTCCCGTATTCTCCGCACTTCTCCGCCTTTTCTTTACCCTTGTCCGCCCCTCTTTACCCTTGTCCGCGCGTCTTTACCCTTGTCCGCCCCTCTTTGCACTTTTCCCCCTTCTTTGCCCTTGTCCGTCCCTCTTTGCACTTGTCCGACCCTCTTTGCACTTGTCCGACCCTCTTTGCACTTGTCCGACCCTCTTTGCCCTTGTCCGCCCCTCTTTGAACTTTTCAGCCCCTCTTTCCTCTTGTCCGCCCCTCTTTACACTTGTCCGCCCCTCTTTGCCATTGTCTGCCCCTTCTTTGCCCTGGTCCGCTCCTTTTCCCCTTGTCCGCCCGTCTATGCCCTTGTCCCGTATTCTCCGCAATTCTCCACCCCTCTTTGCCCTTGTCCGCCCTTCTTTGCCCTTGTCTGCCCTTCTTTGCCCTTGTCCGCCCCTCTTTGCCCTTGTCCCGTATTCTCCGCAATTCTCTGTCACTCTTTGAACTTGTCGGCCACTCTTTGCACTTTTCCTACCATCTTTGGCATTGTTTGCCTGTCTTTTCCCTTGTCCTCCCATCATTGCCTAGTCCGCCCCAGTTTTCACTTCTCCCGTATTGTCAGCACTTCTCGGTCACTCTTTGCCCTTGTCTGCCCGTCTATGCCCTTGTTTGCCCCTCTTTGCCCTTGTCCGCCCCTCTTTGCCCTTGTCCCGTACTCTCCGTACTTCTCCGCCCCTTCTTTGTCCCTGTCCGCCATTCTTTGCCCTTGTCCTCCCCTCTCTGCCCTTCTCCGCCCCTCTTTGCCCTTGTCCCGTACTCTCCGTACTTCTCCGCCCCTTCTTTGTCCCTGTCCGCCATTCTTTGCCCTTGTCCTCCCCTCTTTGCCCTTCTCCGCCCCTCTTTGCCCTTGTCCGCCCCTCTTTGCCCTTGTCGGCCCCACTTTGTCCTTATAAGACCCCTTTGCCCTTGTCCGCCCCTCTTTGCCCTTGTGCACCCCTCTTTGCCCTTGTCCGCACCTATTTGCCCATGTCCCATATTCTCCGCATGTCTCCGCACTTCTTACCATTTTCCGCCCCTCTTTGCACTTGTCCAGTATTCTCCACCCCTCTTTGAACCTTGTCCGCCCCTCTTTGCCCTTGTCCGCCCCTCTTTGATTTTGTCTGCCCCTCTTTGCCCTTGTCCCGTATTCTCCGCCCTTGTCCGCCCCTCTTTGCCCTTGTCCGCCCCTCTTTGCCCTTGTCCGCCACTCTTTGCACTTTTCCCGTATTCTCCGCCCTTGACTGCCCCTCTTTGCCCTTGTCCGCCCCTCTTTGCCATTCTCTGCCCCACTTTGCCCTTGACCGGCCCACGTTGCCATGATCCCGTATTCTCCTCACTTGTCCGCCCCCCTTTGCTCTTGTCCCATATTCTCCGCACTTCTCCGCTCCTCTTTACACTTGTCCGCACCTCTTTGCCCTTGTCCGCCCCTCTTTGCCATTGTCCGCCCTTCTTTGCCCTTGTCCGCCCCTCTTTGCCCTTGTCCGAAACTCTTTGCACTTGTCCGCCCCTCTTTGCCCTTGTCCCGTATTCTCCGCAATTCTCTGCCCCTCTTTTCCCTTGTCCGCCCCTCTTTGCCCTTCTCCGCCCCTCTTTGCAATTCTCTGACCCTGTTTGCCATTTTCTGATCCTCTTTGCCCTTGTCCACCCCTCTTTGCCCTTGTCTACCCCTCTTTGCACTTCTCCACCCCTCTTTGCCCTTGTCCACCCCCTCTGCCCTTGTCCGCCCTTCTTTACCCTTGTCCGCCCCTCTTTGCACTTGTCCGCCCCTCTTTGCCCTTGTCCCTTATTCTCCGCAATTCTCCGCCCCTCTTTGCCCTTGTCCGGTATTCTCCGCACTTCTCCACCCCTCCTTGCACTTGTCAGCCCGTCTTTGCCCTTGTCTGCCTGTCTTGGCACTTGTCCACCCGTCTTTGCCTATGTCCGCCCGTCTTTGCCCTTGTCTGACCATCTTTGCCCTTTTCCGACCCTGTTTACCCTTGTCCCGTATTCTCCGCACTTGTCCGCCCCTCTTTGCCCTTGTCCGCCCCTCTTTTCCATTGTCTGCCCCTTCTTTGCCCTGGTCCGCTCCGTTTCCCCTTGTCCGCCCGTCTATGCCCTTGTCCCGTATTCTCCGCAATTCTCCTCCCCTCTTTGTCCTTGTCCGCCCCTCTTTGCCCTTGTCCGCCCCTCTTTGCCCTTGTCCCGTATTCTCCGCAATTCTCTGTCAGTCTTTGAACTTGTCGGCCACTCTTTGTACTTGTCCGCCCATCTTTGGCATTGTTTGCCTGTCTTTTCCCTTGTCCTCCCATCATTGCGCTCGTCCGCCCCTGTTTTCACTTCTCCCGTATTGTCAGCACTTCTCGGTCACTCTTTGCCCTTGTCCGCCCGTCTATACCCTTGTTTGCCCCTCTTTGCCCTTGTCCGCCCCTCTTTGCCCTTGTCCCGTACTCTCCGTACTTCTCCGCCCCTTCTTTGTCCCTGTCCGTTATTCTTTGCCATTGTCCTCCCCTCTTTGCCCTTCTCCGCCCCTCTTTGCCCTTGTCCGCCCCTCTTTGCCCTTGTCGGCCCCACTTTGTCCTTATAAGCCCCCTTTGCCCTTGTCCGCCGTCTTTCCACTTGTCCGCCCCTCTTTGCCCTTGTGCACCCCTCTTTGCCCTTGTCCGCACCTATTTGCCCATGTCCCATATTCTCCGCACTTCTCCGCACTTCTTACCATTTTCCGCCCCTCTTTGCACTTGTCCAGTATTCTCCACCCCTCTTTGAACCTTGTCCGCCCCTCTTTGCCCTCTTCCGCCCCTCTTTGCTTTTGTCTGCCCCTCTTTGCCCTTGTCCCGTATTCTCCGCCCTTGTCCGCCCCTCTTTGCCCTTGTCCGCCCCTCTTTGCCCATGTCCCATATTCTCCGCACTTGTCCGCCCCTGTTTGACCTTGTCCGTCCCTCTTTGCCCTTGTCCGCCCCTCTTTGCACTTTTCCCGTATTCTCCGCCCTTGACTGCCCCTCTTTGCCCTTGTCTGCCCCTCTTTGCCATTCTCCGCACCTCTTTGCCCTTGAGCGGCCCACTTTGCCATTGTCCCATATTCTCCTCACTTGTCCGCCCCTCTTTGATCTTGTCCCATATTCTCCGCACTTCTCCGCTCCTCTTTACACTTGTCCGCACCTCTTTGCCCTTGTCCGCCCCTCTTTGCCATTGTCCGCCCCTCTTTGCCCTTGTCCGAACCTCTTTGCACTTGTCCACCCCTCTTTGCCCTTGTCCCGTATTCTCCGCACTTCTCTGCCCCTCTTTTCCCTTGTCCGCCCCTCTTTGCCCTTGTCCCGTATTCTCCGCATTTCTCTGCCCCTCTTTTCCCTTGTCCACCCCTCTTTGCCCTTCTCCGCCCCTCTTTGCAATTCTCTGACCCTGTTTGCCATTGTCTGATCCTCTTTGCACTTGTCCACCCCTCTTTGCCCTTGTCTACCCCTCTTTGCACTTCTCCACCCCTCTTTGCCCTTGTCCACCGCCTTTGCCCTTGTCCGCCCTTCTTTGCCCTTGTCCGCCCCTCTTTGCACTTGTCCTCCCCTCTTTGCCCTTGTCCTCCCCTCTTTGCCCTTGTCCTCCCCTCTTTGCACTTGTCCGCCTCTCTTTGCCCTTGTCCCTTATTCTCCGCAATTCTCCGCCCCTCTTTGCCCTTGTCCGGTATTCTCCGCACTTCTCCACCCCTCCTTGCACTTGTCAGCCCGTCTTTGCCCTTGTCTGCCCGTCTTGGCACTTGTCCACCCGTCTTTGCCTATGTCCGCCCGTCTTTGCCCTTATCTGACCATCTTAGCCCTTTTCCGACCCTGTTTACCCTTGTCCCTTATTCTCCGCACTTGTCCAACCCTCTTTGCCCTTGTCCGCCCCTCTTTGCCATTATCTGCCCCTTCTTTGCCCTGGTCCGCTCCTTTTCCCCTTGTCCGCCCGTCTATGCCCTTGTCCCGTATTCTCCGCAATTCTCCACCCCTCTTTGCCCTTGTCCGCCCTTCTTTGCCCTTGTCCGCCCTTCTTTGCCCTTGTCCGCCCCTCTTTGCCCTTGTCCCGTATTCTCCGCAATTCTCTGTCACTCTTTGAACTTGTCGGCCACTCTTTGCACTTGTCCGCCCATCTTTGGCATTGTTTGCCTGTCTTTTCCCTTGTCCTCCCATCATTGCCTAGTCCGCCCCTGTTTTCACTTCTCCCGTATTGTCAGCACTTCTCGGTCACTCTTTGCCCTTGTCCGCCCGTCTATGCCCTTGTTTGCCCCTCTTTGCCCTTGTCCGCCCTTCTTTGCCCTTGTCCCGTACTCTCCGTACTTCTCCGCCCCTTCTTTGTCCCTGTCCGCCATTCTTTGCCCTTGTCCTCCCCTCTTTGCCCTTCTCCGCCCCTCTTTGCCCTTGTCCGCCCCTCTTTTACCTTCTCCGCCCCTCTTTGCCCTTGTCCGCCCTTCTTTGCCCTTGTCCGCCCTCTTTGCCCTTGTCCAGTATTCTCCACCCCTCTTTGAACCTTGTCCGCCCCTCTTTGCCCTTGTCCGCCCCTCTTTGCCCTTGTCCGCCCCTCTTTGCTTTTGTCTGCCCCTCTTTGCCCTTGTCCTGTATTCTCCGCCCTTGTGCGCCCCTCTTTGCCCTTGTCCGCCCCTCTTTGCCCTTGTCCGCCACTCTTTGCACTTTTCCCGTATTCTCCGCCCTTGACTGCCCCTCTTTGCCCTTGTCCGCCCCTCTTTGCCATTCTCCGCACCTCTTTGCACTTGTCCGCACCTCTTTGCTATTGTCCGCCCCTCTTTGACCTTGTCCACCCCTCTTTGCCCTTGTCCGTCACTCTATTTCCTTGTCTTCCCCTCTTTGCCTTTGTCCGCCCCTCTTTGCCCTTGTCCGCCCCTCTTTGCGCTTGTGCGCCCCTCTTTGCGCTTGTGCCCCCCTCTTTGCCCTTGTCCGCCCCTCTTTGCGCTTGTGATCCCCTCTTTGCCCTTGTGCGCCCCTTATTGCCCTTGTCCGCACCTCTTTGCCCTTGTCCGCCTCTCTTTGCCCTTGTCCGCCCCTCTTTGCGGTTGTCCCATATTCTCGGCATTTCTCGTCCCCTCTTTGCTTTTCCCTGCCTCTCTTTGCTCTTGTCCCATATTCTCCGAACCTCTTTGCCCTTGACCGCCCCTCTTTGCCCTTGTCCGCCCCTCTTTGCACTTGTCCAGTATTCTCAGCACTTCTCCTCCCCTCTTGGCCCTTGTCCGCCCCTCTTGGCCCTTTTCTGACCCTCTTTGCCCTTGTCCGACCCTCTTTGCCCTCTTCAGCCCCTCTTTGCCCTACTCTGCCCCTCTTTGCCCTTGTCCAGTATTCTCCGCCCTTTTCCGCCCCTTTTTGCCCTTGTCCCGTAATCTCCGAACTTGTGTGCCCCTCTTTGCACTTGTCAAGTATTCTCCGCCCTTGTCCGCCCCTCTTTGCCCTTGCCCCGTATTCTCAGCCCTTGTCTGCCCCTCTTTGCCCGTGTCCCGTATTCTCCGCCCTTGTCAGCCCCTCTTTGCCCTTTTCCCATATTCTCCGCCCTTGTCCGCTCCTCTTTGCCCTTCTTCCGTATTCTCCAAAATTGTCCGCCCCTCTTTGCCCTTGTGCGCCCCTCTTTGCCCTTGTGCGCCCCTCTTTGCCCTTGTCCGCCCCTCTTTACCCTTGTGCGCCCCTCTTTGCCCTTGTGCGCCCCTCTTTGCACTTGTCCGCCCCTCTTTGCCCTTCTGTACCCCTCTTTGCCCTTGTGCCCCTCTCTTTGCCCTTGTCCCGTATTGTCCGCCCTTGTCTGCCCCTCTTTGCCCTTGTCCCGTATTATCCGCAATTGTCTGCCCCTATTTGCCCTTGTCCCGTATTCTCCACACTTGTCCGCCCCTCTTTGCCCTTGTCCCGTATTCTCCGCCCTTCTCCGCCCCTCTTTGCCCTTGTCCTGTATTCTCTGCCATTGTCCGCCCCTCTTTGCCCTAGTACGCCCCTCTTTGCCCTTGTCCGACCGTCTTTGCCATTGTCCCGTATTCTCGGCACTTCTAAGCCCCTCTTTGCCTTTGTCCCGTTTTCTTTGCCCTTCTCCGCCCGTCTTTGCTCTTATCTGCCCCTGTTTGCCCTTGTCCGCCCCTCTTTTCCCTTCTCCCCACCTCTTTGAACTTGTCCGCCCCTCTTTGCTTTTGTCTGCCCCTCTTTGCACTTGTCCGACCCTCTTTGCCCTTTGTCCGCCCCTCTTTGCCCTTTTCCGCCCCTCTTTGTCCTTGTCCCGTATTCTCCGCACTTTTCCTCCCCTCTTATCCCTATTCCCATATTCTCCGCTCCTCTTTGCCTTTGTCTGCCCCTCTTTGCCCTTGTCCGCCCCTCTTTGCACTTGTCCTCCCCTCTTTGCACTTGTCCTCCCCTCTTTGCACTTGTCCGCCCCTCTTTGCCCTTGTCCCGTATTCTCGGCCCTTTTCCACCCCTCTTTGCCCTTGTCCCGTATTCTCCGACCTTATCTGCCCCTCTTTGCACTTTTCAATTATTCTCTGCCCTTTTCCGCCCCTCTTTGACCTTGTCCCGTATTCTCCGCCCTTATCAGCCCCTCTTTGCAGTTTTCCCGTATTCTCCGCCCTTATCCGCCCCTCTTTGTCCTTCTTCATTATTCTCCAAAATTGTGCGCCCCTCTTTGCACTTGTCCGCCCCTCTTTGCCCTTGTCCGCCCCTCTTTGCACTTGTCCGTCCCTCTTTGCCATTCTGTGCCCCTCTTTGCCCTTGTCCGCCCCTCTTTGCCCTTGTCCGCCCCTCTTTGCCCTTGTCCGCCCCTCTTTGCCCTTGTCCGCCCTCTTTGCCCTTGTCCGCCCTCTTTGCCCTTGTCCTGTATTCTCCGCCCTTGACTGCCCCTCTTTGCCCTTGTCTGCCCCTCTTTGCCATTCTCCGCACCTCTTTGCCCTTGAGCGGCCCACTTTGCCATTGTCCCATATTCTCCTCACTTGTCCGCCCCTCTTTGATCTTGTCCCATATTCTCCGCACTTCTCCGCTCCTCTTTACACTTGTCCGCCCCTCTTTGCCATTGTCCGCCCCTCTTTGCCCTTGTCCGAACCTCTTTGCACTTGTCCACCCCTCTTTGCCCTTGTCCCGTATTCTCCGCACTTCTCTGCCCCTCTTTTCCCTTGTCCGCCCCTCTTTGCCCTTGTCCCGTATTCTCCGCATTTCTCTGCCCCTCTTTTCCCTTGTCCACCCCTCTTTGCCCTTCTCCGCCCCTCTTTGCAATTCTCTGACCCTGTTTGCCATTGTCTGATCCTCTTTGCACTTGTCCACCCCTCTTTGCCCTTGTCTACCCCTCTTTGCACTTCTCCACCCCTCTTTGCCCTTGTCCACCGCCTTTGCCCTTGTCCGCCCTTCTTTGCCCTTGTCCGCCCCTCTTTGCACTTGTCCTCCCCTCTTTGCCCTTGTCCTCCCCTCTTTGCCCTTGTCCTCCCCTCTTTGCACTTGTCCGCCTCTCTTTGCCCTTGTCCCTTATTCTCCGCAATTCTCCGCCCCTCTTTGCCCTTGTCCGGTATTCTCCGCACTTCTCCACCCCTCCTTGCACTTGTCAGCCCGTCTTTGCCCTTGTCTGCCCGTCTTGGCACTTGTCCACCCGTCTTTGCCTATGTCCGCCCGTCTTTGCCCTTATCTGACCATCTTAGCCCTTTTCCGACCCTGTTTACCCTTGTCCCTTATTCTCCGCACTTGTCCAACCCTCTTTGCCCTTGTCCGCCCCTCTTTGCCATTATCTGCCCCTTCTTTGCCCTGGTCCGCTCCTTTTCCCCTTGTCCGCCCGTCTATGCCCTTGTCCCGTATTCTCCGCAATTCTCCACCCCTCTTTGCCCTTGTCCGCCCTTCTTTGCCCTTGTCCGCCCTTCTTTGCCCTTGTCCGCCCCTCTTTGCCCTTGTCCCGTATTCTCCGCAATTCTCTGTCACTCTTTGAACTTGTCGGCCACTCTTTGCACTTGTCCGCCCATCTTTGGCATTGTTTGCCTGTCTTTTCCCTTGTCCTCCCATCATTGCCTAGTCCGCCCCTGTTTTCACTTCTCCCGTATTGTCAGCACTTCTCGGTCACTCTTTGCCCTTGTCCGCCCGTCTATGCCCTTGTTTGCCCCTCTTTGCCCTTGTCCGCCCTTCTTTGCCCTTGTCCCGTACTCTCCGTACTTCTCCGCCCCTTCTTTGTCCCTGTCCGCCATTCTTTGCCCTTGTCCTCCCCTCTTTGCCCTTCTCCGCCCCTCTTTGCCCTTGTCCGCCCCTCTTTTACCTTCTCCGCCCCTCTTTGCCCTTGTCCGCCCTTCTTTGCCCTTGTCCGCCCTCTTTGCCCTTGTCCAGTATTCTCCACCCCTCTTTGAACCTTGTCCGCCCCTCTTTGCCCTTGTCCGCCCCTCTTTGCTTTTGTCTGCCCCTCTTTGCCCTTGTCCTGTATTCTCCGCCCTTGTGCGCCCCTCTTTGCCCTTGTCCGCCCCTCTTTGCCCTTGTCCGCCACTCTTTGCACTTTTCCCGTATTCTCCGCCCTTGACTGCCCCTCTTTGCCCTTGTCCGCCCCTCTTTGCCATTCTCCGCACCTCTTTGCACTTGTCCGCACCTCTTTGCTATTGTCCGCCCCTCTTTGACCTTGTCCACCCCTCTTTGCCCTTGTCCGTCACTCTATTTCCTTGTCTTCCCCTCTTTGCCTTTGTCCGCCCCTCTTTGCCCTTGTCCGCCCCTCTTTGCGCTTGTGCGCCCCTCTTTGCCCTTGTCCGCCCCTCTTTGCGCTTGTGATCCCCTCTTTGCCCTTGTGCGCCCCTTATTGCCCTTGTCCGCACCTCTTTGCCCTTGTCCGCCTCTCTTTGCCCTTGTCCGCCCCTCTTTGCGGTTGTCCCATATTCTCGGCATTTCTCGTCCCCTCTTTGCTTTTCCCTGCCTCTCTTTGCTCTTGTCCCATATTCTCCGAACCTCTTTGCCCTTGACCGCCCCTCTTTGCCCTTGTCCGCCCCTCTTTGCACTTGTCCAGTATTCTCAGCACTTCTCCTCCCCTCTTGGCCCTTGTCCGCCCCTCTTGGCCCTTTTCTGACCCTCTTTGCCCTTGTCCGACCCTCTTTGCCCTCTTCAGCCCCTCTTTGCCCTACTCTGCCCCTCTTTGCCCTTGTCCAGTATTCTCCGCCCTTTTCCGCCCCTTTTTGCCCTTGTCCCGTAATCTCCGAACTTGTGTGCCCCTCTTTGCACTTGTCAAGTATTCTCCGCCCTTGTCCGCCCCTCTTTGCCCTTGCCCCGTATTCTCAGCCCTTGTCTGCCCCTCTTTGCCCGTGTCCCGTATTCTCCGCCCTTGTCAGCCCCTCTTTGCCCTTTTCCCATATTCTCCGCCCTTGTCCGCTCCTCTTTGCCCTTCTTCCGTATTCTCCAAAATTGTCCGCCCCTCTTTGCCCTTGTGCGCCCCTCTTTGCCCTTGTGCGCCCCTCTTTGCCCTTGTCCGCCCCTCTTTACCCTTGTGCGCCCCTCTTTGCCCTTGTGCGCCCCTCTTTGCACTTGTCCGCCCCTCTTTGCCCTTCTGTACCCCTCTTTGCCCTTGTGCCCCTCTCTTTGCCCTTGTCCCGTATTGTCCGCCCTTGTCTGCCCCTCTTTGCCCTTGTCCCGTATTATCCGCAATTGTCTGCCCCTATTTGCCCTTGTCCCGTATTCTCCACACTTGTCCGCCCCTCTTTGCCCTTGTCCCGTATTCTCCGCCCTTCTCCGCCCCTCTTTGCCCTTGTCCTGTATTCTCTGCCATTGTCCGCCCCTCTTTGCCCTAGTACGCCCCTCTTTGCCCTTGTCCGACCGTCTTTGCCATTGTCCCGTATTCTCGGCACTTCTAAGCCCCTCTTTGCCTTTGTCCCGTTTTCTTTGCCCTTCTCCGCCCGTCTTTGCTCTTATCTGCCCCTGTTTGCCCTTGTCCGCCCCTCTTTTCCCTTCTCCCCACCTCTTTGAACTTGTCCGCCCCTCTTTGCTTTTGTCTGCCCCTCTTTGCACTTGTCCGACCCTCTTTGCCCTTTGTCCGCCCCTCTTTGCCCTTTTCCGCCCCTCTTTGTCCTTGTCCCGTATTCTCCGCACTTTTCCTCCCCTCTTATCCCTATTCCCATATTCTCCGCTCCTCTTTGCCTTTGTCTGCCCCTCTTTGCCCTTGTCCGCCCCTCTTTGCACTTGTCCTCCCCTCTTTGCACTTGTCCTCCCCTCTTTGCACTTGTCCTCCCCTCTTTGCACTTGTCCGCCCCTCTTTGCCCTTGTCCCGTATTCTCGGCCCTTTTCCACCCCTCTTTGCCCTTGTCCCGTATTCTCCGACCTTATCTGCCCCTCTTTGCACTTTTCAATTATTCTCTGCCCTTTTCCGCCCCTCTTTGACCTTGTCCCGTATTCTCCGCCCTTATCAGCCCCTCTTTGCAGTTTTCCCGTATTCTCCGCCCTTATCCGCCCCTCTTTGTCCTTCTTCATTATTCTCCAAAATTGTGCGCCCCTCTTTGCACTTGTCCGCCCCTCTTTGCCCTTGTCCGCCCCTCTTTGCACTTGTCCGTCCCTCTTTGCCATTCTGTGCCCCTCTTTGCCCTTGTCCGCCCCTCTTTGCCCTTGTCCGCCCCTCTTTGCCCTTGTCCGCCCCTCTTTGCCCTTGTCCGCCCTCTTTGCCCTTGTCCGCCCTCTTTGCCCTTGTCCTGTATTCTCCGCAATTGTCCGCCCCTCTTTGCCCTTTTCCGCCCCTCTTTGCCCTTGTCCGCCCCTCTTTGCCCTTGTCTGTCACTCTATTTCCTTGTCTTCCCCTCTTTGCCTTTGTCCTCCCCTCTTTGCCCTTGTCCGCCCCTCTTTGCCCTTGTCCGCCCCTCTTTGCCCTCTTCCAACCCTCTTTGACCTTGCCCCGTATTCTCCGCAATTCTCCGCCCCTCTTTCCTTTTGTCCTGTATGCTCCGCACTTCTCCGCCCCTCTTTGCCCTTCTCCGCACCTCTTTGCTTTTGTCCGTCCCTCTTTGCCCTTGTCCGCCCCTCTTTGCCGTTGTTCCGTATTCTCCGCACTTCTCCGCCCCTCTTTCGCCGCTCTTGCGCTTTCACTGCAAGCTGCAGATTCCCTCCTAACAGCAAGCTTTAGGATAGTGTACTGAATTGTATCTTACTTTCGCCTAATAATGCGATTTTGGAAAAGAGAGTATCTCCCGCAGGGAAGCTGCTACCATCAAATGCTGGCTCTCGTTAGAGTCCTCTCTTGAAGCACTTTCACTGCAAGCTGCAGATTCCCTCCTAACAGCAAGCTGTAGGATAGGGTACTGAATTGTAACTTACTTTCGCCTAATAAAGCGATTTTGGCAAAGAGAGTATCTCCCGCAGGGAAGCTGCTACCATCAAATATTTGCCCTCATTAGACTTGCCTCTGGAAGCGCTTTCACTGCAAGCTGCAGATTCCCCTGGTGGAGCTTGAGGCCATTCCCTCTTGTCCTGTCCCCTGTCACTTGGGAGAAATGGCCATCATCCTCCTCTCTACAATTTCCTTTCAGGTAATTGTAGAGAGCAATGAAGTCTCCCCTCAGCCTCCTTTTCTCCAGACTAAACAACCCCAGTCCTCTCAGCTGTTTCTCATAAGGCCATGTGTGTACATAAAAAAGCGCTGACTTTTTTGAGAGGAACTAGGAACACTACAGACAGGCAGAGGATTATAAAAAGGGGCAGGGACTAGCACAAAGATTCAGAAACAGCAAGAGGAGCAAAGGGGAGTATCATCAGAATGAGGAACACAGATTGGGAGAAAGATGGAAAAGGAGAAAAAAAGTATGGACAGAGAACTGATACTGAAGACTGGGGGAAAAAAGAGAGAGAAAAGAGCACAGAAAAATTAAAGAGTAGGGGTATAGCGATACCTGGGAACAGTAATTGTAGCAGCACGATAAATGAAAGGAACAAAAAAGTCCAGGTCTAAAATGTTCGTTACCTAGTTCCATCATTGTCACAACTAGCAGTGTTGCAGTGACAGCACGCATACTGTTATTTCTTGTAAGGATGCTTTCAGACACATAGTAGTGTTGTTCTAGCTGAGAATGTAAGGCAGAGTTAATAAAACACAGCTGCTCCCCAGGCACTCTTTATACCTGTGAGGGCTTCACCACACCCCAGTCACAGGTGGTGGGTGGGAAGGGCCAGGGGGTATATAAGCTACAGGCCTTGCCTCTGGAGGTCATTTAGGTTGTGGTTTATCCTTGAGGTTAGAGTTTTGCTGCTGTTTCAATTCATTATATATTTTAGGCTAGTTGGGTAAGTGGTGTTTTTTGGCTTTTTTTTTTGATTTTTTTTTTCTGATCCTCTAAAGAAGCAGAGGCGTCTGTTGGAGGAGGTATGAGCTTTGGAAGAGTCCAGGCAAAGCAGCACATACAGCTGTAACTATGGGGCTTTTTTGTCAGTAATTTTTGATTGGGTGTTGGAGGGGGCAAGATGTTTTAATGGTTTGTTTTCCTTCTTTGTTTTTTTTCTGGGTGCTTTGCCTCAAGTTTTTAGTTACGGGATGATTTGTTGTTGTTCCTCATTCTGTGTGGCATGATGTATTGGCCCTAGGGGCTCTGCAGTTTGTAATGGGCATCTTGTGGGTGATAATAACCTGGAATGAGCCTTGTTGGCCTGTGGTAGGAAGTTGAGTCTGTGGGTTGGTGGAAGATAGAAGGGGCCAGGGGAGCCTTGGGAAGGGCTCAGGAGCTCAGCTCCCAAGGAACAGCAACACAGAAGGGTCAGGGGGGTTAAAATATAGGACAGGTTCTGTTAAGAAGGAGCAGGGTTCCTTCTCTGATACTTCAGGGGTAGAAAAGGGCTTTAATGGTTTGGGGAAAGGGAGATGGGTTCATCAGTCTTTCTTGGGTCAGTTTGGTGGTCAGGTGCAAGTGCCATTCAGGTGTCTGTTGTTCTAGTCTCTCTGTAGCCAACGAGGTAACGATGAGGTTGAGACACAAGTTGAAAAGCATTAGTTACCCTAAGAAATGTAATCTCTAGGGCTGTGAGATCTCTGCTCCCTTATACCTTCTACTTATTGTGTTCCTCAACTAACTTCTTTGCATCCATCCTGTCTCCATCCATCTGAATGTCCAGAGAAGAGTACTGTAGCTGGTGAGGGGGCTGGTGAATAAGCCTTATGAGGAGTGGCTGAGAGAGCTGGGGGTGTTTAGCCTGGAGAAGAGGAGGCTGAGGGGAGACCTCATTGCTGAAAGGAGGTTGTGGAGATAAGGGAGCTGGCCACCTCTCCAAAGTGACAGGGGACAGGACAAGAGGGAATAGCCTCAAGCTCTGCCAGGGAAGGTTCAGGCTGTACATCAGGAAAAAATATTTCACTGAAAGGGTTATTAGGGATGGGCAAAGGCTGCCCAAGGAGGTGGTAGAGTCACCTTCCCTGGAGGTGTTTAAAGGACGGGTGGCCGAAGTGCTGAGGGACGTGGTTTAGTGATTGATAGGAATGGTTGGACTCAATGATCCAATGGGTCTTTTCCAACCTGGTGATCCTATGAATATCAGACACCTTGCTACTTAAACATATGGACTCACTGCCTATCTACAGTGCAGGATTCTGCCCCTTGTTTCCCTTGCATTTCTCAGGGAAGAGATTGGATATTGTTTTGGCTCGTAACAGTTAGCAGCTGAGCAACTCTTTTTCATCTGGTCTGTGGGCACACAAGCCTCCTTTATTTAGTAGAGTTTTGGATTTTTCCTGAACTTACCAGTGAGGTTTGCTTTGTTATTGCTTACAGCGGTTGTTACCTTGTCCCTGTTATCCATTGTGTTTTTTTACGGTCATTGAGTTTCCAATTTAGGTCTTAGAGCAGTCAAATCCCACTGTTGCGAGTTTTTCATTGGCTGACTGCCTCTGTAATTCCAGTCTCCATTGCTGTGTGGTGAGTGTCCTGTGTTTTTATGTCTTCTGTGTTAATAATCTTTACTGGGTTTTGATAAGAATATTCTTTTTCAAGTTCTTCTTGTTTACTCCTGTGACTAAAGTCTGGTAACTTCCTAGAATTAGGATCTCCATGGCTCATCTTTCTTTTGTCCTGGGTATCACCACTACTGGTCCTACAACCTAAGTGGTGAGGAGGAGAGGAGAAGCAAGCAGACAGCAGAGAATTTTGGGGTGCCAGTGAGGTAGTCAGGCTTTTTCTCATCATTGTGGGGCTGATGGTGAGGAGGAAGTTGAGTATGTCTAGAAGAGCAAAGTGTTCTTTGGCAACATAGTATTTACTTTTGGTTTGGCAGGCACTGTGTGGGCCACCTTGGGAATGGGAAGAGCATTTGAGATGAGCTGGGTAGTAGGGAGAAGGAGCATGGGGCAGACTTCTCACAGGTGTGAGTAATTCTCTTAATTTAATTACCCTGGGTGATAACAGCTGCAGCATCTGACATAAGAACTGCTGTGGAGCAAGTGAGTGGAAGAACATGGCAGTTAGGCAGAGCAAGTTGTCATGTAAGGTGCTGACATTGATCAGTGCAATGCTGGCTGTTGGCACTATTTTAGTTTTCTCATTGGTTTTCTTACAGATGGCCAAGTGGAACCTGGCAACTGTAGGATCATCCCAGGGAGCTGATGCTCTTGGAGTTTTTTCTGCTGAGGAAGCCTCCTGGTGGTCTGAAAGCTAAGTTGAGGGACGGGGGCAGGGGTGGGGTGTGACAGAGGGGAGAAGGCTGGGGATGGCAGGGAGGAGTTTTAAAAGTAGCCTAGGGGAGAGGGCTGTGCAGGAAATGTCCCCTTTGGGCATGGAGAGCAGGAGGGTGTTACTTCTCAGCCCAAAGCTAGCATGTTCCAGGTAGGGCCGTTCCAGCTTGTCTGTGCTGTGTGCTTTATATTCTGTTTCTCTTTCATGTTTCTTAAGCCTTGATGTCCCCTTTGCTTTAAAGGAGTGCAGCATATGACTTGAGCAGCATCTCGAGGGTCTTGAATGCCTGTACTCATGGGTACAATGCCAATTAGGCACTGTTCTTCTTGCATCATAACCTAAGTGTGGATTGGCTTCACATTTTCAAAGTTTCTAGTCAGCCATCATTTCCTGTGCCCTTGCAGACTGTGTTGGTGGCCACAATCGCTAGTCTTATATTTTCAAGGATCCCAGTTAACCAGAGACTTCTTCCATGCATCTTGTGTCTTTAGGCATTTAAAAGGTGATTCCTTCATGTACAACGTCCCAGTTATGGCCACATACCATTGTAATGAGGGATCCTTTACAGCATGCCGGACATGCCTTGAGCACCATATCTAGGGTCCTGAATGCTTGTACCCATCAATGCACTGTCGATTGGGCACTGCTTTTCTTGCATCGTGCTCCTAAAGCCGGGATCGTTCTCGTGTTTTGGCACTGCGTTTTTCTCCTTGTTTTCCTTGCAGATGCTGAAGAGGAACCCAGTGACTGCAGGATTATTTCTGTTAGCTGATGTGATTTGAGCTGCTTTGGCCAAGGACAGCTTCATTCGTGGCCCTCTGAAAGCTAAGTTGAGGGAGCAGAGGTGGGAAGCGGGAGGCGGGTTGGGGATAGCAGGGAGGGGTTTTGAAGGTAGCCTAGGCTGTGCAGGGAGAGTCCTCTTTGGGCAGGTGAAGGCAGAGGGGCGTACTTCTCAGCCCAAACCCTGAATGGGCAGGGCAGTTCCAGCCTGTATCTGTTATCTAGTTTGTGTAGTCACTGTGCTGTGTCTGAAATTTTCTGCAGGTCTTGATGTCCTCTTTTGTACTCGAGGCATGCCGGATGTGCCTTGGGCACCATGTCTAGGGTCCCAAATGCTCGTACTGATCAAAGCAGTGTCGATGGGGCACTGCTTTTCTTTCTTCACATTTTTAAAGCGTGGATCGCTCTTGTGTTTTGGAAGCATCCGGTCAGTTGTCTTCTGCTGCAGCCTTGCAGCCGGCCTTATTATCCAGGATAGTTAGTCTTCCGTTTTGTTGGATCCCTGTTCTGGGATTTGTTCCATCCATCCTCTGCATCTTTAGGACTTTAAAAGGGTTTCTTGCCCGTTCATCTTGCCAGTTGCAGCCACATCTCTTTGGAACCATCTTTGCTTTTCCAGGGCTATCGTAGGTTCTTCCTCAGAGCCCTGTCCATTGCCTTGCCCATTGGCAAGCGTGGTCCAAGAGTCCTCCATGTTGCTGCAAATCTTCTTTTGTCCTCGGTTCACGACATCGGTCTTGTGTGTTAGTGTTCCGTGTGTATTTGTGTCCAGTTCAAGCTGCTCTGCCTGGTGCACGGAGGAGGTGATAAGAGTCAGCCAAGGTATAGCGGCCCGGTTCTTAATGTTTTAATGTGACTAGACCATGCAGTCTAGGGGCATCCATTACTTTGGAGAGCTAGCAGCCCTAAGTGTGGTAGTTTCTGCTAGTCTCTGAAACCATGGAGGGGATGCAGAGAAGTACTGTAGGGAAGCTGCTATGATCAAATTCTGGCTTTTGTTAGAGTCTTCTCTGGAAGCGCCTTCACTGCAAGCTGCAGAAGAATGTCTAACAGAACGGTTTAGTATAGGGTACTGAATTGTGACTTACTTTCGCCTAATAAGGCGATTTGGGAAAAGAGAGTGTCTCCCGCAGGGAAGATGCTAGCATGGAATGCTGCTGTTTCTGAATGTCTTCTCTTAGAGTGCTTTCAGTGCAAAGCAAGGCTTGTAGAATGTTCAGTCTCGGCTTGTGTACAGTAACATCAGAATGGCGGTTAAAGTGTCACTTTGAAATTTCATACCGTTCAGCACAAGGACTGCGGGGAATCTGCTACAATCAAATGCTGGCTCTCAGTAGAGTCTTCTCCGGAAGTGCTTTCACTTCAAGCTGGTTAAGCTCGACTAACAGAACGTTTAATATAAGGTACTGAGTTGAGACTGAACTGCACCTCCGCCCTCTGCGGCCCTGCTCTTACCCTCTGCGGCCCTGCTCTTACCCTCTGCGGCCCTGCTCTTACCCTTGTCCGGTATTTTCCACACTTGCCTGGCCCGACTTGGGCCCATCCCGGCACGACTTGGGCCCTTGTCCAGTGTTCTCCGCCTTTGTCCGCCCCTCTGTGGCCTTGTCCCGTGTTCTCCGCCTTTGTCCGCCCCTCTGTGGCCTTGTCCTGTGTTCTCCGCCCTTGTCCGCCCCTCTGTGGCCTTGTCCCGTGTTCTCCGCCCTTGTCCGCCCCTCTGTGCCCTTGTCCCGTATTCACTGCCATTGTCCGCCCCTCTGTGGCCTTGTCCCGTGTTCTCCGCCCTTGTCCGCCCCTCTGTGGCCTTGTCCCGTGTTCTCCGCCCTTGTCCGGCCCTCTGTGGCCTTGTCCCGTGTTCTCCGCACTTGTCCGACCCTCTGTGCCCTTGTCCCGTATTCTCCGCCCTTGTCCGCCCCTCTGTGGCTTTGCCCTGTGTTCTCCGCCCTTGTCCGCCCCTCTGTGGCCTTGCCCCGTGTTCTCCGCCCTTGTCCGCCGCTCTGTGGCCTTGCCCCGTGTTCTCCGCCCTTGTGCGCCCGTCTTTGCCCTTGTGCGCCCGTCTTTGCCCTTGTGCGCCCGTCTTTGCCCTTGTGCGCCCGTCTTTGCCCTTGTGCGCCCGTCTTTGCCCTTGTCCGGTGTTCTGCAAACTTCTCCGCCCCTCTTGGCCCTTGTCCGCCCCTCTTGGCCCTTGTCCGCCCCTCTTGGCCCTTGTCCGCCCCTCTTGGCCCTTGTCCGCCCCTCTTGGCCCTTGTCTGCTATTCTCCCCACTTGTCCGCCTCTCTTTTCCCTTTTCCGCCCATATTTGCCCTTGTCCGCCCCTCTTTTCCCTTTTCCGCCCATATTTGCCCTTGTCCGCCCCTCTTTGCCATTGTCTGCTCCAGTTTGCCCTTGTCCTGTATTCTCCGAACTTGTCCGCCCCTCTTTGCCCTTGTCCGCCCCTCTTTGCACTTGTCCGCCCCTCTTTGCACTTGTCCGCCCCTCTTTGCACTTGTCCGCCCCTCTTTGCCTTAGTCCGCCACACTTTACCATTTTCCCGTATTCTACGAACTTGTACGTCCCTCCTTTCCCTTGTCCCGTATTATCCACACTTGTCCGCCCCTCTTTGCCCTTTTCTGCCCCTGTTTGCGCTTGTCCCGTACACTCCGTACTTGTCCGCCCCTATTTCCCTTGTCCCGTATTCTCCGCACTTGTCTGCCCCTCTTTGCCGTTGTCCGCCCCTCTTTTCCCTTGTCCGCCCCTCTTTGCCCTTGCCCCGTATTCTCCGCCCTTGTCCACCCCTCTTTGCAGTTGTCCAGTTTTCTAATCCCTTGTCCGCCTCTCCTTACCCTTCTCCCGTATTCTCCACACCTGTCCGCCCGTCTTTGCTTTTCTCCCGTTTTCTCCGCTCTTGTCCGCCCGCCTTTGCACTTGTCTGCTCCTCTTTGCCCTTGTCCGTCCCTCTTTGCCCTTTTCCGACCCTCTTTGCCCTTGTCCCGTATTCTCCGAACTTGTCCGCCCTTCTTTAACTTGTCCGTCCCTCTTTGCACTTGTCCGCCCCTCTTTGCACTTTTCCCATATTCTCCGCACTTGTCCGCCCGTCTTTGACCTTGTCCGCCCGTCTTTGACCTTGTCCGCCCGTCTTTGACCTTGTCCGCCCCTCTTTGACCTTGTCCCGTATTCTCCGCACTTGTCCGCCCCTCTTTGACCTTGTCCGCCCGTCTTTGACCTTGTCTCGTATTCTCCGCACTTCTCCGCCCCTCTTTGCCCTTGTCCGCCCCTCTTTGCCCTTGTCCGCCCCACTTTGCACTTGTTCGGTATTCTCCACACTTCTCTGTCCCTCTTTGCCCTTGTCCGCCCCTCTTTGCCCTTGTCCGCCCCTCTTTGCCCTTGTCCGCCCCTCTTTGCCCTTGTCCGCCCCTCTTTGCCCTTGTCCGCCCCTCTTTGCCCTTGTCCGCCCCTCTTTGCCCTTGTCCGCCCCTCTTTGCCCTTGTCCGCCCCTCTTTGCCCTTGTCCGCCCCTCTTTGCCCTTGTCCGCCCCTCTTTGCCCTTGTCCGCCCCTCTTTGCCCTTGTCCGCCCCTCTTTGCACTTTTCCGACCCTCTTTGCCCTAGTCCGACCCTCTTTGCCCTAGTCCGACCCTCTTTGCCCTAGTCCGACCCTCTTTGCCCTTGTCAGCCCCTCTTTGCTGTTTTCTGCCCCTCTTTACCCTTGTCCGGTATTCTCCGCACTTGTCCGCCCCTCTTTGCCCTTGTCCGACCCTCTTTGCCCTTGTCCGACCCTCTTTGCCCTTGTCCGACCCTCTTTGCCCTTGTCCGACCCTCTTTGCCCTTGTCCGCCTCTTATTGCCCTTGGACGCACCTCTTTGTCCTTGTCCGCCCATCTTTGACCTTGTCCTGTATTCTCCGCACATCTCCGCCACTCTTTTTCCTTGTCCGCCGCTCTTTGCCCTTGTCCGCCCATCTTTGCCCTTGTCCGCACCTCTTTCCCCTTCTCCGCCCCCTTTGCCCTTGTCCCGTATTCTCCGCACGTGTCCGCCCCACTTTACACTTGTCCCGTATTCTCTGCACTTCTCCTCCCCTCTTTGCCCTTGTCTGCCCCTCTTTGCCCTTGTCCTCGCCTCTTTGCCCTTGTCCCGTATTCTCCGCCCTTCTCCGTACCTCTTTGCCCTTCTCCCGTATTCTCCGCTCTTTTACGCAACTCTTTTCAATTGTCCCGTATTCTCTGCCCTTGTCCGCCACTCTTTGCCCTTGTCCCGTATTCTCCGCACTTGTCCGCCCATCTTTGCATTTGTCCGCCCCTCTTTGCCCTTGTCCGCGCATTTTGAAATTGTCTGAACCTCTTTAAACTTGTCCGCTCCTCTTTGCCCTTGTCCGCCCCTCTTTGCCCTTATCCCGTATTCTCCGCACTTCTCTGACCCTCTTTGCCCTTGTCCTCCCATCTTTGCACTCGTCCGACCCTCTTTGCACTTGTCTGCACCTCGTTGCCCTTGTGCGCCCCTCTTTGCATTAGTCCGCCCCTCTTTGCATTAGTCCGCCCCTCTTTGCATTAGTCCGCCCCTCTTTGCATTAGTCCGCCCCTCTTTGCCCTTGTCCGCCCCTCTTTGCCCTTGTCCGCCCCTCTTTACCCTTGTCCGCCCCTCTTTACCCTTGTCCGCCCCTCTTTACCCTTGTCCCGTATTCTCCGCCCTTGTCCACCCCTCTTTGCACTTGTCCAGTATTCTACTCCCTTGTCCGCCTCTCTTTACACTTCTCCCTTATTCTCTGCATCTGTCCACCCGTCTTTCCTTTTCTCCCGTATTCTCCGCCCTTGTCCGCCCGTCTTTGCCCTTGTCCGCCCGTCTTTGCCCTTGTCCGCCCGTCTTTGCCCTTGTCCGCCCGTCTTTGCCCTTGTCCGCCCGTCTTTGCCCTTGTCCGCCCGTCTTTGCCCTTGTCCGCCCGTCTTTACCCTTGTCCCGTATTCTCCGCACTTGTCCGCCCTTCTTTTAACTTGTCCATCCCTCTTTGCCCTTGTCTGCCCCTCTTTGCACTTTTCCCGTATTCTCCACACTTGTCTGCCACTCTTTGACCTTGTCCGCCCCTCTTTGCCTAGTCCCACCCTCTTTGCCCTTGTCCCGTATTCTCCGCACTTGTCCGCCCCTCTTTGACCTTGTCCTTCCCTCTTTGTCCTTGTCCCGTATTCTCCGCACTTCTCTGCCCTTCTTTATACTTGTCCGCCCCTCTTTGCCCTTGTCCTCCCTTCTTTGCACTTGCCTGCCCCTATTTGCCCTTGACCCATATTCTATGCCCTTGTCCGCCCCTCATTGCCCTTGTCCGACCCTCTTTGCCCTTGTTAGGTATTCTCTGCCCTTCTCAGTCCCTCTGTGCCATTGTCCGCTCCTCTTTGCCCTTGTCGGCCCCTCTTTACCCTTGTCCCGTGTTCTGTGCACTTGTCCGCCCCTCTTTGCCCATTGTCCGCCCCTCTTTGCCCATTGTCCGCCCCTCTTTGCCCATTGTCCGCCCCTCTTTGCCCATTGTCCGCCCCTCTTTGCCCATTGCCCGCCCCTCTTTGCCCATTGCCCGCCCCTCTTTGCCCATTGCCCGCCCCTCTTTGCCCATTGCCCGCCCCTCTTTGCCCTTGCCCGCCCCTCTTTGCCCTTGCCCGCCCCTCTTTGCCCTTGCCCGCCCCTCTTTGCCCTTGCCCGCCCCTCTTTGCCCTTGCCCGCCCCTCTTTGCCCTTGCCCGCCCCTCTTTGCCCTTGCCCGCCCCTCTTTGCCCTTGCCCGCCCCTCTTTGCCCTTGCCCGCCCCTCTTTGCCCTTGCCCGCCCCTCTTTGCCCTTGCCCGCCCCTCTTTGCCCTTGCCCGCCCCTCTTTGCCCTTGCCCGCCCCTCTTTGCCCTTGCCCGCCCCTCTTTGCCCTTGCCCGCCCCTCTTTGCCCTTGCCCGCCCCTCTTTGCACTTGCTCGCCCCTCTTTGCCCTTGCCCGCCCCTCTTTGCATTAGTCCCTTGTTCTCCGCTCTTGTCCGCCCCTCTTTGCATTAGTCCCTTGTTCTCCGCCCTTGTCCGCCCCTCTTTGCCCTTGTCCGCCCCTCTTTGCCCTTGTCCGCCCCTCTTTGCATTTGTCCGCCCCTCTTTGCATTTGTCCGCCCCTCTTTGCCATTGTCCACCCCTCTTTGCCATTGTCCGCCCCTCTTTGCACTTGTCCGCAACTCTTTGCTCTTGTCCGCCCCTCTTTGCCCTTGTCTTCCCCTCTTTTCCCTTGTCCCATATTCTCCGCACTTGTCCGCCCCTCTTTGCCCTTGTCCGCCCCTCTTTGCCCTTGTCCGCCCCTCTTTGCCCTTGTCCGCCCCTCTTTGCCCTTGTCCGGCTCTCTTTGCCCTTGTCCGGCTCTCTTTGCCCTTGTCCGCCCCTCTTTGCCCTTGTCCGCCCCTCTTTGCCCTTGTCCGCCCCTCTTTGCCCTTGTCCGCCACTCTTTGCCCTTGTCCGCCCCTCTTTGCCCTTGTCCGCCCCTCTTTGCCCTTGTCCGCCCCTCTTTGCCCTTGTCCGCCCCTCTTTGCCCTTGTCCTGTATTCTCTGCACTTGTCCGCCCCTCTTGGCCCTTGTCCGCCCCTCTTGGCCCTTGTCCGCCCCTCTTGGATCTTGTCCGCCCCTCTTGGCCCTTGTCCGCCCCTCTTGGCCCTTGTCCGCCCCTCTTGGCCCTTGTCCGCCCCTCTTGGCCCTTGTCCGCCCCTCTTGGCCCTTGTCCGCCCCTCTTTGCACTTGTCTGCTATTCTCCGCACTTGTCCGCCTCTCTTTTCCCTTTTCTGCCCATATTTGCCCTTGTCCGCCCCTCTTTGCCATTGTCTGCTCCAGTTTGCCCTTGTCCTGTATTCTCCGAACTTGTCTGCCCCTCTTTGTCCTTGTCCGCCCCTCTTTGCACTTGTCCGCCCCTCTTTGCACTTGTCCGCCCCTCTTTGCCTTAGTCCGCCCCACTGTACCATTTTCCCGTATTCTACGAACTTGTACGTCCCTCCTTTCCCTTGTCCCGTATTATCCACACTTGTCCGCCCCTCTTTGCCCTTTTCTGCCCCTGTTTGCGCTTGTCCCGTACTCTCCGTACTTCTCCGCCCCTGTTTCCCTTGTCCCGTATTCTCCGCACTTGTCTGCCCCTCTTTGCCGTTGTCCGCCCCTCTTTTCCCTTGTCCGCCCCTCTTTGCCCTTGCCCCCTATTCTCCGCCCTTGTCACCTCTTTGCACTTACCCCGTATTCTCCGCACTTCTCCGCCCCTCTTTGCCCTTGTCCGAACCCTATTTGCCCTTGTCCGCGCCTCTTTGCCCTTCTCCTCACCTCTTTGCCCTTGTCCAACCCTCTTTGCTCTTGTCCGCCCCTCTTTACACTTGTCCGCCCCTCTTTGCCCTTGTCTGCTCCAGTTTGCCCTTGTCCTGTATTCTCCGAACTTGTCCGCCCCTCTTTGCCCTTGTCCGACCATCTTTGCACTTGTCCGCCCCTCTTTGCCTTAGTCCGCCCCACTTTACCATTTTCCCGTATTCTACGAACTTGTCCTTCCCTCCTTTCCCTTGTCTCGTATTATCCACACTTGTCCACCTCTCTTGGCCCTTGTCCGCCCCTCTTGGCCCTTGTCCGCCCCTCTTGGCCCTTGTCTGCTATTCTCCCCACTTGTCCGCCCCTCTTTTCCCTTTTCCGCCCATATTTGCCCTTGTCCGCCCCTCTTTTCCCTTTTCCGCCCATATTTGCCCTTGTCCGCCCCTCTTTGCCATTGTCTGCTCCAGTTTGCCCTTGTCCTGTATTCTCCGAACTTGTCCGCCCCTCTTTGCCCTTGTCCGCCCCTCTTTGTCCTTGTCCGCCCCTCTTTGACTTGTCCGCCCCTCTTTGCACTTGTCCGCCCCTCTTTGCCTTAGTCCGCCCCACTTTACCATTTTCCCGTATTCTACGAACTTGTACGTCCCTCCTTTCCCTTGTCCCGTATTATCCACACTTGTCCGCCCCTCTTTGCCCTTTTCTGCCCCTGTTTGCGCTTGTCCCGTACTCTCCGTACTTGTCCGCCCCTATTTCCCTTGTCCCGTATTCTCCGCACTTGTCCGCCCCTCTTTTCCCTTGTCCGCCCCTCTTTGCCCTTGCCCCGTATTCTCCGCCCTTGTCCACCCCTCTTTGCAGTTGTCCAGTTTTCTAATCCCTTGACCGCCTCTCTTTACCCTTCTCCCGTATTCTCCACACCTGTCCGCCCGTCTTTGCTTTTCTCCCGTTTTCTCCGCTCTTGTCCGCCCGCCTTTGCACTTGTCTGCTCCTCTTTGCCCTTGTCCGTCCCTCTTTGCCCTTTTCCGACCCTCTTTGCACTTTTCCCATATTCTCCGCACTTGTCCGCCCTTCTTTAACTTCTCCGTCCCTCTTTGCCCTTGTCCGCCCCTCTTTGCACTTTTCCCATATTCTCCGCACTTGTCCGCCCGTCTTTGACCTTGTCCGCCCGTCTTTGTCTTGTCCGACCCTCTTTGCCCTTGTCCCGTATTCTCCGCACTTGTCCGCCCCTCTTTGACCTTGTCCGCCCGTCTTTGACCTTGTCTCGTATTCTCCGCACTTCTCCGCCCCTCTTTGCCCTTGTCCGCCCCTCTTTGCACTTTTCCGCCCTTCTTTGCCCTTGTCCGACCCTCTTTGCCCTAGTCCGACCCTCTTTGCCCTTGTCAGCCCCTCTTTGCCCTTGTCCACTTCTCTTTGCTGTTTTCTGCCCCTCTTTACCCTTGTCCGCCCCTCTTTGCCCTTGTCCGACCCTCTTTGCCCTTGTCCGACCCTCTTTGCCCTTGTCCGACCCTCTTTGCCCTTGTCCGCCTCTTATTGCCCTTGGACGCACCTCTTTGTCCTTGTCCGCCCCTCTTTGACCTTGTCCTGTATTCTCCGCACATCTCCGCCACTCTTTTTCCTTGTCCGCCGCTCTTTGCCCTTGTCCGCCCATCTTTGCCCTTGTCCGCACCTCTTTCCCCTTCTCCGCCCCCTTTGCCCTTGTCCCGTATTCTCCGCACGTGTCCGCCCCACTTTACACTTGTCCCGTATTCTCTGCACTTCTCCTCCCCTCTTTGCCCTTGTCTGCCCCTCTTTGCCCTTGTCCTCGCCTCTTTGCCCTTGTCCCGTATTCTCCGCCCTTCTCCATACCTCTTTGCCCTTCTCCCGTATTCTCCGCTCTTTTACGCAACTCTTTTCAATTGTCCCGTATTCTCTGCCCTTGTCCGCCACTCTTTGCCCTTGTCCCGTATTCTCCGCACTTGTCCGCCCCTCTTTGCATTTGTCCGCCCCTCTTTGCCCTTGTCCGCGCATTTTGAAATTGTCTGAACCTCTTTAAACTTGTCCGCCCCTCTTTGACCTTGTCCGTCCCTCTTTGTCCTTGTCCCGTATTCTCCGCACTTCTCTGCCCTTCTTTATACTTTTCCGCCCCTCTTTGCCCTTGTCCTCCCTTCTTTGCACTTGCCTGCCCCTATTTGCCCTTGACCCATATTCTATACCCTTGTCCACCCCTCTTTGCCCTTGTCCACACCTCTTTCCATTTTTGCACCCCTCTTTGCATTTGTCCGCCCCTCATTGCCCTTGTCCGCCCCTCTTTGCCCTTGTTCGGTATTCTCTGCCCTTCTCAGTCCCTCTGTGCCATTGTCCGCTCCTCTTTGCCCTTGTCGGCCCCTCTTTACCCTTGTCCCGTGTTCTGTGCACTTGTCCGCCCCTCTTTGCCCATTGTCCGCCCCTCTTTGCCCATTGTCCGCCCCTCTTTGCCCATTGTCTGCCCCTCTTTGCCCTTGTCTGACCCTCTTTGCACTTGTCCTCCCCTATTTGCCCTTGTCCCGTATTCTCCGCACTTGCCCGCCCCTCTTTGCCCTTGCCCGCCCCTCTTTGCCCTTGCCCACCCCTCTTTGCCCTTGCTCGCCCCTCTTTGCAATTGCTCGCCCCTCTTTGCCCTTGCCCGCCCCTCTTTGCATTAGTCCCTTGTTCTCCGCCCTTGTCCGCCCCTCTTTGCCCTTGTCCGCCCCTCTTTGCCCTTGTCCGCCCCTCTTTGCCCTTGTCCGCCCCTCTTTGCCCTTGTCCGCCCCTCTTTGCCCTTGTCCGCCCCTCTTTGCCCTTGTCCGCCCCTCTTTGCATTTGTCCGCCCCTCTTTGCCATTGTCCACCCCTCTTTGCCATTGTCTGCCCCTCTTTGCACTTGTCCGCAACTCTTTGCTCTTGTCCGCCCCTCTTTGCCCTTGTCTTCCTCTCTTTTCCCTTGTCCCATATTCTCCGCCCTTGTCCGCCGCTCTTTGCACTTGTCCCATATTCTCCGCACTTGTACACCCCTCTTTGCCCTTTTCCGCCCCTCTTTGCCCTTTTCCGCCCCTCTTTGCCCTTTTCCGCCCCTCTTTGCCCTTTTCCGCCCCTCTTTGCCCTTGTCCGCCCCTCTTTTCACTTGTCCGCCCCTCTTTGCCATTGTCCTGTTTTCTCCGCACTTCTTCGCCCCACTTTGCTCTTCTCCGCACTTCTTTGCCCTTGTCCACCCCTCTTTGCCCTTGTCCTGTATTCTCTGCACTTCTCCGCCCCTCTTGGCCCTTGTCCGCCCCTCTTGGCCCTTGTCCGCCCCTCTTGGCCCTTGTCCGCCCCTCTTGGCCCTTGTCCGCCCCTCTTTGCACTTGTCTGCTATTCTCCGCACTTGTCCGCCTCTCTTTTCCCTTTTCCGCCCATATTTGCCCTTGTCCGCCCCTCTTTGCCATTGTCTGCTCCTGTTTGCCCTTGTCCTGTATTCTCCGAACTTGTCCGCCCCTCTTTGCACTTGTCCGCCCCTCTTTGCACTTGTCCGCCCCTCTTTGCACTTGTCCGCCCCTCTTTGCACTTGTCCGCCCCTCTTTGCCTTAGTCCGCCCCACTGTACCATTTTCCCGTATTCTACGAACTTGTACGTCCCTCCTTTCCCTTGTCCCGTATTATCCACACTTGTCCGCCCCTCTTTGCCCTTTTCTGCCCCTGTTTGCGCTTGTCCCGTACTCTCCGTACTTGTCCGCCCCTATTTCCCTTGTCCCGTATTCTCCGCACTTGTCTGCCCCTCTTTGCCGTTGTCCGCCCCTCTTTTCCCTTGTCCGCCCCTCTTTGCCCTTGCCCCGTATTCTCTGCCCTTGTCACCTCTTTGCACTTACCCCGTATTCTCCGCACTTCTCCGCCCCTCTTTGCCCTTGTCCGAACCCTCTTTGCCCTTGTCCGCGCCTCTTTGCCCTTCTCCTCACCTCTTTGCCCTTGTCCAACCCTCTTTGCTCTTGTCCACCCCTCTTTACACTTGTCCGCCCCTCTTTGCCCTTGTCTGCTCCAGTTTGCCCTTGTCCTGTATTCTCCGAACTTGTCCGCCCCTCTTTGCCCTTGTCCGACCATCTTTGCACTTGTCCGCCCCTCTTTGCCTTAGTCCGCCCCACTTTACCATTTTCCCGTATTCTACGAACTTGTCCTTCCCTCCTTTCCCTTGTCTCGTATTATCCACACTTGTCCACCCCTCTTTGCCCTTGTCTGCCCCTCTTTGCCCTTGTCCCGTATTCTCCGCCCTTGTCCACCCCTCTTTGCAGTTGTCCAGTTTTCTAATCCCTTGTCCGCCTCTCTTTACCCTTCTCCCGTATTCTCCACACCTGTCCGCCCATCTTTGCTTTTCTCCCATTTTCTCCGCTCTTGTCCGCCCGCCTTTGCACTTGTCTGCTCCTCTTTGCCCTTGTCCGTCCCTCTTTGCCCTTTTCCGACCCTCTTTGCCCATGTCCCGTATTTTCCGCACTTGTCCGCCCTTCTTTAACTTGTCCGTCCCTCTTTGCCCTTGTCCGCCCCTCTTTGCACTTTTCCCATATTCTCCGCACTTGTCCGCCCCTCTTTGACCTTGTCCGCCCGTCTTTGACCTTGTCCGCCCGTCTTTGTCTTGTCCGACCCTCTTTGCCCTTGTCCTGTATTCTCCGCACTTGTCCGCCCCTCTTTGACCTTGTCCGCCCCTCTTTGCCCTTGTCTCGTATTCTCCGCACTTCTCCGCCCTTCTTTGTTCTTGTCCACCCCTCTTTGCCCTTGTCCGCCCCACTTTGCACTTGTTCGGTATTCTCCACACTTCTCTGTCCCTCTTTGCCCTTTTCCGCCCCTCTTTGCCCTTTTCCGCCCCTCTTTGCCCTTTTCCGCCCCTCTTTGCCCTTTTCCGCCCCTCTTTGCACTTGTCCGCCCTTCTTTGCCCTTGTCCGACCCTCTTTGCCCTAGTCCGACCCTCTTTGCCCTTGTCAGCCCCTCTTTGCCCTTGTCCACTCCTCTTTGCTGTTTTCTGCCCCTCTTTACCCTTGTCCGGTATTCTCCGCACTTGTCCGCCCCTCTTTGCACTTGTCCGACCCTCTTTGCCCTTGTCCGCCTCTTATTGCCCTTGGACGCACCTCTTTGTCCTTGTCCGCCCCTCTTTGACCTTGTCCTGTATTCTCCGCACATCTCCGCAATTCTTTTTCCTTGTCCGCCGCTCTTTGCCCTTGTCCGCACCTCTTTCCCCTTCTCCGCCCCCTTTGCCCTTGTCCCGTATTCTCCGCACGTGTCCGCCCCACTTTACACTTGTCCCGTGTTCTCTGCACTTCTCCGCCCCTCTTTGCCCTTGTCTGCCCCTCTTTGCCCTTGTCCTCGCCTCTTTGCCCTTGTCCCGTATTCTCCGCCCTTCTTCGTACCTCTTTGCCCTTCTCCCGTATTCTCCGCTCTTTTACGCAACTCTTTTCAATTGTCCCGTATTCTCTGCCCTTGTCCGCCACTCTTTGCCCTTGTCCCGTATTCTCCGCACTTGTCCGCCCCTCTTTGCATTTGTCCGCCCCTCTTTGCCCTTGTCCGCGCATTTTGAAATTGTCTGAACCTCTATAAACTTGTCCGCCCCTCTTTGCCCTTGTCCGCCCCTCTTTGCCCTTATCCCGTATTCTCCGCACTTCTCTGACCCTCTTTGCCCTTGTCCTCCCATCTTTGCACTCGTCCGACCCTCTTTGCACTTGTCTGCACCTCGTTGCCCTTCTGCAACCCTCGTTGCCCTTGTGCGCCCCTCTTTGCCCTTGTCCGCACCTCTTTGCCCCTGTGCACCCCTCTTTGCATTAGTCCGCACCTCTTTGCCCTTGTCCGGCCCTCTTTACCCTTGTCCCGTATTCTCTGCCCTTGTCCACCCCTCTTTGCACTTGTCCAGTATTCTACTCCCTTGTCCGCCTCTCTTTACACTTCTCCCGTATTCTCTGCATCTGTCCACCCGTCTTTCCTTTTCTCCCGTATTCTCCGCTCTTGTCCGCCCCTCTTTGCCCTTGTCCGCCCCTCTTTGCCCTTGTCCGCCCCTCTTTGCCCTTGTCCGCCCCTCTTTGCCCTTGTCCGCCCCTCTTTGCCCTTGTCCTCCCCTCTTTGCCCTTGTCCGCCCCTCTTTGCCCTTGTCCGACCGTCTTTGCCCTTGTCCGACCGTCTTTGCCCTTGTCCGACCGTCTTTGCCCTTGTCCGACCGTCTTTGCCCTTGTCCGACCGTCTTTGCCCTTGTCCGACCGTCTTTGCCCTTGTCCGACCGTCTTTGCCCTTGTCCCGTATTCTCCGCACTTGTCCGCCCTTCTTTTAACTTGTCCATCCCTCTTTGCCCTTGTCCGCCCCTCTTTGCACTTTTCCCGTATTCTCCGCACTTGTCTGCCACTCTTTGACCTTGTTTGCCCCTCTTTGCCTAGTCCCACCCTCTTTGCCCTTGTCCCATCTTCTCCGCACTTGTCCGCCCCTCTTTGAACTTATCCGTCCCTCTTTGTCCTTGTCCCGTATTCTCCGCACTTCTCTGCCCTTCTTTGCCCTTGTCCTCCCTTCTTTGCACTTGCCTGCCCCTATTTGCCCTTGACCCATATTCTATGCCCTTGTCCACCCCTCTTTGCCCTTGTCCACACCTCTTTCCATTTTTGCGCCCCTCTTTGCATTTGTCCGCCCCTCATTGCCCTTGTCCGCACCTCTTTGCCTTTGTTCGGTATTCTCCGCCCTTCTCAGTCCCTCTTTGCCATTGTCCGCTCCTCTTTGCCCTTGTCGGCCCCTCTTTACCCTTGTCCCGTGTTCTGTGCAATTTTCCGCCCCTCTTTGCCCATTGTCCGCCCCTCTTTGCCCATTGTCCGCCTCTCTTTGCCCTTGTCTGACCCTCTTTGCACTTGTCCAACCCTCTTTGCCCTTGTCCCGTATTCTCCGCACTTGTCCGCCCCTCTTTCCCTTTGTCCACCCGCCTTTGCTTTTGTCAGGCCCTCTTTGGCCTTGTCCTCCCCTCTTTGCACTTGTCCCGTGTTCTCCGCCCTTCTCGGCCCCTCTATTGCATTGTCCGCCCCTCTTTACCCTTGTCCGCCCCTCTTTCCCCTTCTCCGCCCCCTTTGCCCTTGTCCCGTATTCTCCGCACGTGTCCGCCCCACTTTAAACTTGTCCTGTATTCTCCGCCCTTGTCCGCCCCTCTTTGCCCTTGTCCGCCCCTCTTTGCCCTTGTCCGCCCCTCTTTGCCCTTGTCCGCCCCTCTTTGCCCTTGTCCGCCCCTCTTTGCCCTTGTCCGCCCCTCTTTGCCCTTGTCCGCCCCTCTTTGCCCTTGTCCGCCCCTCTTTGCCCTTGTCCGCCCCTCTTTGCCCTTGTCCGCCCCTCTTTGCCCTTGTCCGCCCCTCTTTGCCCTTTTACACCTCTCTTTGCCCTTGTCCCATATAAACCGCACTTCTCAGTCCCACATTGCCCTTGTCCGCCCCTCTTTGCTCTTGTCCACCCCTCTTTGCACTTGTCCGCCCCTCTTTGCCCTTTTCCCGTAATCTCCGCCCTTGTCCGCCCCTCTTTGCCCTTGTCCGCCCCTCTTTGCCCTTGTCCGCCCCTCTTTGCCCTTGTCCGCCCCTCTTTGCCCTTGTCTGATCCTCTTTGCCCTTGTCCGCCCCTCTTTGCACTTGTCCGACCCTCTTTTCCCTGGTCCGACCCTCTTTTCCCTGGTCCGCCCCTCTTTGCCCTTGTCAGCCCTTCTTTGCCCTTGTTCACTCCCCTTTGCTATTGTCCGACCCTCTTTGACCTTGTCCGCTCCTCCTTGCCCTTGTCCAGTATTCTACACACTTGTCCGCCTCTCTTTGACCTTGTCCCGTATACTCCGCCCTTCTCCGCCCCTCTTTGCCCTTGTCCGACCCTCTTTGTCCTTGTCCCGTATTCTCCGCACTTTTCCTCCCCTCTTTGCCCTATTCCCATATTCTCCGCTCCTCTTTGCCCTTGTCCGCCCCTCTTTGCCCTTGTCCGCCCCTCTTTGCCCTTGTCCGCCCCTCTTTGCCCTTGTCCGCCCCTCTTTGCCCTTGTCCGCCCCTCTTTGCCCTTGTCCGCCCCTCTTTGCCCTTGTCCGCCCCTCTTTGCCCTTGTCCCGTATTCTCGGCCCTTTTCCACCCCTCTTTGCCCTTCTCCCGTATTCTCCGACCTTATCTGCCCCTCTTTGCACTTTTCAATTATTCTCTGCCCTTGTCCGCCCCTCTTTGACGTTGTCCCGTATTCTCCGCCCTCGTCAGCCCCTCTTTGCAGTTGTCCCGTATTCTCCGCTCTTGTCCGCCCCTCTTTGCCCTTCTTCCGTATTCTCTAAAACTGTCCGCCCCTCTTTGCCCTTGTGCGCCCCTCTTTGCCCTTGTGCGGCCCTCTTTGCACTTGTCCGCCCCTCTTTGCCCTTGTCCGCGCATTTTGAAATTGTCTGCCCCTCTTTGAACTTGTCCGACCGTCTATGCCCTTGTCCCGTATTCTCCGCAATTCTCTGCCCCTCTTTTCCCTTGTCCGCCCCTCTTTGCCCTTGTCCTGTATTCTCCGCCCTTGTCAGCCCCTCTTTGCAGTTTTCCCGTATTCTCCGCCCATATCCGCCCCTCTTTGTCCTTCTTCCGTATTCTCCAAATTTGTCCGTCCCTCTTTGCCTTTGTGCGCCCCTCTTTGCCCTTGTGCGGCCCTCTTAGCCCTTGTCCACCCCTCTTAGCCCTTGTCCACCCCTCTTTGCACTTGTGCACCCCTCTTTGCCCTGATGCACCCCTCTTTCCCTTGTCCGCCCCTCTTTGCACTTGTCCCGTATTATCCGCACTTGTCCGCCCCTGTTTACACTTGACCCGTATTCTCCACCCTTGTCCGCCCCTCTTTGCCCTTGTCCCGTATTCTCCGCCCTTGTCCGCCCCTCTTTGCCCTTGTCCTGTATTCTCCGCACTTCTCCGCCCCTCTTTGCCCTTGTCGGCCCCTCTTTGCCCTTGTCCGCCCTCTTTGCCCTTGTCCCGTGTTCTCCGCAATTGTCCGCCCCTCTTTGCCCTTTTCCGCCCCTCTTTGCCCTTTTCCGCCCCTCTTTGCCCTTTTCCGCCCCTCTTTGCCCTTTTCCGCCCCCTTTGCCCTTTTCCGCCCCCTTTGCCCTTTTCCGCCCCTCTTTGCCCTTTTCCGCCCCTCTTTGGCCTTGTCCGCCCCTCTTTGCCCTTGTCCGCCCCTCTTTGCCCTTGTCCGCCCCTCTTTGCCCTTGTCCGCCCCTCTTTGCCCTTGTCCGCCCCTCTTTGCCCTTGTCCGCCCCTCTTTGCCCTTGTCCGCCCCTCTTTGCCCTTGTCCGCCCCTCTTTGCCCTTGTCCGCCCCTCTTTGCCCTTGTCCGCCCCTCTTTGCCCTTGTCCGCCCCTCTTTGCCCTTGTCCGCCCCTCTTTGCCCTTGTCCCGTATTCTCCGAACTTGTCTGCCCCTCTTTGCAATTGTCAAGTATTCTCTGCCCTTGTCCGCCCCTCTTTGCCCTTGTCCCGTATTCTCAGCCCTTCTCTGCACCTCTTTGCCCGTGTCTGTATTCTCCGCACTTGTCAGCCCCTCTTTGCCCTTTTCCCATATTCTCCGCCCTTGTCCGCTCATCTCTGCCCTTCTTCCGTATTCGCCAAAATTGTCCGCCCCTCTTTGCCCTTGTGCGCCCCTCTTTGCCCTTGTGCGCCCCTCTTTGCCCTTGTGCGCCCCTCTTTGCCCTTGTGCGCCCCTCTTTGACCTTGTGCCCCTCTCTTTGCCCTTATCCCATATTCTCCACCATTGTCCGCCCCTCTTTGCCCTAGTGCGCCCCTTTTTGACTTTGTCCGCCCATCTTTGCCCTTGTCCGACCGTCTTTGCCATTGTCCCGTGTTCTCGGTACTTCTAAGACCCTCTTTGCCTTTGTCCCGTATTCTTTGCCCTTCTCCGCCCCTCTTTGCTCTTATCTGCCCCTGTTTGCCCTTGTCCGCCCCTCTTTGCCCTTCTCCCCACCTCTTTGACCTTGTCCGCTCCCTGTGCACTTGTCCGCCCCTCTTTGCCCTTGTCCGCCCCTCTTTGCCCTTGTCCGCCCCTCTTTGCCCTTGTCCGCCCCTCTTTGCCCTTGTCCGCCCCTCTTTGCCCTTGTCCGCCCCTCTTTGCCCTTGTCCGCCCCTCTTTGCCCTTGTCCGCCCCTCTTTGCCCTTGTCCGCCCCTCTTTGCCCTTGTCCGCCCCTCTTTGCCCTTGTCCGCCCCTCTTTGCCCTTGTCCGCCCCTCTTTGCCCTTGTCCGCCCCTCTTTGCCCTTGTCCGCCCCTCTTTGCCCTTGTCCGCCCCTCTTTGCCCTTGTCCGCCCCTCTTTGCCCTTGTCCGCCCCTCTTTGCCCTTGTCCGCCCCTCTTTGCCCTTGTCCGCCCCTCTTTGTCCTTGTCCCGTATTCTCCGCACTTTTCCTCCCCTCTTTGCCCTATTCCCATATTCTCCGCTCCTCTTTGCACTTGTCCGCTCCTCTTTGCACTTGTCCGCTCCTCTTTGCACTTGTCCGCCCCTCTTTGCACTTGTCCGCACCTCTTTGCCCTTGTCCCGTATTCTCGGCCCTTTTCCACCCCTCTTTGCCCTTCTCCCGTGTTCTCCGACCTTATCTGCCCCTCTTTGCACTTTTCAATTATTCTCTGCCCTTGTCCGCCCCTCTTTGACGCTGTCCCGTATTCTCCGCCCTTGTCAGCCCCTCTTTGCAGTTGTCCCGTATTCTCCGCTCTTGTCCGCCCCTCTTTGCCCTTCTTCCGTATTCTCTAAAACTGTCCGCCCCTCTTTGCCCTTGTGCGGCCCTCTTTGCTCTTGTCCGCCCCTCTTTGCCCTTGTCCGCGCATTTTGAAATTGTCTGCCCCTCTTTGAATTTGTCCGACCGTCTATGCCCTTGTCCCGTATTCTCCGCAATTCTCTGCCCATCTTTTCCCTTGTCCGCCCATCTTTTCCCTTGTCCGCCCCTCTTTGCCCTTGTCCCGTATTCTCCGCCCTTGTCAGCCCCTCTTTGCAGTTTTCCCGTATTCTCCGCCCTTATCCGCCCCTCTTTGTCCTTCTTCCGTATTCTCCAAAATTGTCTGCCCCTCTTTCCTCTTGTCCGCCCCTCTTTCCTCTTGTCCGCCCCTCTTTCCTCTTGTCCGCCCCTCTTTCCTCTTGTCCGCCCCTCTTTCCTCTTGTCCGCCCCTCTTTCCTCTTGTCCGCCCCTCTTTCCTCTTGTCCGCCCCTCTTTCCTCTTGTCCGCCCCTCTTTCCTCTTGTCCGCCCCTCTTAGCCCTTGTCCGCCCCTCTTAGCCCTTGTCCGCCCCTCTTAGCCCTTGTCCGCCCCTCTTAGCCCTTGTCCGCCCCTCTTTGCCATTCTGCGCACCTCTTTGCCCTGATGCACCCCTCTTTGCACTTGTCCCGTATTATCCGCCCTTGTCCGCCCCTGTTTACACTTGACCCGTATTCTCCACCCTTGTCCGCCCCTCTTTGCCCTTTTCCCATATTCTCCGCCCTTGTCCGCTCCTCTCTGTCCTTCTTCCGCATTCTCCAAAATTGTCCGCCCCTCTTTGCCCTTGTCCGCCCCTCTTTGCCCTTGTCCGCCCCTCTTTGCCCTTGTCCGCCCCTCTTTGCCCTTGTCCGCCCCTCTTTGCCCTTGTCCGCCCCTCTTTGCCCTTGTCCGCCCCTCTTTGCCCTTGTCCGCCCCTCTTTGCCCTTGTCCGCCCCTCTTTGCCCTTGTCCGCCCCTCTTTGCCCTTGTCCGCCCCTCTTTGCCCTTGTCCGCCCCTCTTTGCCCTTGTCCGCCCCTCTTTGCCCTTGTCCGCCCCTCTTTGCCCTTGTCCGCCCCTCTTTGCCCTTGTCCGCCCCTCTTTGCCCTTGTCCGCCCCTCTTTGCCCTTGTCCGCCCCTCTTTGCCCTTGTCCGCCCCTCTTTGCCCTTGTCCGCCCCTCTTTGCCCTTGTCCGCCCCTCTTTGCCCTTGTCCGCCCCTCTTTGCCCTTGTCCGCCCCTCTTTGCCCTTGTCCGCCCCTCTTTGCCCTTGTCCGCCCCTCTTTGCCCTTGTCCGCCCCTCTTTGCCCTTGTCCGCCCCTCTTTGCCCTTGTCCGCCCCTCTTTGCCCTTGTCCCGTATTATCCGTAATTGTCCTCCCATATTTGCCCTTGTCCCGTATACTCCGCCCTTCTCCGCCCCTCTTTGCCCTTGTCCCGTGTTCTCCAGCATTGTCCGCCCCTCTTTGCCCTTGTCCGACCGTCTTTGCCATTGTGCCGTATTCTCGGTACTTCTAAGCCCCTCTTTGCCTTTGTCCCGTATTCTTTGCCCTTCTCCACCCCTCTTTGCTCTTATCTGCCCCTGTTTGCCCTTGTCCGCCCCTCTTTGCCCTTCTCCCCTCCTCTATGAACTTGTCCGCCCCTCCTTGCCTTTTTCCGCCCCTCCTTGCATTTCTCCGCCCCTCCTTGCCTTTCTCCGCCCCTCTTTGCCCTTGTCCGCCCCTCTTTGCCCTTGTCCGCCCCTCTTTGCCCTTGTCCGCCCCTCTTTGCCCTTGTCCGCCCCTCTTTGCCCTTGTCTGCCCCTCTTTGGCCTTGTCTGCCCCTCTTTGCCCTTGTCCGCCCCTCTTTGCCCTTGTCCGCCCCTCTTTGCCCTTGTCCGCCCCTCTTTGCCCTTGTCCGCCCCTCTTTGCCCTTGTCCGCCCCTCTTTGCCCTTGTCCGCCCCTCTTTGCCCTTGTCCGCCCCTCTTTGCCTTTGTCCGCCCCTCTTTGCCCTTGTCCGCCCCTCTTTGCCCTTGTCCGCCCCTCTTTGCCCTTGTCCGCCCCTCTTTGCCCTTGTCCGCCCCTCTTTGCCCTTGTCCGCCCCTCTTTGCCCTTGTCCGCCCCTCTTTGCCCTTGTCCGCCCCTCTTTGCCCTTGTCCGCCCCTCTTTGCCCTTGTCCGCCCCTCTTTGCCCTTGTCCGCCCCTCTTTGCCCTTGTCCGCCCCTCTTTGCCCTTGTCCGCCCCTCTTTGCCCTTGTCCGCCCCTCTTTGCCCTTGTCCGCCCCTCTTTGCCCTTGTCCGCCCCTCTTTGCCCTTGTCCGCCCCTCTTTGCCCTTGTCCGCCCCTCTTTGCCCTTGTCCGCCCCTCTTTGCCCTTGTCCGCCCCTCTTTGCCCTTGTCCGCCCCTCTTTGCCCTTGTCCGCCCCTCTTTGCCCTTGTCCGCCCCTCTTTGCCCTTGTCCGCCCCTCTTTGCCCTTGTCCGCCCCTCTTTGCCCTTGTCCGCCCCTCTTTGCCCTTGTCCCGTATTCTCCGCACTTTTCCTCCCCTCTTTGCCCTATTCCCATATTCTCCGCTCCTCTTTGCCCTTGTCTGCCCCTCTTTGCCCTTGTCTGCCCCTCTTTGCCCTTGTAAGCCCCTCTTTGCACTTGTCCACCCCTCTTTGCCCTTGTCCGCCCCTCTTTGCCCTTGTCCAGTATTCTCGGCCCTTTTCCACCCCTCTTTGCCTTTCTCCCGTATTCTCCGACCTTATCTGCCCCTCTTGCACTTTTCAATTATTCTCTGCCCTTGTCCGCCCCTCTTTGACGTTGTCCCGTATTCTCCGCCCTTGTCCGCCCCTCTTTGCCCTTGTCCTGTATTCTCCGCAATTCTCCGTCCCTCTTTGTCCTTGTCGGCCCCTCTTTGCCCTTGTCCGCCCTCTTTGCCCTTGTCCCGTATTCTCCGCAATTGTCCGCCCCTCTTTGCCCTTTTCCGCCCCTGTTTGCCTTTGTCCGCCCTTCTTTCCCTTGTCCCGTATTCTCCGAACTTGTCTGCCCCTCTTTGCAATTGTCAAGTATTCTCCGCCCTTGTCCGCCCCTCTTTGCCCTTGTCCCGTATTCTCAGCCCTTCTCAGCCCCTCTTTGCCCGTGTCCCGTATTCTCCGCCCTTTTCAGCCCCTCTTTGCCCTTTTCCCTTATTCTCCGCCCTTGTCCGCTCCTCTCTGCCCTTCTTCCGTATTCTCCAAAATTTTCCGCCCCTCTTTGCCCTTGTCCGCCCCTCTTTGCCCTTGTCCGTCCCTCTTTGCCCTTGTCCGTCCCTCTTTGCCCTTGTCCGTCCCTCTTTGCCCTTGTGCGCCCCTCTTTGCCCTTGTGCGCCCCTCTTTGCCTTTGTCTGACCCTCTTTGCCCTTGTCCGACCCTCTTTGCCCTTGTCCGACCCTCTTTGCCCTTGTCCCGTATTCTCCGCACTATTCCTCCCCTCTTTGCCCTATTCCCATATTCTCCGCTCCTCTTTGCCCTATTCCCATATTCTCCGCTCCTCTTTGCCCTATTCCCATATTCTCCGCTCCTCTTTGCCCTTGTCTGCCCCTCTTAGCCCTTGTCTGCCCCTCTTTGCCCTTGTCCACCCCTCTTTGCCCTTGTCCGCCCCTCTTTGCCCTTGTCCCGTATTCTCGGCCCTTTTCCACCCCTCTTTGCCCTTCTCCCGTATTCTCCGACCTTATCTGCCCCTCTTTGCACTTTTCAATTATTCTCTGCCCTTGTCCGCCCCTCTTTGACGTTGTCCCGTATTCTCCGCCCTTGTCCGCCCCTCTTTGCCCTTGTCCTGTATTCTCCGCAATTCTCCGCCCCTCTTTGTCCTTGTCGGCCCCTCTTTGCCCTTGTCCGCCCTCTTTGCCCTTGTCCCGTATTCTACGCTATTGTCCGCCCCTCTTTGCCCTTGTCCCATATTCTCCGAACTTGTCTGCCCCTCTTTGCAATTTTCAAGTATTCTCCGCCCTTGTCCGCCCCTCTTTGCCCTTGTCCCGTATTCTCAGCCCTTCTCTGCCCCTCTTTGCCCGTGTCCCGTATTCTCCGCCCTTTTCAGCCCCTCTTTGCCCTTTTCCCTTATTCTCCGCCCTTGTCCGCTCCTCTCTGCCCTTCTTCCGTATTCTCCAAAATTTTCCGCCCCTCTTTGCCCTTGTCCGCCCCTCTTTGCCCTTGTCCGCCCCTCTTTGCCCTTGTCCGCCCCTCTTTGCCCTTGTCCGCCCCTCTTTGCCCTTGTCCGCCCCTCTTTGCCCTTGTCCGCCCCTCTTTCCCTTGTGCGCCCCTCTTTGCCCTTCTGCGCCCCTCTTTGCCCTTGTCCGCCCCTCTTTGCACTTGTCCGCCACTCTTTGCCCTTGTGCACCCCTCTTTGACCTTGTGCCCCTCTCTTTGCCCTTGTCCCGTATTCTCCGCCCTTGTCCGCCCCTCTTTGCCCTTGTCCCGTATACTCCGCCCTTGTCCGCCCCTCTTTGCCCTTGTCCCTTATTCTACGCATTTCTCCTCCCCTTCTTTGCCCTTGTCCGCTCCTTTTCCCCTTGTCCGCCCCTCTTTCCTCTTGTCCGCCCCTCTTTCCTCTTGTCCGCCCCTCTTTCCTCTTGTCCGCCCCTCTTTGCCCTTGTCCGCCCCTCTTTGCCCTTGTCCGCCCCTCTTTGCCCTTGTCCGCCCCTCTTTGCCCTTGTCCCGTATTCTCAGCAATTCTCTGTCACTCTTTCCAATTGTCGGCCCTTCTTTGCACTTGTCCGCCCGTCTTTGGCATTGTTTGCCTGTCTTTTCCCTTGTCCTCCCATCATTGCGCTAGGCCGCCTCTGTTTTCACTTCTCCCGTATTGTCAGCACTTCTCGGTCACTCTTTGCCCTTGTCCGCCCCTCTTTGCCCTTGTCCGCCCCTCTTTGCCCTTGTCCTGTATTCTCCGCACTTCTCCGCCCCTCTTTGCCCTTGTCGGCCCCTCTTTGCCCTTGTCCGCCCTCTTTGCCCTTGTCCCGTATTCTCCGCAATTGTCCGCCCCTCTTTGCCCTTTTCCGCCCCTCTTTGCCCTTTTCCGCCCCTCTTTGCCCTTTTCCGCCCCTCTTTGCCCTTTTCCGCCCCTCTTTGCCCTTTTCCGCCCCTCTTTGCCCTTTTCCGCCCCTCTTTGCCCTTTTCCGCCCCTCTTTGCCCTTTTCCGCCCCTCTTTGCCCTTTTCCGCCCCTCTTTGCCCTTGTCCCGTATTCTCAGCCCTTCTCTGCACCTCTTTGCCCGTGTCTGTATTCTCCGCACTTGTCAGCCCCTCTTTGCCCTTTTCCCATATTCTCCGCCCTTGTCCGCTCATCTCTGCCCTTCTTCCGTATTCGCCAAAATTGTCCGCCCCTCTTTGCCCTTGTGCGCCCCTCTTTGCCCTTGTGCGCCCCTCTTTGCCCTTGTGCGCCCCTCTTTGCCCTTGTGCGCCCCTCTTTGACCTTGTGCCCCTCTCTTTGCCCTTATCCCATATTCTCCGCCGTTGTCCGCCCCTCTTTGCCATTGTCCCGTATACTCCGCCCTTCTCCGCCCCTCTTTGCCCTTGTCCCGTGTTCTCCACCATTGTCCGCCCCTCTTTGCCCTAGTGCGCCCCTTTTTGACTTTGTCCGCCCATCTTTGCCCTTGTCCGACCGTCTTTGCCATTGTCCCGTGTTCTCGGTACTTCTAAGCCCCTCTTTGCCTTTGTCCCGTATTCTTTGCCCTTCTCCGCCCCTCTTTGCTCTTATCTGCCCCTGTTTGCCCTTGTCCGCCCCTCTTTGCCCTTCTCCCCACCTCTTTGACCTTGTCCGCTCCCTGTGCACTTGTCCGCCCCTCTTTGCCCTTGTCCGCCCCTCTTTGCCCTTGTCCGCCCCTCTTTGCCCTTGTCCGCCCCTCTTTGCCCTTGTCCGCCCCTCTTTGCCCTTGTCCGCCCCTCTTTGCCCTTGTCCGCCCCTCTTTGCCCTTGTCCGCCCCTCTTTGCCCTTGTCCGCCCCTCTTTGCCCTTGTCCGCCCCTCTTTGCCCTTGTCCGCCCCTCTTTGCCCTTGTCCGCCCCTCTTTGCCCTTGTCCGCCCCTCTTTGCCCTTGTCCGCCCCTCTTTGCCCTTGTCCGCCCCTCTTTGCCCTTGTCCGCCCCTCTTTGCCCTTGTCCGCCCCTCTTTGCCCTTGTCCGCCCCTCTTTGCCCTTGTCCGCCCCTCTTTGCCCTTGTCCGCCCGTCTTTGCCCTTGTCCGCCCCTCTTTGCCCTTGTCCGCCCCTCTTTGCCCTTGTCCGCCCCTCTTTGCCCTTGTCCCGTATTCTCCGCACTTTTCCTCCCCTCTTTGCCCTATTCCCATATTCTCCGCTCCTCTTTGCACTTGTCCGCCCCTCTTTGCACTTGTCCGCTCCTCTTTGCACTTGTCCGCCCCTCTTTGCACTTGTCCGCCCCTCTTTGCACTTGTCCGCACCTCTTTGCCCTTGTCCCGTATTCTCGGCGCTTTTCCACCCCTCTTTGCCCTTCTCCCGTGTTCTCCGACCTTATCTGCCCCTCTTTGCACTTTTCAATTATTCTCTGCCCTTGTCCGCCCCTCTTTGACGCTGTCCCGTATTCTCCGCCCTTGTCAGCCCCTCTTTGCAGTTGTCCCGTATTCTCCGCTCTTGTCCGCCCCTCTTTGCCCTTCTTCCGTATTCTCTAAAACTGTCCGCCCCTCTTTGCCCTTGTGCGGCCCTCTTTGCTCTTGTCCGCCCCTCTTTGCCCTTGTCCGCGCATTTTGAAATTGTCTGCCCCTCTTTGAATTTGTCCGACCGTCTATGCCCTTGTCCCGTATTCTCCGCAATTCTCTGCCCATCTTTTCCCTTGTCCACCCCTCTTTGCCCTTGTCCCGTATTCTCCGCCCTTGTCAGCCCCTCTTTGCAGTTTTCCCGTATTCTCCGCCCTTATCCGCCCCTCTTTGTCCTTCTTCCGTATTCTCCAAAATTGTCTGCCCCTCTTTCCTCTTGTCCGCCCCTCTTTCCTCTTGTCCGCCCCTCTTTCCTCTTGTCCGCCCCTCTTTCCTCTTGTCCGCCCCTCTTTCCTCTTGTCCGCCCCTCTTAGCCCTTGTCCGCCCCTCTTAGCCCTTGTCCGCCCCTCTTAGCCCTTGTCCGCCCCTCTTTGCCATTCTGCGCACCTCTTTGCCCTGATGCACCCCTCTTTCCCTTGTCCGCCCCTCTTTGCACTTGTCCCGTATTATCCGCCCTTGTCCGCCCCTGTTTACACTTGACCCGTATTCTCCACCCTTGTCCGCCCCTCTTTGCCCTTTTCCCATATTCTCCGCCCTTGTCCGCTCCTCTCTGTCCTTCTTCCGCATTCTCCAAAATTGTCCGCCCCTCTTATCCCTTGTCCGCCCCTCTTTGCCCTTGTCCGCCCCTCTTTGCCCTTGTCCGCCCCTCTTTGCCCTTGTCCGCCCCTCTTTGCCCTTGTCCCGTATTATCCGTAATTGTCCTCCAATATTTGCCCTTGTCCCGTATACTCCGCCCTTCTCCGCCCCTCTTTGCCCTTGTCCCGTGTTCTCCAGCATTGTCCGCCCCTCTTTGCCCTTGTCCGACCGTCTTTGCCATTGTGCCGTATTCTCGGTACTTCTAAGCCCCTCTTTGCCTTTGTCCCGTATTCTTTGCCCTTCTCCACCCCTCTTTGCTCTTATCTGCCCCTGTTTGCCCTTGTCCGCCCCTCTTGCCCTTCTCCCCTCCTCTATGACCTTGTCCGCCCCTCCTTGCCTTTCTCCGCCCCTCCTTGCATTTCTCCGCCCCTCCTTGCCTTTCTCCGCCCCTCTTTGCCCTTGTCCGCCCCTCTTTGCCCTTGTCCGCCCCTCTTTGCCCTTGTCCGCCCCTCTTTGCCCTTGTCCGCCCCTCTTTGCCCTTGTCCGCCCCTCTTTGCCCTTGTCCGCCCCTCTTTGCCCTTGTCCGCCCCTCTTTGCCCTTGTCCGCCCCTCTTTGCCCTTGTCCGCCCCTCTTTGCCCTTGTCCGCCCCTCTTTGCCCTTGTCCGCCCCTCTTTGCCCTTGTCCGCCCCTCTTTGCCCTTGTCCGCCCCTCTTTGCCCTTGTCCGCCCCTCTTTGCCCTTGTCCGCCCCTCTTTGCCCTTGTCCGCCCCTCTTTGCCCTTGTCCGCCCCTCTTTGCCCTTGTCCGCCCCTCTTTGCCCTTGTCCGACCGTCTTTGCCATTGTGCCGTATTCTCGGTACTTCTAAGCCCCTCTTTGCCTTTGTCCCGTATTCTTTGCCCTTCTCCACCCCTCTTTGCTCTTATCTGCCCCTGTTTGCCCTTGTCCGCCCCTCTTGCCCTTCTCCCCTCCTCTATGACCTTGTCCGCCCCTCCTTGCCTTTCTCCGCCCCTCCTTGCATTTCTCCGCCCCTCCTTGCCTTTCTCCGCCCCTCTTTGCCCTTGTCCGCCCCTCTTTGCCCTTGTCCGCCCCTCTTTGCCCTTGTCCGCCCCTCTTTGCCCTTGTCCGCCCCTCTTTGCCCTTGTCCGCCCCTCTTTGCCCTTGTCCGCCCCTCTTTGCCCTTGTCCGCCCCTCTTTGCCCTTGTCCGCCCCTCTTTGCCCTTGTCCGCCCCTCTTTGCCCTTGTCCGCCCCTCTTTGCCCTTGTCCGCCCCTCTTTGCCCTTGTCCGCCCCTCTTTGCCCTTGTCCGCCCCTCTTTGCCCTTGTCCGCCCCTCTTTGCCCTTGTCCGCCCCTCTTTGCCCTTGTCCGCCCCTCTTTGCCCTTGTCCGCCCCTCTTTGCCCTTGTCCGCCCCTCTTTGCCCTTGTCCGCCCCTCTTTGCCCTTGTCCGCCCCTCTTTGCCCTTGTCCGCCCCTCTTTGCCCTTGTCCGCCCCTCTTTGCCCTTGTCCGCCCCTCTTTGCCCTTGTCCGCCCCTCTTTGCCCTTGTCCCGTATTCTCCGCACTTTTCCTCCCCTCTTTGCCCTATTCCCATATTCTCCGCTCCTCTTTGCCCTTGTCTGCCCCTCTTTGCCCTTGTCTGCCCCTCTTTGCCCTTGTAAGCCCCTCTTTGCACGTGTCCACCCCTCTTTGCCCTTGTCCGCCCCTCTTTGCCCTTGTCCGCCCCTCTTTGCCCTTGTCCAGTATTCTCGGCCCTTTTCCACCCCTCTTTGCCTTTCTCCCGTATTCTCCGACCTTATCTGCCCCTCTTGCACTTTTCAATTATTCTCTGCCCTTGTCCGCCCCTCTTTGACGTTGTCCCGTATTCTCCGCCCTTGTCCGCCCCTCTTTGCCCTTGTCCTGTATTCTCCGCAATTCTCCGTCCCTCTTTGTCCTTGTCGGCCCCTCTTTGCCCTTGTCCGCCCTCTTTGCCCTTGTCCCGTATTCTCCGCAATTGTCCGCCCCTCTTTGCCCTTTTCCGCCCCTGTTTGCCTTTGTCCGCCCTTCTTTCCCTTGTCCCGTATTCTCCGAACTTGTCTGCCCCTCTTTGCAATTGTCAAGTATTCTCCGCCCTTGTCCGCCCCTCTTTGCCCTTGTCCCGTATTCTCAGCCCTTCTCAGCCCCTCTTTGCCCGTGTCCCGTATTCTCCGCCCTTTTCAGCCCCTCTTTGCCCTTTTCCCTTATTCTCCGCCCTTGTCCGCTCCTCTCTGCCCTTCTTCCGTATTCTCCAAAATTTTCCGCCCCTCTTTGCCCTTGTCCGCCCCTCTTTGCCCTTGTCCGTCCCTCTTTGCCCTTGTCCGCCCCTCTTTGCCCTTGTCCGTCCCTCTTTGCCCTTGTGCGCCCCTCTTTGCCCTTGTGCGCCCCTCTTTGCCCTTGTGCGCCCCTCTTTGCCCTTGTGCGCCCCTCTTTGCCCTTCTGCGCCCCTCTTTGCCCTTGTGCGCCCCTCTTTGCACTTGTCCGCCACTCTTTGCCCTTGTGCACCCCTCTTTGACCTTGTGCCCCTCTCTTTGCCCTTGTCCCGTATTCTCCGCCCTTGTCCGCCCCTCTTTGCCCTTGTCCCGTATACTCCGCCCTTGTCCGCCCCTCTTTGCCCTTGTCCCTTATTCTACGCATTTCTCCTCCCCTTCTTTGCCCTTGTCCGCTCCTTTTCCCCTTGTCCGCCCCTCTTTCCTCTTGTCCGCCCCTCTTTCCTCTTGTCCGCCCCACTTTGCCCTTGTCCGCCCCTCTTTGCCCTTGTCCGCCCCTCTTTGCCCTTGTCCCGTATTCTCAGCAATTCTCTGTCACTCTTTCCAATTGTCGGCCCTTCTTTGCACTTGTCCGCCCGTCTTTGGCATTGTTTGCCTGTCTTTTCCCTTGTCCTCCCATCATTGCGCTAGGCCGCCTCTGTTTTCACTTCTCCCGTATTGTCAGCACTTCTCGGTCACTCTTTGCCCTTGTCCGCCCCTCTTTGCCCTTGTCCGCCCCTCTTTGCCCTTGTCCGCCCCTCTTTGCCCTTGTCCGCCCCTCTTTGCCCTTGTCCGCCCCTCTTTGCCCTTGTCCGCCCCTCTTTGCCCTTGTCCGCCCCTCTTTGCCCTTGTCCGCCCCTCTTTGCCCTTGTCCGCCCCTCTTTGCCCTTGTCCGCCCCTCTTTGCCCTTGTCCGCCCCTCTTTGCCCTTGTCCGCCCCTCTTTGCCCTTGTCCGCCCCTCTTTGCCCTTGTCCGCCCCTCTTTGCCCTTGTCCGCCCCTCTTTGCCCTTGTCCGCCCCTCTTTGCCCTTGTCCGCCCCTCTTTGCCCTTGTCCGCCCCTCTTTGCCCTTGTCCGCCCCTCTTTGCCCTTGTCCGCCCCTCTTTGCCCTTGTCCCATATTCTCCGCTCTTCTCCGCACCTCTTTGCCCTTGTCCGCCCCTCTTTGCCCTTGTCCGCCCCTATTTAAACTTGTCCATCCCTATTTGCGCTTCTGTGCCCCTCTTTGATCTTGTCCGCACCTCTTCGCACTTGTGCTCCCCTCTTTGCCCTTGTGTGCCCCTTATTGGCCTTGTCCGCACCTCTTTGCCCTTGTCCGCCCCTCTTTGCCGTTGTCCCGTATTGTCCGACCCTCTTTGCACCTGACCGCCCCACTTTGCACTTGTCCACCCCTCTCTGCACTTGTCCTGTATTCTCCGCATTTCTCCACCCCTCTTTGCCTTTGTCCGCCCCTCTTTGCCCTTGTCTGCCCCTCTTTCCCCTTGTCCGCATGTCTTTGCAATTGTCTGCCCCTCTTTGCCCTTGTCCCGTATTCTCCGCAATTCTCCTATACACTTTGCCCTCGTCTGCCCCTCTTTGCCCTCGTCTGCCCCTCTTTGCCCTCGTCTGCCCCTCTTTGCCCTCGTCTGCCCCTCTTTGCCCTCCTCTGCCCCTCTTTGCCCTCGTCTGCCCCTCTTTGCCCTCGTCTGCCCCTCTTTGCCCTCGTCTGCCCCTCTTTGCCCTCGTCTGCCCCTCTTTGCCCTCGTCTGCCCCTCTTTGCCCTCGTCTGCCCCTCTTTGCCCTCGTCTGCCCCTCTTTGCCCTCGTCTGCCCCTCTTTGCCCTCGTCTGCCCCTCTTTGCCCTCGTCTGCCCCTCTTTGCTCTCGTCTGCCCCTCTTTGCCCTCGTCTGCCCCTCTTTGCCCTCGTCTGCCCCTCTTTGCCCTCGTCTGCCCCTCTTTGCCCTCGTCTGCCCCTCTTTGCCCTCGTCTGCCCCTCTTTGCCCTCGTCTGCCCCTCTTTGCCCTCGTCTGCCCCTCTTTGCCCTCGTCTGCCCCTCTTTGCCCTCGTCTGCCCCTCTTTGCTCTCGTCTGCCCCTCTTTGCCCTTGTCCGCCCCTCTTTGCCCTTGTCCGCCCCTCTTTGCCCTTGTCCGCCCCTCTTTGCCCTTGTCCGCCCCTCTTTGCCCTTGTCCGCCCCTCTTTGCCCTTGTCCGCCCCTCTTTGCCCTTGTCCCGTATTCTCCGCACTTCTCCGCCCCTCTATTTACCTTGTCCCCTATTCTCCGCACTTCTCCGAACCTCTTTGCCGTTGTCTGCCCCTCTTTGCCGTTGTCTGCCCCTCTTTGCCGTTGTCTGCCCCTCTTTGCCGTTGTCTGCCCCTCTTTGCCCTTGTCTGCCCCTCTTTGCCCTGGTCCGACCCTCTTTGACCTGGTCCGACCCTCTTTGACCTGGTCCGACCCTCTTTGACCTGGTCCGACCCTCTTTGACCTGGTCCGACCCTCTTTGCCCTTGTCCAACACTCTTTGACCTTGTCCAATATTCTCCGCAATTTTCCCCCCTCTTTCATCTTGTCCTGCATGCTCCGCAATTCTCCACCCCTCTTTGCCATTCTCCGCAATTCTCCACCCCTCTTTGCCATTCTCCGCACCTCTTTGCTTTTGTCCGTCCCTCTTTGCCCTTGTCCCGTATTCTCCGCACTTCTCTACCCCCTTTGCCCTTGTCCCGTATTCTCCGCACTTCTCCGCCCCTCTTTGCCCTTGTCCGCCCCTCTTTGCCCTTGTCCGCCCCTCTTTGCCCTTGTCCGCCCCTCTTTGCCCTTATCCGCCCCTCTTTGCCCTTATCCGCCCCTCTTTCCCCTTGTCCGCATCTCTTTGCCCTTGTCCGACCCTATTTGATCTTGTCCACCCCCTTTGCAATTGTCCGCCCCTCTTTGCACTTTTCCGCCCCTCTTTGCCCTTGTCAAACCCTCTTTGCTTTTGTCTGCCCCTCTTTGCCCTTGTCCTGTATTCTCCGCCCCTCTATGCCCTTGACCGCCCATCTTTGCCCTTGTCAGCCCCTCTTTGCACTTGTCCGCCCCTCTGTGCCCTTGTCTGGTATTGTCCGCACTTCTGTGCCACTCTTTGTCCTTGTCCGCCTTTCTTTGCCCTTGTCCGCCCGTCTTTGCCGTTCTCCCGTATTCTCCGCACTTCTCCGTCCCTCTTTGCTTTTGCCCGCCTCTCTTTGCCCTTGTCCCGTATTCTCCGCACTTCTACGCCCCTCTTTGCTTTTGCCCGCCTCTCCTTGCCTTTGTCCCGTATTCTCCGACCCTCTTTGCCCTTGACCGCGCCTCTTTGCACTTTTCCGCCCCTCTTTGCGCTTCTACGCCCCTCTTTGCCCTTGTCCGCCTCTCTTTGCCCTTGTCCGCCTCTCTTTGCCCTTGTCCGACCCTCTTTGCACTTGTCCGCCCGTCTTTCCCCTTGTCCCGTATTCTCCACACTTCTCCGCCCCTCTTTGCCCTTGTCCGCCCCTCTTTGCCCTTGTCCGCCCCTCTTTGCCCTTGTCCGCCCCTCTTTGCCCTTGTCCGCCCCTCTTTGCCCTTGTCGGCCCCTCTTTGCCCTTGTGCGACCCTCTTTGCCCTTGTCCCGTATTCTCCGCTCTTCTCCGCCCCTCTTTGCCCTTGTCCGCCCCTCTTTGCCCTTGTCCGCCCCTCTTTGCCCTTGTCCGCCCCTATTTAAACTTGTCCATCCCTATTTGCGCTTCTGCGCCCCTCTTTGATCTTGTCCGCACCTCTTCGCACTTGTGCTCCCCTCTTTGCCCTTGTGTGCCCCTTATTGGCCTTGTCCGCACCTCTTTGCCCTTGTCCGCCCCTCTTTCCCGTTGTCCCGTATTGTCCGACCCTCTTTGCACCTGACCGCCCCACTTTGCACTTGTCCACCCCTCTCTGCACTTGTCCTGTATTCTCCGCATTTCTCCACCACTCTTTGCCTTTGTCCGCCCCTCTTTGCCCTTGTCTGCCCCTCTTTCCCCTTGTCCGCATGTCTTTGCAATTGTCTGCCCCTCTTTGCCCTTGTCCCGTATTCTCCACACTTCTCCTATACACTTTGCCCTTGTCTGCCCCTCTTTGCCCTTGTCTGCCCCTCTTTGCCCTTGTCTGCCCCTCTTTGCCCTTGTCTGCCCCTCTTTGCCCTTGTCTGCCCCTCTTTGCCCTTGTCTGCCCCTCTTTGCCCTTGTCTGCCCCTCTTTGCCCTTGTCTGCCCCTCTTTGCCCTTGTCTGCCCCTCTTTGCCCTTGTCCGCCCCTCTTTGCCCTTGTCCGCCCCTCTTTGCCCTTGTCCCGTATTCTCCGCACTTCTCCGCCCCTCTATTTACCTTGTCCCCTATTCTCCGCACTTCTCCGAACCTCTTTACACTTGTCCGCCCCTCTTTGCCGTTGTCTGCCCCTCTTTGCCGTTGTCTGCCCCTCTTTGCCGTTGTCTGCCCCTCTTTGCCGTTGTCTGCCCCTCTTTGCCGTTGTCTGCCCCTCTTTGCCGTTGTCTGCCCCTCTTTGACCTGGTCCGACCCTCTTTGCCCTTGTCCAACACTCTTTGACCTTGTCCCATATTCTCCGCAATTTTCCCCCCTCTTTCATCTTGTCCTGCATGCTCCGCAATTCTCCACCCCTCTTTGCCATTCTCCGCACCTCTTTGCTTTTGTCCGTCCCTCTTGCCCTTGTCCCTCCCTCTATGAACTTCTCCGACCCTCTTTGCCCTTGTCCCGTATTCTCCGCACTTCTCTGCCCCCTTTGCCCTTGTCCCGTATTCTCCGCACTTCTCTGCCCCTCTTTGCCCTTCTCCGCCCCTCTTTGCCCTTCTCCTCCCCTCTTTGCCCTTCTCCGCCCCTCTTTCCCCTTGTCCGCATCTCTTTGCCCTTGTCCGACCCTATTTGATCTTGTCCACCCCCTTTGCAATTGTCCGCCCCTCTTTGCACTTTTCCGCCCCTCTTTGCCCTTGTCAAACCCTCTTTGCTTTTGTCTGCCCCTCTTTGCCCTTGTCCTGTATTCTCCGCCCCTCTATGCCCTTGACCGCCCATCTTTGCCCTTGTCAGCCCCTCTTTGCACTTGTCCGCCCCTCTGTGCCCTTGTCTGGTATTGTCCGCACTTCTGTGCCACTCTTTGTCCTTGTCCGCCTTTCTTTGCCCTTGTCCGCCCGTCTTTGCCGTTCTCCCGTATTCTCCGCACTTCTCCGTCCCTCTTTGCTTTTGCCCGCCTCTCTTTGACCTTGTCCCGTATTCTCCGCACTTCTACGCCCCTTTTTGCTTTTGCCCGCCTCTCCTTGCCTTTGTCCCGTATTCTCCGACCCTCTTTGCCCTTGACCGCGCCTCTTTGCACTTTTCCGCCCCTCTTTGCGCTTCTACGCCCCTCTTTGCCCTTGTCCGCCCGTCTTTGCCCTTGTCCGCACCTCTTTGCCCTTGTCCGCCTCTCTTTGCCCTTGTCCGACCATCTTTGCCCTTGTCCGCCCGTCTTTCCCCTTGTCCCGTATTCTCCACACTTCTCCGCCCCTCTTTGCTTTTGCCCACACCTCTTTGCCCTTGTCCCGTATTCTCTGCCCCTCTTTGCCCTTGTCCGCCCCTCTTTGCCCTTGTCCACCCCTCTTTGCCCTTGTCCACCCCTCTTTGCCCTTGTCCACCCCTGTTTGCCCTTGTCCACCCCTCTTTGCCCTTGTCCACCCCTCTTTGCCCTTCTCCAGTATTCTCCGCACTTCTCCGCCCCTCATTGCCCTTGTCCCGTAGTCTCCGCAATTCTCCGCCCCTCTTTGCCCTTGTCTGCCCCTCTTTGCACTTGTCCGCCCCTCTTTTCTGCTGTCCCATATTCTCCGCACTTCTCTACCCCCTTACCCCTTGACCCGTATTCTCCGCACTTCTCCGCCCCTCTTTGCACTTGTCCGCCCCTCTTTGCTCTTGTTTACCCCTCTTTGCCCTTTTTCGCACCTCTTTGACCTTGTCCGACCCTCTTTGCCTTTGTCCAAACCTCTTTGCCCTTTTCCATCCCTCTTTGCCCTTGTCTGCCCTTCTTTGCCCTTGTCCCTTGTTCTCTGCACTTCTCCGCCCCTCTTTTCCCTTGTCCGCCCCTCTTTGCCCTTCTCCGCCCCTCTTTGCCATTGTCCGCCCCTCTTTGCCCTTGTCCACCCCTCTATGCATTTCTCCGCCACTCTTTGCACTTGTCCCGTATTCTCCGCACTTCTCCGCCCCTCTTTGCACTTCTCCGCATCTCTTTGCTTTTGTCCGTCCCTCTTTTCCCTTGTCCACCCCTCTTTTACCTTGTCTGGCCCTCTTTTCCCTGGTCCCGTATTCTCCGCACTTCTCTCCCCGCTTTGCAATTGTCCGCCCCTTTTTGCCCTTGTCCGCAACTCTTTGCCCTTGTCCGCAACTCTTTGCCCTTGTCCGCCCCTCTTTGCCCTTGTCCGCCCCTCTTTGCCCTTGTCTGCCCCTCTTTGCCCTTGTCCCGTATTCTCTGCAATTCTCCGTCACTCTTTGTCGTTGTACAGCACTCTTTGCCCGTGTCCGCTCGTCTTTGCCCTTGTCCGCCTGTCTTTGCACTTGTCCGCATGTCTTTTACCTTCTCCGCCCATCTTTGCCCTTGTCCGCCCCTCTTTGCCATTGTCCTGTATTTTGCGCACTTCTCCGCCCCTCTTTGCCCTTGTCCGCCCCTCTTTGCCCTTGTCCGCCCCTCTTTGACCTTGTCCGCAACTCTTTGCACTTGTCCACCTGTCTTTGCCCTTTTCCGCCCCTCTTTGCCCTTGTCCCTTATTCTCCGAAATTCTCCGCCCTTTCTTTGCCCTTGTCCGCCCCTCTTTGCCCTTGTCCGCCCCTCTTTGCCCTTGTCCGCCCCTCTTTGCCCTTGTCCGCCCCTCTTTGCCCTTGTCCGCCCCTCTTTGCCCTTGTCCGCCCCTCTTTGCCCTTGTCCGCCCCTCTTTGCCCTTGTCCGCCCCTCTTTGCCCTTGTCCGCCCCTCTTTGCCCTTGTCCGCCCCTCTTTGCCCTTGTCCCGTATTCTCAGCCCCTCTTTGCCCTTTTCCGCCCCTCTTTGTCCTTGTCCGCCTCTCTTTGCCCTTGTCCGCCCATCTAAGCCCTTGTCCCGCATTCTCCACACTTGTCCGCCCCTCTTTGCCCTTGTCCGCCCCTCTTTGCCCTTGTCCGCCCCTCTTTGCCCTTGTCCGCCCCTCTTTGCCCTTGTCCGCCCCTCTTTGCCCTTGTCCGCCCCTCTTTGCCCTTGTCCGCCCCTCTTTGCCCTTGTCCGTCCCTCTTTGCCCTTCTCCCATATTCTGAGCCCCTCTTTGCCCTTTTCCGCCCCTCTTTGTCATTGTCCGCCTCTCTTTTCCCTTGTCCGCCCATCTAAGCCCTTGTCCCGCATTCTCCACACTTGTCTGCCCCTCTTTGCCATTGTCCCGTATTCTCCACCCTTGTCCGCCCCTCTTTGTCCTTGTCCGTCCCTCTTTACATTTCTCTGCCCCTCTTTGCCCTTGTGCGCCCCTCTTTGCCCTTGTGCGCCCCTCTTTGCCCTTGTCCGCCCCTCTTTGCTCTTGTGCGCCCCTCTTTGCCCTTGTGCGCCCCTCTTTGCCCTTGTGCGCCCCTCTTTGCCCTTGTCCGCCCCTCTTTGCTTTGTCCGCAACTCTTTGCACTTGTCCCTTGTTCTCTGCAATTCCCTGACCCTCTTTTCCCTTGTCCGCCCCTCTTTGCCCTGGTCCGCCCCTCTTTGCCCTTCTCCAACCGTCTTTGCATTGGCCGCTCCTCTTTGCCATTTTCCGCCCCTCTTTTCCCTTGTCCGCCACTCTTTGCCCTTGTCCCGTATTCTCCGCACTTCTCCGCCCCTCTATTTACCTTGTCCCCTATTCTCCGCACTTCTCCGAACCTCTTTACACTTGTCCGCCCCTCTTTGCCGTTGTCCGCCCCTCTTTGCCGTTGTCTGCCCCTCTTTGCCGTTGTCTGCCCCTCTTTGCCGTTGTCTGCCCCTCTTTGCCGTTGTCTGCCCCTCTTTGCCGTTGTCTGCCCCTCTTTGCCGTTGTCTGCCCCTCTTTGCCGTTGTCTGCCCCTCTTTGCCGTTGTCTGCCCCTCTTTGACCTGGTCCGACCCTCTTTGCCCTTGTCCAACACTCTTTGACCTTGTCCCATATTCTCCGCAATTTTCCCCCCTCTTTCATCTTGTCCTGCATGCTCCGCAATTCTCCACCCCTCTTTGCCATTCTCCGCACCTCTTTGCTTTTGTCCGTCCCTCTTGCCCTTGTCCCTCCCTCTATGAACTTCTCCGACCCTCTTTGCCCTTGTCCCGTATTCTCCGCACTTCTCTGCCCCCTTTGCCCTTGTCCCGTATTCTCCGCACTTCTCCGCCCCTCTTTGCCCTTCTCCGCCCCTCTTTGCCCTTCTCCGCCCCTCTTTGCCCTTCTCCGCCCCTCTTTCCCCTTGTCCGCATCTCTTTGCCCTTGTCCGACCCTATTTGATCTTGTCCACCCCCTTTGCAATTGTCCGCCCCTCTTTGCACTTTTCCGCCCCTCTTTGCCCTTGTCAAACCCTCTTTGCTTTTGTCTGCCCCTCTTTGCCCTTGTCCTGTATTCTCCGCCCCTCTATGCCCTTGACCGCCCATCTTTGCCCTTGTCAGCCCCTCTTTGCACTTGTCCGCCCCTCTGTGCCCTTGTCTGGTATTGTCCGCACTTCTGTGCCACTCTTTGTCCTTGTCCGCCTTTCTTTGCCCTTGTCCGCCCGTCTTTGCCGTTCTCCCGTATTCTCCGCACTTCTCCGTCCCTCTTTGCTTTTGCCCGCCTCTCTTTGACCTTGTCCCGTATTCTCCGCACTTCTACGCCCCTTTTTGCTTTTGCCCGCCTCTCCTTGCCTTTGTCCCGTATTCTCCGACCCTCTTTGCCCTTGACCGCGCCTCTTTGCACTTTTCCGCCCCTCTTTGCGCTTCTACGCCCCTCTTTGCCCTTGTCCGCCCGTCTTTGCCCTTGTCCGCACCTCTTTGCCCTTGTCCGCCTCTCTTTGCCCTTGTCCGACCATCTTTGCCCTTGTCCGCCCGTCTTTCCCCTTGTCCCGTATTCTCCACAATTCTCCGCCCCTCTTTGCTTTTGCCCACACCTCTTTGCCCTTGTCCCGTATTCTCTGCCCCTCTTTGCCCTTGTCCACCCCTCTTTGCCCTTGTCCACCCCTCTTTGCCCTTGTCCACCCCTGTTTGCCCTTGTCCACCCCTCTTTGCCCTTGTCCACCCCTCTTTGCCCTTCTCCAGTATTCTCCGCACTTCTCCGCCCCTCATTGCCCTTGTCCCGTAGTCTCCGCAATTCTCCGCCCCTCTTTGCCCTTGTCTGCCCCTCTTTGCACTTGTCCGCCCCTCTTTTCTGCTGTCCCATATTCTCCGCACTTCTCTACCCCCTTACCCCTTGACCCGTATTCTCCGCACTTCTCCGCCCCTCTTTGCACTTGTCCGCCCCTCTTTGCTCTTGTTTACCCCTCTTTGCCCTTTTTCGCACCTCTTTGACCTTGTCCGACCCTCTTTGCCTTTGTCCAAACCTCTTTGCCCTTTTCCATCCCTCTTTGCCCTTGTCTGCCCTTCTTTGCCCTTGTCCCTTGTTCTCTGCACTTCTCCGCCCCTCTTTTCCCTTGTCCGCCCCTCTTTGCCCTTCTCCGCCCCTCTTTGCCATTGTCCGCCCCTCTTTGCCCTTGTCCACCCCTCTATGCATTTCTCCGCCACTCTTTGCACTTGTCCCGTATTCTCCGCACTTCTCCGCCCCTCTTTGCACTTCTCCGCATCTCTTTGCTTTTGTCCGTCCCTCTTTTCCCTTGTCCACCCCTCTTTTACCTTGTCTGGCCCTCTTTTCCCTGGTCCCGTATTCTCCGCACTTCTCTCCCCGCTTTGCAATTGTCCGCCCCTTTTTGCCCTTGTCCGCCCCTCTTTGCCCTTGTCCGCAACTCTTTGCCCTTGTCCGCCCCTCTTTGCCCTTGTCCGCCCCTCTTTGCCCTTGTCTGCCCCTCTTTGCCCTTGTCCCGTATTCTCTGCAATTCTCCGTCACTCTTTGTCGTTGTACAGCACTCTTTGCCCGTGTCCGCTCGTCTTTGCCCTTGTCCGCCTGTCTTTGCACTTGTCCGCATGTCTTTTACCTTCTCCGCCCATCTTTGCCCTTGTCCGCCCCTCTTTGCCATTGTCCTGTATTTTGCGCACTTCTCCGCCCCTCTTTGCCCTTGTCCGCCCCTCTTTGCCCTTGTCCGCCCCTCTTTGCCCTTGTCCGCAACTCTTTGCACTTGTCCACCTGTCTTTGCCCTTTTCCGCCCCTCTTTGCCCTTGTCCCTTATTCTCCGAAATTCTCCGCCCTTTCTTTGCCCTTGTCCGCCCCTCTTTGCCCTTGTCCGCCCCTCTTTGCCCTTGTCCGCCCCTCTTTGCCCTTGTCCGCCCCTCTTTGCCCTTGTCCGCCCCTCTCTGCCCTTGTCCGCCCCTCTTTGCCCTTGTCCGCCCCTCTTTGCCCTTGTCCGCCCCTCTTTGCCCTTGTCCGCCCCTCTTTGCCCTTGTCCGCCCCTCTTTGCCCTTGTCCCGTATTCTCAGCCCCTCTTTGCCCTTTTCCGCCCCTCTTTGTCCTTGTCCGCCTCTCTTTGCCCTTGTCCGCCCATCTAAGCCCTTGTCCCGCATTCTCCACACTTGTCTGCCCCTCTTTACCCTTGTCCGCCCCTCTTTGCCCTTGTCCGCCCCTCTTTGCCCTTGTCCGCCCCTCTTTGCCCTTGTCCGCCCCTCTTTGCCCTTGTCCGCCCCTCTTTGCCCTTGTCCGCCCCTCTTTGCCCTTGTCCGCCCCTCTTTGCCCTTGTCCGCCCCTCTTTGCCCTTGTCCGTCCCTCTTTGCCCTTCTCCCATATTCTGAGCCCCTCTTTGCCCTTTTCCGCCCCTCTTTGTCATTGTCCGCCTCTCTTTTCCCTTGTCCGCCCATCTAAGCCCTTGTCCCGCATTCTCCACACTTGTCTGCCCCTCTTTGCCATTGTCCCGTATTCTCCACCCTTGTCCGCCCCTCTTTGTCCTTGTCCGTCCCTCTTTACATTTCTCTGCCCCTCTTTGCCCTTGTGCGCCCCTCTTTGCCCTTGTGCGCCCCTCTTTGCCCTTGTCCGCCCCTCTTTGCCCTTGTGCGCCCCTCTTTGCCCTTGTGCGCCCCTCTTTGCCCTTGTGCGCCCCTCTTTGCCCTTGTGCGCCCCTCTTTGCCCTTGTCCGCCCCTCTTTGCTTTGTCCGCAACTCTTTGCACTTGTCCCTTGTTCTCTGCAATTCCCCGACCCTCTTTTCCCTTGTCCGCCCCTCTTTGCCCTGGTCCGCCCCTCTTTGCCCTTCTCCAACCGTCTTTGCATTGGCCGCTCCTCTTTGCCATTTTCCGCCCCTCTTTTCCCTTGTCCGCCACTCTTTGCCCTTGTCCGAACCTCTTTGCTCTTGTCCGCACCTCTTTGCCCTTGTCCGCCCTTCTTTATTCTTGTCTCACCCTCTTTGCCCTTGTCCGTCCCTCTTTGCCCTTGTCCGACCCTCTTTACACTTGTCCGCCCGTCTTGGCCTTTCTCCGACCCTCTTTGTCCTTGTCCTCCCCTCTTTTCCCTTATCGACCCTCTTTGCCCTTCTCCGACCCTCTTTGCCCTTCTCCGACCCTCTTTGCCCTTGTCCGACCCTCTTTGCCCTTGTCCGACCCTCTTTGCCCTTGTCCGACCTTCTTTGCCCTTGTCCGCCCGTCTTTGCACTTGTCCGCCCCTCCTTGCACTTCTCCGCCCCTCCTTGCACTTCTCCGCCAGTCTTTGCCCTTGTCCGCCCCTCTTTGCCCTTGCCCGTGTTCTCCACAATTCTCTGCCACTCTTTGCCCTTGTCCGCCCCTCTTTGCCCTTTTCCGCACCTCTATTCATTTCTCCGCCCCTCTTTGCCCTTGACCGCCCCTCTTTGCCCTTGTCCGACACTCTTTGACACTGTCCCGTATTCTCCACCCTTGTCCGCCCTTCTTTACCCTTGTCCGACCCTCTTTGCCCTTGTCCAACCCTAGTTGTCCTTGTCCGCCCTTCTTTATAGTTGTCCGACCCTCTTTGCCCTTGTCCGAATCTCTTTGCCCTTGTCCGACCCTCTTTGCCCTTGTCCGCCCGTCTTTCCCCTTGTCCCGTATTCTCCACACTTCTCCGCCCCTCTTTGCTTTTGCCCGCACCTCTTTGCCCTTGTCCCGTATTCTCTGCCCCTCTTTGCCCTTGTCCACCAATCTTTGCACTTGTCCGCCCCTATTTACCCTTGTCCAGTATTCTCCGCACTTCTCCGCCCCTCATTGCCCTTGTCCCGTAGTCTCCGCAATTCTCCGCCCCTCTTTGTCCTTTTCTGCCCCTCTTTGCACTTGTCCGCCCCTCTTTTCCGCTGTCCCATATTCTCCGCACTTCTCCGCCCCTCTTTGCCCTTGTCCGCCCATCTAAGCCCTTGTCCCGCATTCTCCACACTTGTCTGCCCCTCTTTGCCCTTGTCCGCCCCTCTTTGCCCTTGTCCGCCCCTCTTTGCCCTTGTCCGCCCCTCTTTGCCCTTGTCCGCCCCTCTTTGCCCTTGTCCGCCCCTCTTTGCCCTTGTCCGCCCCTCTTTGCCCTTGTCCGTCCCTCTTTGCCCTTCTCCCATATTCTGAGCCCCTCTTTGCCCTTTTCCGCCCCTCTTTGTCATTGTCCGCCTCTCTTTTCCCTTGTCCGCCCATCTAAGCCCTTGTCCCGCATTCTCCACACTTGTCTTCCCCTCTTTGCCATTGTCCCGTATTCTCCACCCTTGTCCGCCCCTCTTTGTCCTTGTCCGTCCCTCTTTACATTTCTCTGCCCCTCTTTGCCCTTGTGCGCCCCTCTTTGCCCTTGTGCGCCCCTCTTTGCCCTTGTCCGCCCCTCTTTGCTCTTGTGCGCCCCTCTTTGCCCTTGTGCGCCCCTCTTTGCCCTTGTGCGCCCCTCTTTGCCCTTGTGCGCCCCTCTTTGCCCTTGTCCGCCCCTCTTTGCTTTGTCCGCAACTCTTTGCACTTGTCCCTTGTTCTCTGCAATTCCCCGACCCTCTTTTCCCTTGTCCGCCCCTCTTTGCCCTGGTCCGCCCCTCTTTGCCCTTCTCCAACCGTCTTTGCATTGGCCGCTCCTCTTTGCCATTTTCCGCCCCTCTTTTCCCTTGTCCGCCACTCTTTGCCCTTGTCCGAACCTCTTTGCTCTTGTCCGCACCTCTTTGCCCTTGTCCGCCCTTCTTTATTCTTGTCTCACCCTCTTTGCCCTTGTCCGTCCCTCTTTGCCCTTGTCCGACCCTCTTTACACTTGTCCGCCCGTCTTGGCCTTTCTCCGACCCTCTTTGTCCTTGTCCTCCCCTCTTTTCCCTTATCGACCCTCTTTGCCCTTCTCCGACCCTCTTTGCCCTTCTCCGACCCTCTTTGCCCTTCTCCGACCCTCTTTGCCCTTGTCCGACCCTCTTTGCCCTTGTCCGACCTTCTTTGCCCTTGTCCGCCCGTCTTTGCACTTGTCCGCCCCTCCTTGCACTTCTCCGCCCCTCCTTGCACTTCTCCGCCAGTCTTTGCCCTTGTCCGCCCCTCTTTGCCCTTGCCCGTGTTCTCCACAATTCTCTGCCACTCTTTGCCCTTGTCCGCCCCTCTTTGCCCTTTTCCGCACCTCTATTCATTTCTCCGCCCCTCTTTGCCCTTGACCGCCCCTCTTTGCCCTTGTCCGACACTCTTTGACACTGTCCCGTATTCTCCACCCTTGTCCGCCCTTCTTTACCCTTGTCCGACCCTCTTTGCCCTTGTCCAACCCTAGTTGTCCTTGTCCGCCCTTCTTTATAGTTGTCCGACCCTCTTTGCCCTTGTCCGAATCTCTTTGCCCTTGTCCGACCCTCTTTGCCCTTGTCCGCCCGTCTTTCCCCTTGTCCCGTATTCTCCACACTTCTCCGCCCCTCTTTGCTTTTGCCCGCACCTCTTTGCCCTTGTCCCGTATTCTCTGCCCCTCTTTGCCCTTGTCCACCAATCTTTGCACTTGTCCGCCCCTATTTACCCTTGTCCAGTATTCTCCGCACTTCTCCGCCCCTCATTGCCCTTGTCCCGTAGTCTCCGCAATTCTCCGCCCCTCTTTGTCCTTTTCTGCCCCTCTTTGCACTTGTCCGCCCCTCTTTTCCGCTGTCCCATATTCTCCGCACTTCTCCGCCCCTCTTTGAACTTGTCCGCCCCTCTTTGCTCTTGTTTACCCCTCTTTGCCCTTTTTCGCACCTCTTTGACCTTGTCCGACCCTCTTTGCCTTTGTCCAAACCTCTTTGCCCTTTTCCATCCCTCTTTGCCCTTGTCCGCCCTTCTTTGCCCTTGTCCCTTTTTCTCCGCACTTCTCCGCCCCTCTTTGCCCTTGTCCGCCCCTCTTTGCCCTTTTCCGCCCCTCTTTGCCATTGTCCGCCCCTCTTTGCCCTTGTCCACCCGTCTATGCATTTGTCCGCCCCTCTTTGCGCTTGTCCCATATTCTCCGCACTTCTCCGCCCCTCTTTGCACTTCTCCGCATCTCTTTGCTTTTGTCCGTCCCTCTTTTCCCTTGTCCACCCCTCTTTTACCTTGTCTGGCCCTCTTTGCCCTGGTCCCGTATTCTCCGCACTTCTCCGCCCCTCTTTGCCCTTGTCCGCCCCTCTTTGCCCTTCTCCGCCCCTCTTTGCCATTGTCCGCCCCTCTTTGCCCTTGTCCACCCCTCTATGCATTTGTCCGCCCCTCTTTGCGCTTGTCCCATATTCTCCGCACTTCTCCGCCCCTCTTTGCACTTCTCCGCATCTCTTTGCTTTTGTCCGTCCCTCTTTTCCCTTGTCCACCCCTCTTTTACCTTGTCTGGCCCTCTTTGCCCTGGTCCCGTATTCTCCGCACTTGTCCGCCCCTCTTTTCCCTTGTCCGCAACTCTTTTCCCTTGTCCGCAACTCTTTTCCCTTGTCCGCCCCTCTTTGCCCTTGTCCGCCCCTCTTTGCCCTTGTCCGCCCCTCTTTGCCCTTGTCCGCCCCTCTTTGCCCTTGTCCCGTATTCTCTGCAATTCTCCGTCACTCTTTGCCCTTCTCTGCCCGTCTTTGCCCTTCTCTGCCCGTCTTTGCCCTTGTCCGCCCCTCTTTGCCCTTTTCCGCAACTCTTTGCACTTGTCCGCCTGTCTTTGCACTTTTCCGCCCCTCTTTGCCCTTGTCCCTTATTCTCCGAAATTCTCCGCCCTTTCTTTGCCCCTGTCCTCACTTCTTTGCCCTTCTCCGCCCCCTTTGCTCTTGTCCGATGCTCTTTGCCCTTGTCCACCCCTCTTTGCCCTTATACGCCCCCTTTGCCCTTGTCCGCCCCTCTTTGCCCTTGTCCGCCCCTCTTTGCCCTTGTGTGCCTCTCTTTGCCCTTGTCCCATATTCTCCGCACTTCTCAGCACCGCTTGCCCTTGTCTGCCCCTCTTTGCCCTTCTCCCGTATTCTCAGCCCCTCTTTGTCCTTGTCCGCCCCTCTTTGTCCTTGTCCGCCTCTCTTTGCCCTTGTCCGCCCTTCTAAGCCCTTGTCCCGCATTCTCCACACTTGTCTGCCCCTCTTTGCCATTGTCCCGTATTCTCCACCCTTGTCCACCCCTCTTTGCATTTCTCCGCCCCTCTTTGCCCTTGTGCGCCCCTCTTTGCCCTTGTGCGCCGCTCTTTGCTATTGTCCGCCCCTCTTTGCCCTTGTCCGCCCCTCTTTGCTATTGTCCGCCCTTCTTTACCCTTGTCCGACCCTCTTTGCCCTTGTCCAACCCTCTTTGCATTTGTCCGCCCCTCTTTGCACTTTTCCGCCCCTCTTTGAAATTGTCTGACCCTCTTTCACCTGGTCCACACCTCTTTACTCTTGTCCGTCCCTCTTTGCCCTTGTCCGCCCCTCTTTGCCCTTGTCCGCCCGTCTTTGCCCTTGTCGGCCTCTCTTTGCCCTTGTCCCGTATTCTCCGCAATTCTCCGCCCCTCTTTGCCCTTGTCCCGCATTCTCCACACTTCACCGCCCCTCTTTGCCTTTCTCTGCCCCTCTTTGCCCTCTTCCGAACCTCTTTGCCCTTGTCCGACCCTCTTTGCCCTTGTCCGACACTCTTGGACCTTCTCCGCCCCTCTTTAACCTTGTCCGCCCCTCTTATCACTTGTCGCCCCTCTTTGCTCTTTTCCGCACCTCTTTTCACTTGTCGCCCTTCTTTGCCCTTGTCCGACCCTCTTTGCCCTTTTCTGAACTTCTTTCCCCAGTTCATAACCACTTTGCCCTTGTCCCGAATTCTCCGCCCTTGTCTGAACCTCTTTGCCATGTCCGCCCCTCTTTGCCCTTGTCCCGTATTCTCTGAACTTCTCCGCCCCTCTTAGCACTTGTCCGAACCTCTTTTCCCTTGTCTGCCCCTCTTTGCCCTTGTCTGCCCCTCTTTGCCCTTGTCTGCCCCTCTTTGCCCTTGTCCGCTCCTCTTTGCCCTTGTCCGCTCATCTTCGCACTTGTCCGTCCATCTTTGCCATTGTCCGCCCCTCTTTGCCCCTGTCCCGTATTCTCCGCCCTTGTCCATCCCTCTTTGCACTTTTCCGTATCCTGCACTCTTGTCCGCCCCTCTTTGCTCTTGTGCGCCCCTCCTAGCCCTTCTCCGCCCCTATTTGCCCTTGTCCGCCCCTCTTTACCCTTCTCCGCCCCTCTTTGCCCTTGTCCCGTGGTCTCCACAATTCTCCGCCCCTCTTTGCACTTGTCCGCAACTCTTTGCCCTTGTCCGCCCCTCTTTTTCCTTGTCGCACCTCTTTGCCCTTATCCGCCCCTCTTTGCCCTTTTCCCGTATTCTCCGCAATTCGCCGTCACTCTTTGCCCTTGTCCACCCGTCTTTGCACTTTTCCGCCCCTTTTTGATATTTTCCGCCCCTCTTTCCCCTTCTCCCGTATTCTCCGAAATTCTCCGCCCCTTTTTTGCTCCTGTCCACCCTTCTTTGCCCTTGTCCACCCCTCTTTGCTCTTGTCCGCCCCTCTTTGCCCTTGTCCTCTCCTCTTTGCCCTTATACACCCCCTTTGTGCTTGTCCGCCTCTCTTTCCCCTTGTCTGCACCTCTTTGCCCTTTTCCAACCCTCTTTGCCCTTCTCCGCACTTCTTTGCCCTTGTCCGCCCCTCTTTGCCCTTCTGCGCCCTTCTTAGCTCTTGTCCCATATTCTCCGCAATTGTCCGTCCCTCTTTGCTTTTGCCCGCCTCTCTTTGCCCTTGTCCCGTATTCTCCGCACTTCTACGCCCCTCTTAGCTTTTGCCCGCCTCTCCTTGCCTTTGTCCCGTATTCTCCGACCCTCTTTGCCCTTGACCGCGCCTCTTTGCACTTTTCCGCCCCTCTTTGCCCTTGTCTGCCCCTCTTTGCACTTCTACGCCCGTCTTTGCCCTTGTCCGCACCTCTTTGCTCTTGTCCGCCCCTCTTTGCCCTTGTCCTCTCCTCTTTGCCCTTATACACCCCCTTTGTGCTTGTCCGCCTCTCTTTCCCCTTGTCCGCACCTCTTTGCCCTTTTCCAACCCTCTTTGCCCTTCTCCGCCCCTCTTTGCCCTTGTCCGCCCCTCTTTGCCCTTGTCCGCCCCTCTTTGCCCTTGTCCACCCCTCTTTGCCCTTCTGCGCCCTTCTTAGCTCTTGTCCCATATTCTCCGCAATTGTCCGGCCCTCTTTTCTCTTGTCCCGTATTCTCCGCACTTTTCCGCCCCTCTTTGCTCTAGTCCCATATTCTCTGCCCTTGTCCGCCCCTCTTTGCCCTTGTCCGCCCCTCCTTGCCCTTGCCCGCCTATCTTTGTCCTTGTCCGCCCCTCTTTGCCCTTGTCCCTCCCTCTTTGCCCTTGTCCCTCCCTCTTTGCCCTTGTCCCGTATTCTCCGCCCTTGTCCGCCCCTCTTTGCACTTGTCCCGAATTGTCCGCCCTTGTCAGGCTGTCTTTGCCCTTCTCCCGTATTCTCTGCACTTGTCCGCCCCTCTTTGCCCTTGTCTGCCCCTCTTTGCCCTTGTGCGCCCCTCTTTGCCCTTGTCCGCTCATCTTCGCACTTGTCCGTCCATCTTTGCCATTGTCCGCCCCTCTTTGCCCCTGTCCCGTATTCTCCGCCCTTGTGCACCCCTCTTTGCCCTTTTCCGTATCCTCCGCTCTTGTCCGCCCCTCTTTGCTCTTGTGCGCCCCTCCTAGCCCTTCTCCGCCCCTATTTGCCCTTGTCCGCCCCTCTTTACCCTTCTCCGCCCCTCTTTGCCCTTGTCCCGTGGTCTCCACAATTCTCCGCCCCTCTTTGCACTTGTCCGCACCTCTTTGCCCTTGTCCCGTATTCTCCGCCCCTCTTTGCCCTTTTCCCTCCATCTTTGCCCTTGTCCGACCCTCTTTGACACTGTCCCGTATTCTCCACTCTTGTCCGCCCTTCTTTACCCTTGTCCGACCCTCTTTGCCCTTGTCCAAACCTATTTGCACTTGTCCGCCCAACTTTGTACTTGTCTGCCCCTCTTTGCACTTGTCCGCAGCTCTTTGCTTTTGTCCGCCCCTCTTTGCACTATTCCGCCTCTCTTTGCACTTGTCCTACCCTCTTTCACCTGGTCCGCCCCTCTTTGCCCTTGTCCGCCCCTCTTTGCCCTTGTCCGCCCGTCTTTGCCCTTGTCCGCCTCTCTTTCCCCTTGTCCCATATTCTCTGCCCTTGTCGTCCCCTCTGTGCCCTTGTCCTCCCCTCTGTGCCCTTGTCGTCCCCTCTGTGCCGTGTCCGCCCCTCTTTGCCCTTGTCCACCCCTCTTTGCACTTGTCCAACCCTCTTAGAACTTGTCCCGTATTCTCCGCAATTCTCCGTCACTCTTTGCCCTTGTCCGCCCCTCCTTGCCCTTGTCCGCCCCTCCCTGCCCTTGTCCGCCCCTCCTTGCCCTTGTCCGCCCCTCCTTGCCCTTGTCCGCACCTCCTTGCCCATGTCTGCCCCTCTTTGCCCTTGTCTGCCCCTCTTTCCCATTGTCCCGTATTCTCTGATATTCTCCGCCCCTTCTTTGACCCTGTGCGCCCTTCTTTGCCCTTGTCCGACCCTCTTTGCCATTGTCCGCCCTTCTTTGCCCTTGTCCGCCCTTCTTTGCCCTTGTCCGACCTTCTTTGCCCTTATACGTCCCCTTTGCCCTTGTCCGCTCCTCTTTGCCGTTCTCCGCCCCTCTTTGCCCTTGTCCACCCCTCTTTGCACTTGTCCACCCCTCTTGGCCCTTCTCCGACCTTCTTTGACCTTGTCCCGTATTCTCTGCACTTTTCCGCCCCTCTTTGCGCTTGTCCGCCCCTCTTTGCCCTTGTCCACAACTCTTTGCCCTTGTCTGCCCCTCTTTGCCCTTGTCCCGTGTTCTCTGAAATTCTGCGTCACTCTTTGCCATTGTACATCCCTCTTTGCCCTTGTCCTCCCTTCTTTGCCCTTGTCCTCCCTTCTTTGCCCTTGTCCTCCCTTCTTTGCCCTTGTCCGCCCGTCTTTGCCCTTGTCCGCCTGTCTTTGCCCTTGTCCGCCCCTCTTTGCACTTCTCCGCCCCTCTTTGCACTTCTCCGCCCCTCTTTGCACTTCTCCGCCCCTCTTTGCCCTTGTCCGCCCCTCTTTGCCCTTGTCCGCCCCTCTTTGCCCTTGTCCGCCCCTCTTTGCCCTTGTCCCGTGTTCTCCAAAATTCTCCGCCCCTCTTTGCCCTTGTCCGCCCCTCTTTGCCCTTGTCCGCCCCTCTTTGCCCTTGTCCGCCCCTCTTTGCTCTTGTCCTAAACTCTTTGCCCTTGTCCGACCCTCTTTGCCCTTGTCCGACACTCTTTGACACTGTCCCGTATTGTGCACCCTTGTCCGCCCTTCTTTACTCTTGTCCGACCCTCTTTCCCCTTATCCAACCCTCTTTGCCCTTGTCCGCCCCTCTTTGCCCTTGTCCGCCCCTCTTTGCCCTTGTCCGCCCCTCTTTGCCCTTGTCCGCCCCTCTTTGCCCTTGTCCGCCCCTCTTTGCCCTTGTCCGCCCCTCTTTGCCCTTGTCCGCCCCTCTTTGCCCTTGTCCGCCCCTCTTTGCCCTTGTCCCCTATTCTCCGCACTTCTCCGCCCCTTCTTTGCCCTTGTCCGCCCCTTCTTTGCCCTTGTCCGCCCCTCTTTGCCCTTGTCCGCCCCTCTTTGCCCTTGTCCGCCCCTCTTTGCCCTTGTCCGCCCCTCTTTGCCCTTGTCCGCCCCTCTTTGCCCTTGTCCGCCCCTCTTTGCCCTTGTCCGCCCCTCTTTGCCCTTGTCCGCCCCTCTTTGCCCTTGTCCGCCCCCTTTGCCCTTCTCCGCCCCTCTTTGCCATTCTCCGCTCCTCTTTGCCCTTGTTCGCCCTTCTTTGCCCTGGTCCGCCCCTCTTTCCCTTTGTCTACCCCTCTTTGCCCTTGTCCAACCCTCTTTGCCCTTGTCCCGTATTCTCCGCACTTTTCCTCCCCTCTTTGCCCTTGTCTGCCCCTCTTTGCCCTTGTCTGCCCCTCTTTGCAATTGTCCACCCCTATTTCCCCTTGTCCCGTATTGTCCGCATTTCTGCGCCCCTCTTTGCCCTTGTCCGCCCCTCTTTACACTTGTCCGCCCCTCTTTGAAATTCTCCGCACCTCTTTGCCCTTGACTGCCTTTCTTTGAACTTGTCCGCCCCTCTTTGCCCTTGTCCGCCACTCTTTGCCCTTGTCGGCCCCTCTTTGCCCCTGTGCGACCCTCTTTGCCCTTGTCCCGTATTCTCCGCTCTTCTCCGCCCCTCTTTGCCCTTGTCCGCCCCTATTTAAACTTGTCCACCCCTATTTGCGCTTCTGCGCCCCTCTTTGATCTTGTCCGCACCTCTTCGCACTTGTGCTCCCCTCTTTGCTCTTGTGTGCCCCTTATTGGCCTTGTCCGCACCTCTTTGCCCTTGTCCGCCCCTCTTTGCCGTTGTCCCGTATTGTCCGACCCTCTTTGCACCTGACCGCCCCACTTTGCACTTGTCCACCCCTCTCTGCACTTGTCCTGTATTCTCCGCATTTCTCCACCCCTCTTTGCCTTTGTCCGCCCCTCTTTGCCCTTGTCTGCCCCTCTTTCCCCTTGTCCGCATGTCTTTGCAATTGTCTGCCCCTCTTTGCCCTTGTCCCGTATTCTCCGCACTTCTCCTATACACTTTGCCCTCGTCTACCCCTCTTTGCCCTCGTCTACCCCTCTTTGCCCTCGTCTGCCCCTCTTTGCCCTTGTCTGCCCCTCTTTGCCCTTGTCTGCCCCTCTTTGCCCTTGTCTGCCCCTCTTTGCCCTTGTCTGCCCCTCTTTGCCCTTGTCTGCCCCTCTTTGCCCTTGTCTGCCCCTCTTTGCCCTTGTCCCATATTCTCCGCACTTCTCCGCCCCTCTATTTACCTTGTCCCCTATTCTCCGCACTTCTCCGAACCTCTTTACACTTGTCCGCCCCTCTTTGCCGTTGTCTGCCCCTCTTTGCCCTTGTCTGCCCCTCTTTGACCTGGTCCGACCCTCTTTGCCCTTGTCCAACACTCTTTGACCTTGTCCCATATTCTCCGCAATTTTCCCCCCTCTTTGCCATTCTCCGCACCTCTTTGCTTTTGTCCGTCCCTCTTTGCCCTTGTCCCGTATTCTCTGCACTTCTCTGCCCCTTTTGCCCTTGTCCCGTATTCTCCGCACTTCTCCGTACCTCTTTGCCCTTTTCTGCCCCTCTTTGCCCTTGTCCGCCCCTCTTTGCCCTTCTCCGCCCCTCTTTGCCCTTCTCCGCCCCTCTTTGCCCTTATCCGCCCCTCTTTCCCCTTGTCCGCATCTCTTTGCCCTTGTCCGACCCTATTTGATCTTGTCCACCCCCTTTGCAATTGTCCGCCCCTCTTTGCACTTTTCCGCCCCTCTTTGCCCTTGTCAAACCCTCTTTGCTTTTGTCTGCCCCTCTTTGCCCTTGTCCTGTATTCTCCGCCCCTCTATGCCCTTGACCGCCCATCTTTGCCCTTGTCAGCCCCTCTTTGCACTTGTCCGCCCCTCTGTGCCCTTGTCTGGTATTGTCCGCACTTCTGTGCCACTCTTTGTCCTTGTCCGCCTTTCTTTGCCCTTGTCCGCCCGTCTTTGCCGTTCTCCCGTATTCTCCGCACTTCTCCGTCCCTCTTTGCTTTTGCCCGCCTCTCTTTGACCTTGTCCCGTATTCTCCGCACTTCTACGCCCCTCTTAGCTTTTGCCCGCCTCTCCTTGCCTTTGTCCCGTATTCTCCGACCCTCTTTGCCCTTGACCGCGCCTCTTTGCACTTTTCCGCCCCTCTTTGCCCTTGTCTGCCCCTCCTTGCACTTCTACGCCCGTCTTTGCCCTTGTCCGCACCTCTTTGCCCTTGTCCGCCTCTCTTTGCCCTTGTCCGACCCTCTTTGCCCTTGTCCGCCCGTCTTTCCCCTTGTCCCGTATTCTCCACACTTCTCCGCCCCTCTTTGCTTTTGCCCGCACCTCTTTGCCCTTGTCCCGTATTCTCCGCCCCTCTTTGCCCTTGTCCACCCCTCTTTGCCCTTGTCCACCCCTCTTTGCACTTGTCCGCCCCTCTTTACCCTTGTCCAGTATTCTCCGCACTTCTCCGCCCCTCCTTGCCCTTGTCCCGTAGTCTCCGCAATTCTCCGCCCCTCTTTGCCCTTGTCTGCCCCTCTTTGCACTTGTCCGCCCCTCTTTTCTGCTGTCCCATATTCTCCGCACTTCTCTAGCCCCTTACCCCTTGACCCGTATTCTCCGCACTTCTCCGCCCCTCTTTGCACTTGTCCGCCCCTCTTTGCTCTTGTTTACCCCTCTTTGCCCTTTTTCGCGCCTCTTTGACCTTGTCCGACCCTCTTTGCCTTTGTCCAAACCTCTTTGCCCTTTTCATCCCTCTTTGCCCTTGTCCGCCCTTCTTTGCCCTTGTCCCTTGTTCTCTGCCCTTGTCCGCCCCTCTTTGCTTTTGCCCGCACCTCTTTGCCCTTGTCCGCCCCTCTTTGCCCTTGTCCGCCCCTCTTTGCCCTTGTCCGCCCCTCTTTGCCCTTGTCCGCCCCTCTTTGCAATTGTCCCGTATTCTCCGCACTTCTCCGCCCCTCTTTGCACTTCTCCGCATCTCTTTGCTTTTGTCCGTCCCTCTTTTCCCTTGTCCACCCCTCTTTTACCTTGTCTGGCCCTCTTTTCCCTGGTCCCGTATTCTCCGCACTTCTCTCCCCGCTTTGCAATTGTCCGCCCCTTTTTGCACTTGTCCGCCCCTCTTTGCCCTTGTCCGCAACTCTTTGCCCTTGTCCGCCCGTCTTTGCCCTTGTCCGCCCCTCTTTGCCCTTGTCCGCCCCTCTTTGCACTTGTCCCGTATTCTCTGCAGTTCTCCGTCACTCTTTGCCCTTGTACACCACTCTTTGCCCGTGTTCGCCCCTCTTTGCCCTTGTCCGCCCCTCTTTGCCCTTGTCCCGTATTCTCTGCAATTCTCCGTCACTCTTTGCCCTTCTCTGCCCGTCTTTGCCCTTCTCTGCCCGTCTTTGCCCTTGTCCGCCCCTCTTTGTTCTTTTCCGCAACTCTTTGCACTTGTCCGCCTGTCTTTGCCCTTTTCCGCCCCTCTTTGCCCTTGTCCCTTATTCTCCGAAATTCTCTGCCCTTTCTTTGCCCCTGTCCTCACTTCTTTGCCCTTCTCCGCCCCTCTTTGCTCTTGTCCGATGCTCTTTGCCCTTCTCCACCCCTCTTTGCCCTTATACGCCCCCTTTGCCCTTGTCCGCCCCTCTTTGCCCTTGTCCACCCCTCGTTGCCCTTGTGTGCCTCTCTTTGCCCTTGTCCCATATTCTCCGCACTTCTCAGCACCGCTTGCCCTTGTCTGCCCCTCTTTGCCCTTCTCCCGTATTCTCAGCCCCTCTTTCCCTTTGTCTACCCCTCTTTGCCCTTGTCCAACCCTCTTTGCCCTTGTCCCGTATTCTCCGCACTTTTCCTCCCCTCTTTGCCCTTGTCTGCCCCTCTTTGCCCTTGTCTGTCCCTCTTTGCAATTGTCCACCCCTATTTCCCCTTGTCCCGTATTGTCCGCATTTCTGCGCCCCTCTTTGCCCTTGTCCGCCCCTCTTTACACTTGTCCGCCCCTCTTTGAAATTCTCCGCACCTCTTTGCCCTTGACTGCCTTTCTTTGAACTTGTCCGCCCCTCTTTGCCCTTGTCCGCCACTCTTTGCCCTTGTCCGTCCCTCTTTGCCCTTGTAAGCCCCTCTTTGCCCTTGTCGGCCCCTCTTTGCCCCTGTGCGACCCTCTTTGCCCTTGTCCCGTATTCTCCGCTCTTCTCCGCCCCTCTTTGCCCTTGTCCGCCCCTCTTTGCCCTTGTCCGCCCCTCTTTGCCCTTGTCCGCCCCTATTTAAACTTGTCCACCCCTATTTGCGCTTCTGCGCCCCTCTTTGATCTTGTCCGCACCTCTTCGCACTTGTGCTCCCCTCTTTGCCCTTGTGTGCCCCTTATTGGCCTTGTCCGCACCTCTTTGCCCTTGTCCGCCCCTCTTTGCCATTGTCCCGTATTGTACGACCCTCTTTGCACCTGACCGCCCCACTTTGCACTTGTCCACCCCTCTCTGCACTTGTCCTGTATTCTCCGCATTTCTCCACCCCTCTTTGCCTTTGTCCGCCCCTCTTTGCCCTTGTCTGCCCCTCTTTCCCCTTGTCCGCATGTCTTTGCAATTGTCTGCCCCTCTTTGCCCTTGTCCCGTATTCTCCGCACTTCTCCGCCCCTCTTTGCTTTTGCCCGCACCTCTTTGCCCTTGTCCCGTATTCTCCGCCCCTCTTTGCCCTTGTCCACCCCTCTTTGCCCTTGTCCGCCCCTCTTTGCCCTTGTCCACCCCTCTTTGCAATTGTCCCGTATTCTCCGCACTTCTCCGCCCCTCTTTGCACTTCTCCGCATCTCTTTGCTTTTGTCCGTCCCTCTTTTCCCTTGTCCACCCCTCTTTTACCTTGTCTGGCCCTCTTTTCCCTGGTCCCGTATTCTCCGCACTTCTCTCCCCGCTTTGCAATTGTCCGCCCCTTTTTGCACTTGTCCGCCCCTCTTTGCCCTTGTCCGCAACTCTTTGCCCTTGTCCGCCCGTCTTTGCCCTTGTCCGCCCCTCTTTGCCCTTGTCCGCCCCTCTTTGCACTTGTCCCGTATTCTCTGCAGTTCTCCGTCACTCTTTGCCCTTGTACACCACTCTTTGCCCGTGTTCGCCCCTCTTTGCCCTTGTCCGCCCCTCTTTGCCCTTGTCCCGTATTCTCTGCAATTCTCCGTCACTCTTTGCCCTTCTCTGCCCGTCTTTGCCCTTCTCTGCCCGTCTTTGCCCTTGTCCGCCCCTCTTTGCCCTTTTCCGCAACTCTTTGCACTTGTCCGCCTGTCTTTGCCCTTTTCCGCCCCTCTTTGCCCTTGTCCCTTATTCTCCGAAATTCTCTGCCCTTTCTTTGCCCCTGTCCTCACTTCTTTGCCCTTCTCCGCCCCTCTTTGCTCTTGTCCGATGCTCTTTGCCCTTCTCCACCCCTCTTTGCCCTTATACGCCCCCTTTGCCCTTGTCCGCCCCTCTTTGCCCTTGTCCACCCCTCGTTGCCCTTGTGTGCCTCTCTTTGCCCTTGTCCCATATTCTCCGCACTTCTCAGCACCGCTTGCCCTTGTCTGCCCCTCTTTGCCCTTCTCCCGTATTCTCAGCCCCTCTTTGCCCTTTTCCGACCCTCTTTGTCCTTGTCCGCCTCTCTTTGCCCTTGTCCGCCCATCTAAGCCCTTGTCCCGCATTCTCCACACTTGTCTGCCCCTCTTTGCCATTGTCCCGTATTCTCCACCCTTGTCCGCCCCTCTTTGCATTTCTCCGCCCCTCTTTGCCCTTGTGCGCCCCTCTTTGCCCTTCTGCGCCCCTCTTTGCCCTTGTGCGCCGCTCTTTGCCCTTGTCCGCCCCTCTTTGCCCTTGTCCGCCCCTCTTTGCCCTTGTCCGCCCCTCTTTGCCCTTGTCCGCCCCTCTTTGCATTTCTCCGCCCCTCTTTGCCCTTGTGCGCCACTCTTTGCACTAGTGCGCCCCTCTTTGCCGTTGTGCGCCCCTCTTTGCACTTCTCCGCCCCTGTTTGCCCTTGTCCGCACCTCTTTGCCCTTGTCCGCACCTCTTTGCACTTGTCCCTTGTTCTCTGCAATTCCCCGCCCCTCTTTTCCCTTGTCTGTCCCTCTTTGCCCTGGTCCGCCCCTCTTTGCCCTTCTCCAACCGTCTTTTCATTGGCCGCCCCTCTTTGCCCTTGTCCGCCCCTCTTTGCCCTTGTCCGCCACACTTTGCCCTTGTCCGCCACTCTTTGCCCTTGTCCGCCACTCTTTGCCCTTGTCCGCCACTCTTTGTCCTTGTCCAAACCTCTTTGCTCTTGTCCGCTCCTCTTTGCCCTTGTCTGAAACTCTTTGCCCTTGTCCGACCCTCTTTGCGCTTGTCCGACCCTCTTTGACACTGACCGTATTCTCCACCCTTGTCCGCCCTTCTTTACCCTTGTCCGACCCTCTTTGCCCTTGTCCAACCCTCTTTGCATTTGTCCGCCCCTCTTTGCACTTTTCCGCCCCTCTTTGAAATTGTCTGACCCTCTTTCACCTGGTCCACACCTCTTTACTCTTGTCCGTCCCTCTTTGCACTTGTCCGTCCCTCTTTGCCCTTGTCCGCCCGTCTTTGCCCTTGTCGGCCTCTCTTTGCCCTTGTCCCGTATTCTCCGCAATTCTCCGCCCCTCTTTGCCCTTGTCCCGCATTCTCCACACTTCACCGCCCCTCTTTGCCTTTCTCTGCCCCTCTTTGCCCTCTTCCGAACCTCTTTGCCCTTGTCCGACCCTCTTTGCCCTTGTCCGACACTCTTGGACCTTCTCCGCCCCTGTTTAACCTTGTCCGCCCCTCTTTACCCTTCTCCGCCCCTCTTTGCCCTTGTCCCGTGGTCTCCACAATTCTCCGCCCCTCTTTGCACTTGTCCGCACCTCTTTGCCCTTATCCCGTATTCTCCGCCCCTCTTTGCCCTTTTCCCTCCATCTTTGCCCTTGTCCGACCCTCTTTGACACTGTCCCGTATTCTCCACTCTTGTCCGCTCTTCTTTACCCTTGTCCGACCCTCTTTGCCCTTGTCCAAACCTATTTGCCCTTGTCCGCCCATCTTTGTACTTGTCTGCCCCTCTTTGCTTTTGTCCGCCCCTCTTTGCACTGTTCCGCCCCTCTTTGCACTTGTCCTACCCTCTTTCACCTGGTCTACACCTCTTTGCCCTTGTCCGCCCCTCTTTGCCCTTGTCCGCCCGTCTTTGCACTTGTCCGCCTCTCTTTCCCCTTGTCCCGTATTCTCTGCACTTCTCTGCCCCTCTTTGCCCTTGTCGTCCCCTCTGTGCCCTTGTCGTCCCCTCTGTGCCCTTGTCCGCCCCTCTTTGCCCTTGTCCGCCCCTCTTTGCCCTTGTCCAACCCTCTTAGAACTTGTCCCTTATTCTCCGCAATTCTCCGTCACTCTTTGCCCTTCTCTGCCCCTCTTTGCCCTTCTCTGCCCCTCTTTGCCCTTGTCCGCCCCTCCTTGCCCTTGTCCGCCCCTCCTTGCCCTTGTCCGCCCCTCTTTGCCCTTGTCTGCCCCTCTTTCCCATTGTCCCGTATTCTCCGATATTCTCCGCCCCTTCTTTGAAACTGTCCGCCCTTCTTTGCCCTTGTCCGACCCTCTTTGCCCTTGTCCGCCCTTCTTTGCCCTTGTCCGACCTTCTTTGCCCTTATACGTCCCCTTTGCCCTTGTCCGCCCCTCTTTGCCGTTCTCCGCCCCTCTTTGCCCTTGTCCGCACCTCTTTGCCGTTGTCCCGTATTGTCCGACCCTCTTTGCACCTGACCGCCCCACTTTGCACTTGTCCACCCCTCTCTGCACTTGTCCTGTATTCTCCGCATTTCTCCACCCCTCTTTGCCTTTGTCCGCCCCTCTTTGCCCTTGTCTGCCCCTCTTTCCCCTTGTCCGCATGTCTTTGCAATTGTCTGCCCCTCTTTGCCCTTGTCCCGTATTCTCCGCACTTCTCCTATACACTTTGCCCTCGTCTACCCCTCTTTGCCCTCGTCTACCCCTCTTTGCCCTCGTCTGCCCTCTTTGCCCTCGTCTGCCCTCTTTGCCCTCGTCTGCCCCTCTTTGCCCTCGTCTGCCCCTCTTTGCCCTCGTCTGCCCCTCTTTGCCCTCGTCTACCCCTCTTTGCCCTCGTCTGCCCCTCTTTGCCCTCGTCTGCCCCTCTTTGCCCTCGTCTGCCCCTCTTTGCCCTCGTCTGCCCCTCTTTGCCCTCGTCTGCCCCTCTTTGCCCTTGTCTGCCCCTCTTTGCTCTTGTCTGCCCCTCTTTGCCCTTGTCCGCCCCTCTTTGCCCTTGTCCCATATTCTCCGCACTTCTCCGCCCCTCTATTTACCTTGTCCCCTATTCTCCGCACTTCTCCGAACCTCTTTACACTTGTCCGCCCCTCTTTGCCGTTGTCTGCCCCTCTTTGCCCTTGTCTGCCCCTCTTTGACCTGGTCCGACCCTCTTTGCCCTTGTCCAACACTCTTTGACCTTTTCCCATATTCTCCGCAATTTTCCCCCCTCTTTCATCTTGTCCTGCATGCTCCGCAATTCTCCACCCCTCTTTGCCATTCTCCGCACCTCTTTGCTTTTGTCCGTCCCTCTTTGCCCTTGTCCCGTATTCTCCGCAATTCTCTGCCCCTTTTGCCCTTGTCCCGTATTTTCCGCACTTCTCCGTACCTCTTTGCCCTTTTCTGCCCCTCTTTGTCCTTGTCCGCCCCTCTTTGCCCTTCTCCGCCCCTCTTTGCCCTTATCCGCCCCTCTTTCCCCTTGTCCGCATCTCTTTGCCCTTGTCCGACCCTATTTGATCTTGTCCACCCCCTTTGCAATTGTCCGCCCCTCTTTGCACTTTTCCGCCCCTCTTTGCCCTTGTCAAACCTTCTTTGCTTTTGTCTGCCCCTCTTTGCCCTTGTCCTGTATTCTCCGCCCCTCTATGCCCTTGACCGCCCATCTTTGCCCTTGTCAGCCCCTCTTTGCACTTGTCCGCCCCTCTGTGCCCTTGTCTGGTATTGTCCGCACTTCTGTGCCACTCTTTGTCCTTGTCCGCCTTTCTTTGCCCTTGTCCGCCCGTCTTTGCCGTTCTCCCGTATTCTCCGCACTTCTACGCCCCTCTTAGCTTTTGCCCGCCTCTCCTTGCCTTTGTCCCGTATTCTCCGACCCTCTTTGCACTTGACCGCGCCTCTTTGCACTTTTCCGCCCCTCTTTGCCCTTGTCTGCCCCTCTTTGCACTTCTACGCCCGTCTTTGCCCTTGTCCGCCTCTCTTTGCCCTTGTCCGCCTCTCTTTGCCCTTGTCCACCTCTCTTTGCCCTTGTCCGACCCTCTTTGCCCTTGTCCGCCCGTCTTTCCCCTTGTCCCGTATTCTCCACACTTCTCCGCCCCTCTTTGCTTTTGCCCGCACCTCTTTGCCCTTGTCCCGTATTCTCCGCCCCTCTTTGCCCTTGTCCACCCCTCTTTGCCCTTGTCCACCCCTCTTTGCCCTTGTCCAACCCTCTTTGCAATTGTCCGCCCCTCTTTACCCTTGTCCAGTATTCTCCGCACTTCTCCGCCCCTCCTTGCCCTTGTCCCGTAGTCTCCGCAATTCTCCGCCCCTCTTTGCCCTTGTCTGCCCCTCTTTGCACTTGTCCGCCCCTCTTTTCTGCTGTCCCATATTCTCCGCACTTCTCTAGCCCCTTACCCCTTGACCCGTATTCTCCGCACTTCTCCGCCCCTCTTTGCACTTGTCCGCCCCTCTTTGCTCTTGTTTACCCCTCTTTGCCCTTTTTCGCACCTCTTTGACCTTGTCCGACCCTCTTTGCCTTTGTCCAAACCTCTTTGCCCTTTTCCATCCCTCTTTGCCCTTGTCCGCCCTTCTTTGCCCTTGTCCCTTGTTCTCTGCACTTCTCTGCCCCTCTTTGCCCTTGTCCGCCCCTCTTTGCCCTTGTCCGCCCCTCTTTGCCCTTGTCCGCCCCTCTTTGCCCTTGTCCGCCCCTCTTTCCCATTGTCCCGTATTCTCTGATATTCTCCGCCCCTTCTTTGCCCTTGTCCGCCCTTCTTTGCCCTTGTCCGCCCTTCTTTGCCCTTGTCCGCCCTTCTTTGCCCTTGTCCGACCTTCTTTGCCCTTATACGTCCCCTTTGCCCTTGTCCGCCCCTCTTTGCCGTTCTCCGCCCCTCTTTGCCCTTGTCCGCACCTCTTTGCCGTTGTCCCGTATTGTCCGACCCTCTTTGCACCTGACCGCCCCACTTTGCACTTGTCCACCCCTCTCTGCACTTGTCCTGTATTCTCCGCATTTCTCCACCCCTCTTTGCCTTTGTCCGCCCCTCTTTGCCCTTGTCTGCCCCTCTTTCCCTTTGTCCGCATGTCTTTGCAATTGTCTGCCCCTCTTTGCCCTTGTCCCGTATTCTCCGCACTTCTCCTATACACTTTGCACTCGTCTACCCCTCTTTGCCCTCGTCTACCCCTCTTTGCCCTCGTCTACCCCTCTTTGCCCTCGTCTGCCCTCTTTGCCCTCGTCTGCCCCTCTTTGCCCTCGTCTGCCCCTCTTTGCCCTCGTCTGCCCCTCTTTGCCCTCGTCTGCCCCTCTTTGCCCTCGTCTGCCCCTCTTTGCCCTCGTCTGCCCCTCTTTGCCCTCGTCTGCCCCTCTTTGCACTTGTCTGCCCCTCTTTGCCCTTGTCTGCCCCTCTTTGCCCTTGTCCCATATTCTCCGCACTTCTCCGCCCCTCTATTTACCTTGTCCCCTATTCTCCGCACTTCTCCGAACCTCTTTACACTTGTCCGCCCCTCTTTGCCGTTGTCTGCCCCTCTTTGCCCTTGTCTGCCCCTCTTTGACCTGGTCCGACCCTCTTTGCCCTTGTCCAACACTCTTTGACCTTGTCCCATATTCTCCGCAATTTTCCCCCCTCTTTCATCTTGTCCTGCATGCTCCGCAATTCTCCACCCCTCTTTGCCATTCTCCGCACCTCTTTGCTTTTGTCCGTCCCTCTTTGCCCTTGTCCCGTATTCTCTGCACTTCTCTGCCCCTTTTGCCCTTGTCCCGTATTCTCCGCACTTCTCCGTACCTCTTTGCCCTTTTCTGCCCCTCTTTGTCCTTGTCCGCCCCTCTTTGCCCTTCTCCGCCCCTCTTTGCCCTTATCCGCCCCTCTTTCCCCTTGTCCGCATCTCTTTGCCCTTGTCCGACCCTATTTGATCTTGTCCACCTCCTTTGCAATTGTCCGCCCCTCTTTGCACTTTTCCGCCCCTCTTTGCCCTTGTCTGCCCCTCTTTGCACTTCTACGCCTGTCTTTGCCCTTGTCCGCTTCTCTTTGCCCTTGTCCGCCTCTCTTTGCCCTTGTCCGACCCTCTTTGCCCTTGTCCGCCCGTCTTTCCCCTTGTCCCGTATTCTCCACACTTCTCCGCCCCTCTTTGCTTTTGCCCGCACCTCTTTGCCCTTGTCCCGTATTCTCCGCCCCTCTTTGCCCTTGTCCACCCCTCTTTGCCCTTGTCCACCCCTCTTTGCCCTTGTCCACCCCTCTTTGCACTTGTCCGCCCCTCTTTACCCTTGTCCAGTATTCTCCGCACTTCTCTGCCCCTCCTTGCCCTTGTCCCGTAGTCTCCGCAATTCTCCGCCCCTCTTTGCCCTTGTCTGCCCCTCTTTGCACTTGTCCGCCCCTCTTTTCTGCTGTCCCATATTCTCCGCACTTCTCTAGCCCCTTACCCCTTGACCCGTATTCTCCGCACTTCTCCGCCCCTCTTTGCACTTGTCCGCCCCTCTTTGCTCTTGTTTACCCCTCTTTGCCCTTTTTCGCACCTCTTTGACCTTGTCCGACCCTCTTTGCCTTTGTCCAAACCTCTTTGCCCTTTTCCATCCCTCTTTGCCCTTGTCCGCCCTTCTTTGCCCTTGTCCCTTGTTCTCTGCACTTCTCTGCCCCTCTTTGCCCTTGTCCGCCCCTCTTTGCCCTTGTCCGCCCCTCTTTGCCCTTGTCCGCCCCTCTTTGCCCTTGTCCGCCCCTCTTTGCCCTTGTCCGCCCCTCTTTGCCCTTGTCCGCCCCTCTTTGCCCTTGTCCGCCCCTCTTTGCCCTTGTCCACGCCTCTTTGCAATTGTCCCGTATTCTCCGCACTTCTCCGCCCCTCTTTGCACTTCTCCGCATCTCTTTGCTTTTGTCCGTCCCTCTTTTCCCTTGTCCACCCCTCTTTTACCTTGTCTGGCCCTCTTTTCCCTGGTCCCGTATTCTCCGCACTTCTCTCCCCGCTTTGCACTTGTCCGCCCCTTTTTGCACTTGTCCGCCCCTCTTTGCCCTTGTCCGCAACTCTTTGCCCTTGTCCGCAACTCTTTGCCCTTGTCCGCCCCTCTTTGCCCTTGTCCGCCCCTCTTTGCCCTTGTCCGCCCCTCTTTGCCCTTGTCCCGTATTCTCTGCAATTCTCCGTCACTCTTTGCCCTTCTCTGCCCGTCTTTGCCCTTCTCTGCCCGTCTTTGCCCTTGTCCGCCCCTCTTTGCCCTTTTCCGCAACTCTTTGCACTTGTCCGCCTGTCTTTGCCCTTTTCCGCCCCTCTTTGCCCTTGTCCCTTATTCTCCGAAATTCTCCGCCCTTTCTTTGCCCCTGTCCTCACTTCTTTGCCCTTCTCCGCCCCTCTTTGCTCTTGTCCGATGCTCTTTGCCCTTCTCCACCCCTCTTTGCCCTTATACGCCCCCTTTGCCCTTGTCCGCCCCTCTTTGCCCTTGTCCACCCCTCGTTGCCCTTGTGTGCCTCTCTTTGCCCTTGTCCCATATTCTCCGCACTTCTCAGCACCGCTTGCCCTTGTCTACCCCTCTTTGCCCTTCTCCCGTATTCTCAGCCCCTCTTTGCCCTTTTCCGACCCTCTTTGTCCTTGTCCGCCTCTCTTTGCCCTTGTCCGCCCATCTAAGCCCTTGTCCCGCATTCTCCACACTTGTCTGCCCCTCTTTGCCATTGTCCCGTATTCTCCACCCTTGTGCGCCCCTCTTTGCCCTTGTGCGCCCCTCTTTGCCCTTGTGCGCCCCTCTTTGCCCTTGTGCGCCGCTCTTTGCTCTTGTCCGCCGCTCTTTGCCCTTGTCCGCCCCTCTTTGCCCTTGTCCGCCCCTCTTTGCCCTTGTCCGCCCCTCTTTGCCCTTGTCCGCCCCTCTTTGCTATTGTCCGCCCCTCTTTGCATTTCTCCGCCCCTCTTTGCCCTTGTGCGCCACTCTTTGCACTAGTGCGCCCCTCTTTGCCCTTGTGCGCCCCTCTTTGCCCTTGTGCGCCCCTCTTTGCACTTCTCCGCCCCTGTTTGCCCTTGTCCGCACCTCTTTGCCCTTGTCCGCACCTCTTTGCACTTGTCCCTTGTTCTCTGCAATTCCCCGCCCCTCTTTTCCCTTGTCTGTCCCTCTTTGCCCTGGTCCGCCCTTCTTTGCCCTTCTCCAACCGTCTTTTCATTGGCCGCCCCTCTTTGCCCTTGTCCGCCCCTCTTTGCCCTTGTCCGCCACACTTTGCCTTTGTCCGCCACTCTTTGCCCTTGTCCGCCACTCTTTGCCCTTGTCCGCCACTCTTTGCCCTTGTCCGCACCTCTTTGCTCTTGTCCGCTCCTCTTTGCCCTTGTCCGCCCTCTTTGCCCTTGTCCGCCCTCTTTGCCCTTGTCTGAAACTCTTTGCCCTTGTCCGACCCTCTTTGCGCTTGTCTGACCCTCTTTGACACTGACCGTATTCTCCACCCTTGTCCGCCCTTCTTTACCCTTGTCCGACCCTCTTTGCCCTTGTCCAACCCTCTTTGCATTTGTCCGCCCCTCTTTGCACTTTTCCGCCCCTCTTTGAAATTGTCTGACCCTCTTTCACCTGGTCCACACCTCTTTACTCTTGTCCGCCCCTCTTTGCACTTGTCCGCCCCTCTTTGCCCTTGTCCGCCCGTCTTTGCCCTTGTCGGCCTCTCTTTGCCCTTGTCCCGTATTCTCCGCAATTCTCCGCCCCTCTTTGCCCTTGTCCCGCATTCTCCACACTTCACCGCCCCTCTTTGCCTTTCTCTGCCCCTCTTTGCCCTCTTCCGAACCTCTTTGCCCTTGTCCGACCCTCTTTGCCCTTGTCCGACACTCTTGGACCTTCTCCGCCCCTCTTTAACCTTGTCCGCCCCTCTTTGCCCCTGTCCCGTATTCTCCGCCCTTGTCCATCCCTCTTTGCCCTTTTCCGTATCCTCCGCTCTTGTCCGCCCCTCTTTGCTCTTGTGCGCCCCTCCTAGCCCTTCTCCGCCCCTATTTGCCCTTGTCTGCCCCTCTTTACCCTTCTCCGCCCCTCTTTGCCCTTGTCCCGTGGTCTCCACAATTCTCCGCCCCTCTTTGCACTTGTCCGCACCTCTTTGCCCTTGTCCCGTATTCTCCGCCCCTCTTTGCCCTTTTCCCTCCATCTTTGCCCTTGTCCGACCCTCTTTGACACTGTCCCGTATTCTCCACTCTTGTCCGCTCTTCTTTACCCTTGTCCAACCCTCTTTGCCCTTGTCCAAACCTATTTGCCCTTGTCCGCCCATCTTTGTACTTGTCTGCCCCTCTTTGCTTTTGTCCGCCCCTCTTTGCACTGTTCCGCCCCTCTTTGCACTTGTCCTACCCTCTTTCACCTGGTCTACACCTCTTTGCCCTTGTCCGCCCCTCTTTGCCCTTGTCCGCCCCTCTTTGCCCTTGTCCGCCCGTCTTTGCCCTTGTCCGCCTCTCTTTCCCCTTGTCCCGTATTCTCTGCACTTCTCTGCCCCTCTGTGCCCTTGTCGTCCCCTCTGTGCCCTTGTCGTCCCCTCTGTGCCCTTGTCGTCCCCTCTGTGCTCTTGTCGTCCCCTCTGTGCCCTTGTCCGCCCCTCTTTGCCCTTGTCCACCCCTCTTTGCCCTTGTCCAACCCTCTTAGAACTTGTCCCGTATTCTCCGCAATTCTCCGTCACTCTTTGCCCTTCTCTGCCCCTCTTTGCCCTTCTCTGCCCCTCTTTGCCCTTGTCCGCCCCTCCTTGCCCTTGTCCGCCCCTCTTTGCCCTTGTCTGCCCCTCTTTCCCAGTGTCCCGTATTCTCTGATATTCTCCGCCCCTTCTTTGACACTGTCCGCCCTTCTTTGCCCTTGTCCGACCCTCTTTGCCCTTGTCTGCCCTTCTTTGCCCTTGTCCGCCCTTCTTTGCCCTTGTCCGACCTTCTTTGCCCTTATACGTCCCCTTTGCCCTTGTCCGCCCCTCTTTGCCGTTCTCCGCCCCTCTTTGCCCTTGTCCGCCCCGCTTTGCACTTGTCCGCCCCTCTTGGCCCTTCTCCGCCCCTTTTTGCCCTTGTCCCGTATTCTCCAATCTTCTCCGCCCCTCTTTGTCCTTGTCCTGTATTCTCCGCAATTATGCGCCCCTCTTTCACCTTGTCCCATATTCTCTGCACTTCTCTGCCCCTCTTTGCCCTTGTCCGACCCTCTTTGCCTTTTTCCGCCTCTCTTTGCCTTTGTCCCGTTTTCTCCGCACTTCTCCGCCCCACTTTGCCCTGGTCCGCCCTTCTTTGCCCTTGTCCGTCCCTCTTTGACCTTGTCCCATATTCTCTGCACTTCTTCCCCCCTCTTTGCCCTTGTCCAATATTCTCCGCACTTCTCCGCCCCTCTTTGCTATTTTCCAAACCTTTTTGCCCTTGTCCGCCTCTCTTTGCACTTGTCCGCCCCTCTTTGCACTTGTCCGACCTTCTTTGACCTTGTCCCGTATTCTCAGCCCTGGTCCGCCCCTCTTTGCCCATGTCCGCCCCTCTTTGCCCTTGTCCGCCCCTATTTACCATTTTCAACCCCTCTTTACCCTTGTCCCGTATTCTCCGCAGTTCTAAGCCATTCTTTGACCTTGTCCCGTATTTTCCACACTTCTCCGCGCCTCTTTGCTAGTTTCCAAACCTTTTTGCCCTTGTCCGCCCCTCTTTGCCCTTATCCGGCCTTCTTTGCCCTTGTCCGCCCCTCTTTGCACTTGTTCGCACCTCTTTCCCTTTGTCCGCCCCTCTTTGCCCTTGTCCGCCCCTCTTTGCACTTGTCCGCCCCTCTTTGCCCTTGTCCGCCCCTCTTTCCAATTGTCCGCCCCTCTTTGCACTTGTCCTACCCTCTTTGCCCTTGTCCCGTATTCTCCGCCCTGGTCCGCCCCTCTTTGCCCTTGTCCGCCCCTCTTTGCCCTTGTCCGCTCCTCTTTGCCCTTGTCTGCCCCTCTTTGCCATTGTCCGCCCCTCTTTGACCTTGTCCCGTATTCTCTGCAATACTCCGACACTCTTTGCCCTTGTCCCGTATTCTCTGCAATACTCCGACCCTCTTTGCCCTTGTCACGTATTCTCCGCACTGGTCCACACCTCTTTGCCCTTGTCCGCCCCTCTTTACCTTAGTCCGCCACTCTTTGCCCTTGTCCTGTATTCTCCGCAATTCTCCGCACCTCTTTGCCCTTGTCTGACCCTCTTTGCACTTGTCCGACCCTTTTACCCTTGTCCAAACCTCTTTGCCCTTGTCCGCCCCTCTTTGCCCTTGTCCGCCCCTCTTTGCGCTTGTCCGCCCCTCTTTGCCCTTGTCCGACCCTCTTTGCCCTTGTCCGCCCCTCTTTGCACTTGTCCTGAATTCTCCACACTTCTCCGCCCCTCTTTGCACTCGTTCCGTATTCTCCGCAGTTTCCACCCCTCTTTGCCCTTGTCCGCGGCTATTTTACCTTGTCCACCCCTCTTTGCCCTTGTCCGCCCCTCTTTGCCGTTTTCCCATGTTCTTTGCACTTCTCCGACACTCTTTGCCCTTCTCCTGTATTCTCCACCCTAGTCCGCCCCTCTTTCACCTTTTCCGCCCCTCTTTGCCCTTGTACGCCCCTCTTTGCCATTGTCCGCCCCTCTTTGACCTTGTCCCGTATTCTCCGCAATTCTCCGCCCCTCTTTGCCCTTGTCCTGTATTCTCCGCACTTCTCCGCCCATCTTTGCCCTTATCTATCCATTTTTTCCCCTTGTCCGCCCCTCTTTGCCCTTCTCCGACCCTATTTGCACTTGTCCGCCCCTCTTTGCCCTTTTCCACCCCTCTTTGCCCTTGTGCGCCCCTCTTTGCCCTTCTCCGCCCCTCTTTGCCCTTCTCTGGCCCTCTTTGACCTTGTCATACCCTCTTTGCCCTTGTCCCGTATTCTCCGCACCTCTTTGCCCTCGTCCGCCCCTCTTTGCACTTGTCTGCCCCACTTTGCCCTTGTCCCATGTTCTCTGCACTTCTCCGCCCCTCTTTGCCCTTGTCTGCCCTCTTTGCCGTTGTCCGCCCCTCTTTGCCCTTGTCCGCCCCTCTTTGCCCTTGTCCGCCCCTCTTTGCCCTTGTCCGTCCCTCTTTGCCCTTGTCCGCCCCTCTTTGCCCTTGTGCGCCCCTGTTTGCCCTTGTGCGCCCCTCTTTGCCCTTCTCCGAACCTCTTTGGCCTTCTCCTCCCCTCTTTGAGCTTGTCCGCCCCTCTTTGCTCTTGTCCCGTATTTTCCGCCCCTCTTTGCTCTTGTCCGCCCCTCATTGCCCTTCTCCCTTATTCTCCGCACTTGTCCGCCCCTCTTTGCCCTTGTCCGCCCCTCTTTGCCCTTGTCCGCCCCTCTTTGCCCTTGTCCGCCCCTCTTTGCCCTTGTCCGCCCCTCTTTGCCCTTGTCCGCCCCTCTTTGCCCTTGTCCGCCTCTCTTTGCCCTTGTCTGCCGCTCTTTGCACTTCTCCCGTGTTCTACGCCCTTGTACACCCTTCTTTTCTCTTATCCCGTATTCTCCGCTCTTCTCCGCCACTTTTTGCCCTTGTCCCGTATTCTCCAATCTTCTCCGCCCCTCTTTGTCCTTGTCCTGTATTCTCCGCAATTATGCGCCCCTCTTTCACCTTGTCCCATATTCTCTGCACTTCTCCGCCCCTCTTTGCCCTTGTCCGACCCTCTTTGCCTTTTTCCGCCCCTCTTTGCCTTTGTCCCGTATTCTCCGCACTTCTCCGCCCCACTTTGCCCTGGTCCGCCCTTCTTTGCCCTTGTCCGTTCCTCTTTGCCCTTGTCCCATATTCTCCGCACTTCTCCACCCATCTTTCCCCTTGTCCCGTATTCTCCGCAATTGTCCGCCCCTATTTGGCCTTGTCGGAACCTCTTTGCTATTGTCCGTCCCTCTTTGCCCTTGTCCGCCACTCTTTGCTCTTGTCCGCCACTCTTTGCTCTTGTCCGACCCTCTTTGACCTTGTCTGCCCCTCTTTGCCCTTGTCCGCCCCTCTTTGCCCTTATCCGCACCTCTTTGCCCTTGTCCGCCCCTAATTGCCATTGTCCGCCCCTCCTTGCCCTTGTCCGAACCTCTTTGCACTTGCCCGCCTCTCTTTGCCTTTGTCTCTTATTTTCCGAAATTCTCCGCCAGTCTTTACCATTATCCGCCCATTTTTTCCCCTTGTCCGCCCCTCTTTGCCCTTGTCCACCCTCTTTGCCCTTGTCCGCCCATCTATGCCCTTATCCGACCCTCCTTGCCCTTGTCCGCCCCTATTTACCCTTTTCCCCCCCCTTTGCCCTTGTGCCGTATTTTCCGCATTTCTCCGCCCCTCTTTGCCCTTGTCCGCTTTCTTTGCCCTTGTCGGCCCTCTTTGCCCTTGACCGCCCCTCCTTGCCCTTCTCCGCCCCTCTTTGCTCTTGTCCGCACCTCTTTGCACTTTTCCAGTATTTTCCGCAATTCTCCGCCCCTCTCTGCCCTTGTCCGACCCTCTTTGCTCTTGTCCACCCGTCTTTGCTCTTCTCCGCACCTCTTTGTCCTTGTCCCTTATTCTCCGCAATTCTCCGCCCCTCTTTGCCCTTGTGCGTCCCTATTTGCCCTTGTCCCGTATTCTCCACAATTGTCTGCCCCTCTGTGCCCTTGTCCGCCCCTCTTTGCTCTTGTCCGCCCCTCTTTGCCCTTGTCCGCCCCTCTTTGCCCCTGTCCGCCCCTCTTTCCCCCTGTCCGCCCCTCTTTCCCCTTGTCCGTCCCTCTTTGCAGTTGTCCGACCCTCTTTGCCCTTGTCGCGTATTCTCCGCACTTCTCCGCCCCTCTTTGCTCTTGTCCGCCACTCTTTGCCCTGGTCCGCCCTTCTTTTCCCTTGTCCGCCCCTCTTTGCCCTTGTCCGCCCGTCTTTTATCTTGTCCTCCCCGTTTTGCACTACTCCGCCACTCTTTACCATTGTCCGCCCCTCTTTGCCCTTGTCCGGTCCTCTTTGAACTTGTCCCATGTTCTCCATACTTCTCCGCACCCTTTGCACTTGTCACGTATTCTCTGCCCTTGTCCGCCCCTCTTTGCCCTTGTCCGCCCCTCTTTGCCCTTGTCCCGTATTCTCCGCACTTCTCCGACCCGTTTTGCCTTTCCGCCCCTCTTTGCCCTTGTCCGCCCCTCTTTGCTCTTGTCCGCCCCTCTTTGCACTTGTGTGCCCCTCTTTTGAAATTTTGCGCCCCTCTTTGCCCTTGTGCGCCCCTCTCTCCCCTTCTCTGCCCCTCTTTCCCCTTGTCCGCCCCTCTTTGCCCTTCTCCCTTATTCTACTAATTTCTCCGCACCTCTTTGCCCTTGTCCGTCCCTCTTTGACCTTGACCCGTATTGTCAGCCCCTCTTAGCCCTTGTCCGCCCCTCTTTGCCCTTGTCCGCCATTATTTGTCCTTGTCCGCTCCTCTTTGTCCTTGTCCCGTATTCTCCGCAATTCTCCGCCCCTCTTTGCTCTTGTCGGCTCCTCTTTGCCCTTGTCCATCCTTCTTTCCCCTTGTCCGCCCCTCTTTGCCCTTGTCCGTCCCTCTTTGCCCTTGTCCGTCCCTCTTTGCCCTTGTCCGACCCTCTTTGCCCTTGTCCGACCCTCTTTGCCCTTGTCCGACCCTCTTTGCCCTTGTCCGACCCTCTTTGCCCTTGTCCGACCCTCTTTGCCCTTGTCCCGTATTATCCGCACTTCTCCGCCCCTCTTTGCACTTGTCCACCCCTCTTTGCCCTTGTCCGCCCCTCTTTGCCCTTGTCCCTTATTCTCTGCACTTCACCGCCCCTCTTTTCTCTTGTCCCGTATTCTCCGCACTTCTCCGCCCCTCTTTGCCCTTGTCCGCCCCTCATTGCAGTTTTCCCCCCCTCATTGCCCTTGTCGCCCCTCTTTGCCCTTTTCCGCCTTTCTTTGCTCTTTTCCGCCACTTTTTGCCCTTGTCCTGAATTCTCCGCACTACTCCACACCACTCCACACCTCTTTCCTCTTGTTCCGTAATCTCCGCACTTGTCCGCCCCACTTGCAATTGTCCACCCCTCTTTGTCCTTGTCCGCCTGTCTTTGCCCTTGTCCACCCCTCTTTTCCCTTGTCCGCCCCTCTTTGCCCTTGTCCCCCCGTCTTTGCTCGTCTCCGCACCTCTTTGTCCTTGTCCCATATTCTCCGCAATTCTCTGCCGCTCTTTGCCCTTGTGCGACCCTCTTTGCCCTTGTCCCGTATTCTCCACAATTGTCCGCCCCTCTGTGCCCTTGTCCGCCCCTCTTTCCAATTGTCTGTCCCCCTTTGCCCTTGTCTGACCCTCTTTGCCCTTGTCGCGTATTCTCCGCACTTCTCCGCCCCTCTTTTCCCTTGTCCGCCCCTCTTTGCCCTTGTCCGCCCGTCTTTTCTCTTGTCCTCCCCTTTTTGCACTACTCCGCCCCTCTTTACCATTGTCCGCCCATCTTTGCCCTTGTCCAGTCCTCTTTGAACTTGTCCCATATTCTCCACACTTCTCCGCCCCCTTTGCACTTGTCACGTATTCTCTGCACTTGTCCGCCCCTCTTTACCCTTGTCCTCCCCTCTTTGCCGTTGTCCACCCCTCTTTGCCCTTGTCCGCCCCTCTTTGCCCTTGTCCGCCCCTCTTTGCCCTTGTCCGCCCCTCTTTGCCCTTGTCCCGTATTCTCCGCACTTCTCCGACCCGTTTTGCCTTTCCGCCCCTCTTTGCCCTTGTCCGCCCCTCTTTGCCCTTGTCCGCCCCTCTTTACCCTTGTCCGCCCCTCTTTGCCCTTGTCCGCCCCTCTTTGCCCTTGTCCGCCCCTCTTTGCCCTTGTCCGCCTCTCTTTGCCCTTGTCCGCCCCTCTTTGCCCTTGTCCGCCCCTCTTTGCCCTTGTCCCGTATTCTCCGCACTTCTCTGACCCGTTTTGCCTTTCCGCCCCTCTTTGCCCTTGTCCGCCCCTCTTTGCCCTTGTCCGCCCCTCTTTGCCCTTGTCCGCCCCTCTTTGCCCTTGTCCGCCCCTCTTTGCACTTGTGTGCTCCTCTTTGCCATTTTGTGCCCCTCTTTGCCCTTGTGCGCCCCTCTCTCCCCTTCTCTGCCCCTTTTTCCCCTTGTCCGCCCCTCTTTGCCCTTCTCCCTTATTCTACTCATTTCTCCGCACCTCTTTGCACTTGTCCGCCCCTCTTTGACCTTGACCCGTATTGTCAGCCCCTCTTAGCCGTTGTCCGCCCCTCTTTGCCCTTGTCCGCCATTATTTGTCCTTCTCCGCTCCTCTTTGCCCTTGTCCCGTATTATCCGCACTTCTCCGCCCCTCTTTGCCCTTGTCCACCCCTCTTTCCCCTTGTCCGTCTCTCTTTGCCCTTGTCCGCCCCTCTTTTCTCTTGTCCCGTATTCTCCGCACATCTCCGCCCCTCTTTGCCCTTGTCCGCCCCTCTTTGCACTTGTCCTCCCCTCATTGCACTTGTCCACCCCTCTTTGCCCTTGTCCGCCTCTCTTTGCCCTTGTCCGCCTTTCTTTGCTCTTTTCCGCCACTTTTTGCCCTTGTCCTGAATTCTCCGCACTACTCCACACCTCTTTCCACTTGTTCTGTAATCTCCGCACTTGTCCGCCCCACTTGCAATTGTCCGCCCCTCTTTGTCCTTGTCTGCCCGTCTTTGCCCTTGTCCACCCCTCTTTTCCCTTGTTTCGTCTTCTCCGCACCTCGCCGCACCTCTTTGCCCTTCTCCCGCATTCTCCTCAATTCTCCGCACCTCTTTGCCCTTGTCCGCACCTCTTTGCCCTTGTTTCATATTCTCCGCACCTCGCCGATCCTCTTTGCCCTTCTCCCGTATTCTCCGCAATTCTCCGCCCCTCTTTGCACTTGTCCGCGCCTCTTTGCCCTTGTCTGCACCTCTTTCCACTTGTCCGCACCTCTTTTCCCTTGTCCGCCACTCTTTCACCTTGTCCCATGTTCTCTGCCCTTGCCCAAACCTCTTGGCCCTTCTCCGCCCCTCTTTGCCCTTGTCCGCCCCTCTTTGCCCTTGTCCGCCCCTCTTTGCATTGTCCCATATTCTCCGCACTTCTCCGCCCCTTCTTTGCCCTTGTCCACCCCTCTTTGCACTTGTCCACACCTCTTTGACCTTGTCCGCCCCCTCTGCCCAAATCCGCCCCTCTTTGCCATGGCCGCCCCCTTTGCCCTTGTCCGCCCTATTTCCACTTGTCCCGTATTCTCCACACTTGTCCGCCCCTCTTTGCACTTGCCTGCCCCTATTTGCCCTTGTCCGCCACTCTTTGCCCATGTCCGCCCCTCTTTCCCCTTGTCCGCCCCTCTTTCCACTTGTCCCATATTCTACGCACTTCTCCGCCCCTCTTTGGCCATGTCCGCCCCTCTTGCCCTTCTCCCGTATTCTCCACACTTGTCCGCACCTCTTTGCCCTTGTCCGCCACTCTTTGCCCCTTCCGTTTCTCTTTGCCCTTGTCTAACCTTCTTTGCCCTTGTCCGCAACTCTTTGCCCTTGTCCCGTATTCGCCGCACTTGTCCGCCCCTCTTTGCTCTTAACCCGTATTCTCCGCACTTCTCCGCCCCTCTTTGCCCTTGTCCGCCCCTCTTTGCCGTTTTTCACCCCTCTTTACCCTTGTCCCGTATTCTCCGCACTTCTCTGCTCCTCTTTGCCCTTCTCCCATATTCTCCGCAGTTCTAAGACACTCTTTGACCTTGTCCCATATTCTCCGCTCTTCTCCGGCCCTCTTTGCTATTTTCCACCCCTCTTTGCCCTTGTCCGCCCCTCTTTGCCTTTATACGGCCTTCTTTGCCTTGTCCAGCCCTCTTTGCCCTTGTTCGCACCTCTTTCCATTTGTCTGCCCCTCTTTGCCCTTGTCCGCCCCTCTTTGCCCTTGTCCGCCCCTCTTTGCCCTTGTCCGCCCCTCTTTGCCCTTGTCCACCCCTCTTTGCCCTTGTCCGCCCCTCTTTGCCCTTGTCCGCCCTTCTTTGCACTTGTCCGACCCACTTTGCCCCTGTGCCGTATTCTCCGCCCTGGTCCGCCCCTCTTTGCCCTTTTCCGCCCCTCTTTGCCCTTCTCCGCCCCTCTTTGCCATTGTCCGCCACTCTTTGACCTTGTCCAATATTCTCCGCAATTCTCCGCCCCTCTTTGCCCTTCTCCCGTATTCTCCGCCCTGCTCCGCACCTCTTTGCACTTGTCTACACCTCTTTGCCGTTGTCCGCCCCTCTTTGCTCTTGTCCCGTATTCTCCGCACTTCTCCGCACCTCTCCGCACCTCTTTGCCCTCGTCTGACCCTCTTTGCCCTTGTCCGACCCTTTTGCCCTTGTCCGACCCTTTTGCCCTTGTCCAAACCTCTTTGTCCTAGTCCGCCCCTCTTTGCGCTTGTCCGCCCATCTTTGCCTTGTCCGCCCCTCTTTGCCCTTCTCCCTTATTTTACTCCCTTCTCCGCACCTCTTTGCCCTTGTCCGCCCCTCTTTGCCCTTGTCCCGTACTGTCAGCCCCTCTTAGCTCTTGTCTGCCCCTCTTAGCCCTTTCCGCCATACTTTGTCCTTGTCCGCCCCTCTTTGCCCTTGTCCCGTATTCTCCGCTATTCTCCGCCCCTCTTTGCTCTTGTCCGCCCCTATTTGCCCTTGTCCGCCTCTCTTTGCCCATGTCCGCCCCTCTTTCCCCTTGTCTGCCCCTCTTTCCACTTGTCCCATATTCTACGCATTTCTCCGCCCCTCTTTGGCCATGTCCGCCCCTCTTGCCCTTCTCCCGTATTCTCCACACTTGTCCGCACCTCTTTGCCCTTGTCCGCCACTCTTTGCCCCTTCCGTTTCTCTTTGCCCTTGTCTAACCTTCTTTGCCCTTGTCCGCAACTCTTTGCCCTTGTCCCGTATTCGCCGCAATTGTCCGCCCCTCTTTGCTCTTAACCCGTATTCTCCGCACTTCTCCGCCCCTCTTTCCCCTTGTCCGCCCCCTTTGCCCTTGTCCGTCCCTCTTTGCCGTTTTCCACCCCTCTTTACCCTTGTCCCGTATTCTCCGCACTTCTCTGCTCCTCTTTGCCCTTCTCCCATATTCTCCGCAGTTCTAAGACACTCTTTGACCTTGTCCCATATTCTCCGCTCTTCTCCGGCCCTCTTTGCTATTTTCCACCCCTCTTTGCCCTTGTCCGCCCCTCTTTGCCTTTATACGGCCTTCTTTGCCTTGTCCAGCCCTCTTTGCCCTTGTTCGCACCTCTTTCCTTTTGTCTGCCCCTCTTTCCCCTTTTCCACCCCTCTTTGCCCTTGTCCGCCCCTCTTTGCCCTTGTCCGCCCCTCTTTGCACTTGTCCGCCCCTCTTTGCAATTGTCCGCCCTTCTTTGCACTTGTCCGACCCACTTTGCCCCTGTGCCGTATTCTCCGCCCTGGTCCGCCCCTCTTTGCCCTTTTCCGCCCCTCTTTGCCCTTTTCCGCCCCTCTTTGCCCTTCTCCGCCCCTCTTTGCCATTGTCCGCCACTCTTTGACCTTGTCCAATATTCTCCGCAATTCTCCGCCCCTCTTTGCCCTTCTCCCGTATTCTCCGCCCTGCTCCGCACCTCTTTGCACTTGTCTACACCTCTTTGCCGTTGTCCGCCCCTCTTTGCTCTTGTCCCGTATTCTCCGCACTTCTCCGCACCTCTTTGCCCTCGTCTGACCCTCTTTGCCCTTGTCCGACCCTTTTGCCCTTGTCCGACCCTTTTGCCCTTGTCCAAACCTCTTTGCCCTAGTCCGCCCCTCTTTGCCCTAGTCCGCCCCTCTTTGCGCTTGTCCGCCCATCTTTGCCTTGTCCGCCCCTCTTTGCCCTTCTCCCTTATTTTACTCCCTTCTCCGCACCTCTTTGCCCTTGTCCGCCCCTCTTTGCCCTTGTCCCGTACTGTCAGCCCCTCTTAGCTCTTGTCTGCCCCTCTTAGCCCTTTCCGCCATACTTTGTCCTTGCCCGCCCCTCTTTGCCCTTGTCCCGTATTCTCCGCTATTCTCCGCCCCTCTTTGCTCTTGTCCGCCCCTATTTGCCCTTGTCCGCCTCTCTTTGCCCATGTCCGCCCCTCTTTCCCCTTGTCTGCCCCTCTTTCCACTTGTCCCATATTCTACGCACTTCTCCGCCCCTCTTTGGCCATGTCCGCCCCTCTTGCCCTTCTCCCGTATTCTCCACACTTGTCCGCACCTCTTTGCCCTTGTCCGCCACTCTTTGCCCCTTCCGTTTCTCTTTGCCCTTGTCTAACGTTCTTTGCCCTTGTCCGCAACTCTTTGCCCTTGTCCCGTATTCGCCGCAATTGTCTGCCCCTCTTTGCTCTTAACCCGTATTCTCCGCACTTCTCCGCCCCTCTTTCCCCTTGTCCGCCCCTCTTTGCCCTTGTCCGTCCCTCTTTGCCGTTTTCCACCCCTCTTTACCCTTGTCCCGTATTCTCCGCACTTCTCTGCTCCTCTTTGCCCTTCTCCCATATTCTCCGCAGTTCTAAGACACTCTTTGACCTTGTCCCATATTCTCCGCTCTTCTCCGGCCCTCTTTGCTATTTTCCACCCCTCTTTGCCCTTGTCCGCCCCTCTTTGCCTTTATACAGCCTTCTTTGCCTTGTCCAGCCCTCTTTGCCCTTGTTCGCACCTCTTTCCTTTTGTCTGCCCCTCTTTCCCCTTTTCCACCCCTCTTTGCCCTTGTCCGCCCCTCTTTGCCCTTGTCCGCCCCTCTTTGCACTTGTCCGCCCCTCTTTGCAATTGTCCGCCCTTCTTTGCACTTGTCCGACCCACTTTGCCCCTGTGCCGTATTCTCCGCCCTGGTCCGCCCCTCTTTGCCCTTCTCCGCCCCTCTTTGCCATTGTCCGCCACTCTTTGACCTTGTCCAATATTCTCCGCAATTCTCCGCCCCTCTTTGCCCTTCTCCCGTATTCTCCGCCCTGGTCCGCACCTCTTTGCCCTTGTCTGCACCTCTTTGCCTTTGTCCGCCCCTCTTTGCTCTTGTCCCGTATTCTCCGCACTTCTCCGCACCTCTTTGCCCTTGTCCGACCCTTTTGCCCTTGTCCGACCCTTTTGCCCTTGTCCGCCCCTCTTTGCCCTAGTCCGCCCCTCTTTGCGCTTGTCCGCCCCTCTTTGCCTTGTCCGCCCCTCTTTGCCCTTCTCCCTTATTCTACTCCCTTCTCCCCACCTCTTTGCCCTTGTCCGCCCCTCTTTGCCCTTGTCCCGTATTGTCAGCCCCTCTTAGCACTTGTCTGCCCCTCTTAGCCCTTTCCGCCATACTTTGTCCTTGTCCGCCCCTCTTTGCCCTTGTCTCATATTCTCCGCTATTCTCCGCCCCTCTTTGCTCTTGTCCGCCCCTATTTGCCCTAGTCCCCCCCTCTTTGCCCTTGTCCGTCCTTCTTTGCACATGTCCCGTATTCTCCGCACTTGTCAGCCCCTCTTTGCCCTTGTCCGCCCCTCTTTGCACTTCTCCGCCCCTCTTTGCCCTTGTCCGCCTCTCTTTGCCCTTGTCCGCCCCTCTTTGCCCTTATCCGCCCCTCTTTGCACTTGTCCCATCTTCTCTGCACTTCTCCGCACCTCTTTGCCCTTGTACCGTAATCAGCGCACTTGTCTGCCCCTCTTTGTTCTTGTCCGCCCCTCTTTGTTCTTGTCCACCCCTCTTTGCACTTGTCTGCCCCTCTTTGCCCCTGTCCGCCCCTCTTTCCCCTTGTCCCGTATTCTCCGCACATCTCCGCCCCTCTTTGCCCCTGTCCGCCCCTCTTTGCCTTTGTCACATATTCTCCGCAATTCTCCACCCCTCTTTGCCCTTGTCCGCCCCTCTTTGCACTTGTCCGCCACTCATTGCACTTGTCCGCCCCACTTTGCACTTTTCCGCCCCTCTTTGACCTTGTCCAGTATTCTCCGCACCTCTCCGCACCCTTTGCCCTAGTCCCTTATTCTCCGCAATTCTCCTCCCCTCTTTGCCCTTGTCCGCGCCTCTTTGCCCTTGTCCGCAACTCTTTTCCCTTGTCCGTCTCTCTTTCCCATTGTCCCATGTTCTCTGCACTTCTCCAACCCTCTTTGCCCTTGTCCAGTATTCTGCGCACTTCTCCGCCCCTCTTTCCCTTGTCCACATATCTTTACAATTGTCCGCCCCTCTTTGCCTTTGTCCCGTATTCTCCGCACTTCTCCGCCCCTTCTTTGCATTTGTCCACCCCTCTTTGCCCTTGTCCACACCTCTTTGCCCTTGTCCGCCCCCTTTGCCCCTATCCGCCCCTCTTTCCACTTGTCCACCCCTCTTTTCCCTTGTCCGCTACTCTTTGCCCTTGTCCCGAATTCTCCGCAATTGTTCGCCCCTCTGTGCCCTTGTCCATCCCTCTTTGCTCTTGTCCGTCCCTCTTTGCCCTTGTCCATCCCTCTTTGACCTTGTCCGCCCCTCTTTGCCCTTCTCCGCCCCTGTTTGCCCTTCTCCGTCCCTGTTTGCCCTTGTCCGCCCCTCTTTGCCCTTCTCCCTTATACTACTCACTTCTCCGCACCTCTTTGCCCTTGTCCACACCTCTTTGCCCTTGTCCACCTCTCTTTGCCCTTGTCCCGTATTGTCAGCCCCTCTTAGCCGTTGTCCGCCCCTCTTTGCACTTGTCCCGTATTCTCCACAATTCTCCGCCCCTCTTTGACCTTGTCTGCCCCTATTTGCCCTTGTCTGCCCCTCTTTTCCCTTGTCCGCCCCTCCTTGCCCTTCTCTGCCCCTCCTTGCCCTTCTCCGACCCTCTTTGCTCTTGTCCACCCCTCTTTGCCCTTGTCAAGTATTTCCCGCAATTCTCCGCCCTCTCGTTGCCCTTGTCCGCCCCTCTTTGCCCTTGCCCACCCCTCTCTGCCCTTGTCCGACCCTCTTTGCTTTTGTCCACCCGTCTTTGCCCTTGTCCGCCCCTCTTTGCACTTGTCCCATATTCTCCGCACTTCTCCGCCCCTCTGTGGCCTTGTCCGCCCCTCTTTGCTGTTGTCCAGCCCTCTTTACCCTTGTCCGTCCCTCTTTGCCCTTGTCCGACCCTCTTTGCCCTTGTCAGCCCCTCTTTCCCCTTATGCGCCCCTCTTTGCCCTTGTCCGCCCCTCTTAGCCCTTTTCCACGCCCTTTACACTTGTCTGCCCCTCTTTGCCCTTGTCCGCCCCTCTTTGCCCTTGTCCGACCCTCTTTGCCCTTGTCCGCCCCTCTTTGCACTTGTGTGCCCCTCCTTGCTCTTTTGCGCCCCTCTTTGCCCTTGTGCGCCCCTCTCTCCCCTTCTCCACCCCTGTTTGCCCTTGTCCGCCCCTCTTTGCCCTTCTCCCTTTTTCTACTCATTTCTCCACACCTCTTTGCACTTCTCCGCCCCTCTTTGCTCTTGTCCCGTATTGTCAGCCCCTCTTAGCCCTTGTCCGCCCCTGTTTGCCCTTGTCCGTCCCTCTTGGCCCTTGTCCGCCATTCTTTTTCCTTGTCCGCCTCTCTTTGCCCTTGTCCCGTATTCTCCGCAATTCTCCGCCCCTCTTTGCTCTTCTCCGCCCCTCTTTGCCCTTGTCCGAACCTCTTTACCCTTGTCTGCCCCTCTTTGCACTTGTCCCATATTCTCCGCTCTTGTCCGCCCCTCTTTGCCCTTGTCCGCCCCTCTTTGCCCTTGTCCGACCCACTTTGCCTTTGCCCGCCCCTCTTTGCACTTGTCCACCGCTCTTTGCCCCTGTCCACCCCCTTTGCCCCTATCCGCCCCTCTTTGCCCTTGTCCACCCCTCTTTCCCTTGTCCACCAGTCTTTGCACTTGTCCGCCGCACTTTGCCCTTGTGCGCCCCACTTTGCCCTTGTCCGCCCCTCTTTGCCCATGTCCCGTATTCTCCGCAATTGGCCAACCCTCTGTGCCCTTGTCCGCCCCTCTTTGCTCTTGTCCGCCCCTCTTTGCCCTTGTCCCTTCCTCTTTGCCCTTGTCCGCCCCTCTTTGCCCTTCTCCGCCCCTGTTTGCACTTTTCCTCCCCTCTTTGCCCTTCTCCTTTATTCTACTCACTTCTCCGCACCTCTTTGCCCTTGTCAACCCCTCTTTGCACTTGTCCCATATTGTCAGCCCCTCTTAGCCCTTGTCCGCCCCTCTTTGCCCTTGTCCGCCATTCTTTGTCCTTGTCCAACCCTCTTTGCCCTTGTCCCGTATTCTCCGCAATTCTCCGCCCCTCTTTACACTTGTCTGCCCCTATTTGCCCTTGTCCGCCCCTCTTTGACCTTGTCCGCCCCTCTTTGCACTTCTCCCATATTTTCCGCACTTCTCTGCCCCTCTTTGCCCTTGTCCTCCCTTCTTTGCCTTTGTCCGTACCTCTTTGCCCCTGTCTGCCCCTCCTTGCCCTTCTCTGACCCTCTTTGCTCTTGTCCGCCCCTCTTTGCCCTTGTTCAGTATTTCCTGCACTTCTCCGCACTCTCGTTGCCCTTGTCCGCCCCTCTTTGCACTTCTCCGCCTCTCTTTGCACTTCTCCGCCCTTCTTTGCCCTTGTCCAACCCTCTCTGCCCATGTCCGACCCTCTTTGCTCTTGTCCAGCCGTCTTTGCACTTCTCCGCGCCTCTTTGCCCTTGTCCCGTATTCTCCACAATTGTCCGCCCCTCTGTGCCCTTGTCCGCCCCTCTTTGCTCTTGTCCGCACCTCTTTGCACTTGTCCGCCCCTCTTTTCCCTTGTCCATCCCTCTTTGCCCTTGTCCGCCCCTCTTTGCCCTTGTCCGCCCCTCTTTGCCCTTGTCCACCCCTCTTTGCCCTTTTCCCATATTCTCCGCAATTCTCCACCCCTCTTTGCCCTTCACCGCCTCTCTTTGCCCTTGTCCCGTATTGTCAGCCCCTCTTAGCCCTTGTCCACCCCTCTTTGCCCTTGTCCGCCCCTCTTTGCCCTTGTCCGCCCCTCTTTGCCCTTTACCCGTATTCACCGCACTTGTCTGCCCCTCTTTGCACTTGTCCGCCTCTCTTTGCCCTTGTCCGTCCCTCTTTGCCCTTGTCCGCCCCTCTTTGCCCCTTTCTGCCCCTCTTTGCTCCTGTCTGCCCCTCTTTGCCCTTGTCCCATATTCTCCGCACTTCTCCGCCCCTCTTTTCTTTTGTCCGGTATTCTCCGCACTTCTCCAACCCTCTGTGACCTTGTCCACCCATCCTTGCACTTGTCCGCCCCTCATTACACTTGTCCGACCCTCTTTGCCCTTGTCCGCCCCTCTTTGCTCTTGTCCGCCCCTTTTTGCCCTTGTCCCGAATTCTCCGCACTTCTCCGCCCCTCTTTCATCTTGTCCCGTATTCTCCGCACTTGTCCGCCCCTCTTTGCCATTGTCCGCCCCTCTTTCCCATTGTCCGCCCCTATTTGCCCTTGTCCAACACTCTTTGCCATTGTCCGACCCTCTTTGCCCTTGTGCGCCGCACTTTGCCCTTTTCCGCCCCACTTTGCACTTGTCCGCCCCTCTTTGCCCTTGTCCCGTATTCTCAGCAATTCTCCGCCCCTCTTTTTCCATGTACTTGCCTCTTTGCCCTTGTCCGCAACTCTTTGCCCTTTTCAGCACCTCTTTTCACTTGTCCGCCACTCTTTCCCCTTGTCCCATGTTCTCTGCACTTCTCCAACCGTCTTTGCCCTTGTCCGGCCCTCTTTGCCCTTGTCCTGTATTCTGCGAATTTCTCCTCCCCTCTTTGCACTTGTCCACACCGCTTCCCCCTTGTCCGTACCTTTTTGCCCTTGACCCGTATTCTCCGCTCCTCTTTGCCCTTGTCCGCCCCTCTTTGCCCTTGTCCACCCCTCTTTGCCCTTGTCCGCACCTCTTTGCCCATGTCCGCCCGTCTTTGCCCTTGTCCACACCTCTTTGGCCTTGTCCGCAACTATTTGCCCTTGTCCCGTATTCTCCGCCCCTCTTTGCCCTTGTCTGCCCCTCTTTTACCTTGTCCCGTATTCTCCGCACCTCTCCGCCCCCTATGCCCTAGTCCCGTATTCTCCGCAATTCTCCGCCCCTCTTTGCCATTGTCCGTGCCTCTTTGCCCTTGTCCGCCACTCTTTCCCATTGTCCCATGTTCTCTGCACTTCTCCAAACCTCTTTGCCCTTGTCCGCCTCTCTTTGCCCTTGTCCCGTATTCTGCCCACTTCTCCAACCCTCTTTGCCCTTGTCCACACCTCTTTGCCCTTGTCCGCCCCCTTTGCCCCATCCGCCCCTCTCTGCCCTTGTCCACACCTCTTTGCCCTTGTCCGCCACTCTTTGCAGTTGTCCGCCCCTCTTTGACATTGTCCCGTATTCTCCGCAATTGTCCTCCCCTCTTTGCCCTTGTCCTCCCCTCTTTGCCCTTATCCGCCCCTCTTTGCCCTTCTCCGCCCCTGTTTGCCCTTGTCCGCCCCTCTTTGCCCTTCTCCCTTATTCTACTCACTTCTCCGCACCTCTTTGCCCTTGTCCACCCCTCTTTGCCATTTTCCCATATTGTCAGCCCCTCTTAGCCCTTGTCCGCCCCTCTTTGCCCTTCTCCGCCATTCTTTGTCCTTGTCCAACCCTCTTTGCCCTTGTCCCGTATTCTCCGCAATTCTCCGCCCCTCTTTACCCTTGTCTGCCCCTATTTGCCCTTGTCCGCCCCTCTTTGACTTTGTCCGCCCCTCTTTGCACTTCTCCCATATTTTCCGCACTTCTCTGCCCCTCTTTGCCTTTGTCCTTCCTTCTTTGCCTTTGTCCGTCCCTCTTTGCCCCTGTCTGCCCCTCCTTGCCCTTCTCTGACCCTCTTTGCTCTTCTCCGCCCCTCTTTGCCCTTGTCCAGTATTTCCCGCACTTCTCCGCCCTCTCGTTGCCCTTGTCCGCCCCTCTTTGCCCTTGTCTGCCCCTCTTTGCACTTCTCCGCCCTTCTTTGCCCTTGTCCAACCCTCTCAGCCCTTGTCCGACACTCTTTGCACTTGTCTGCCATTATTTGTAATTGTCCGCCCCTCTTTGCCCTTGTCCCGTATTCTCCTCAATTCTCCGACCCTCTTTGCACTTGTCCGCGCCTCTTTGCCTTTTTCCGCCCCTCTTTGACCTTGTCCGCCCCTCTTTGCCTTTGTCCGCCACTCTTTGCCCTTCTCCGCTCCTCTTTGCCCTTGTCCGCCCCTCTTTGAACTTGTCCCGTATTCTCCGCAATTCTCCGCCCCTATTTTCCTGTGTCCCGTATTCTCCGCACTTCTCTGCCCCTCTTTGCCCTTGTCCACCCCTCTTTGCCCTTGTCCCATATTCTCTGCAATTCTGCGCCCCTCTTTGCACTTGTCCATCCCTCTTTGCCCTTTGTCCACCACTCTTTGCCCTTGTCTGCCCCTCTTTGCCCTTGTCCGCCCCTCTTTGCCCTTGTCCCGTATTCTCTGCACTTCTCCGCCACACTTTGCCCTTGTCCGGTATTCTCCGCGCTTCTCCAAACCTCTTACCACTTCTCCGTCCAGCTTTGCCCTTCTCCGCCCCTCTTTGACCTTAACCGCCCCTCTTTGACCTTGTCTTGTATTCTCCGCCCCTCTTTGCCTTTGTCCGCCACTCTTTGACCTTTTCCGCAACTCTTGGCCCTTGTCCGCCCCTCTTTGCACTTCTCCCGTATTCTCCGCAATTCTCCGCCCCTCTTTGCCCTTATCCCATATTTTCCGCACTTCTCCGCCACTCTTTCCCCTAGTCCGCCCCTTTCGCTTGTCCGTCCCTCTTTGCGCTTGTCCGCACCTCTTTGCCCTCTTCCGCACCTCTTTGCACTTGTCCGCCCCTCCTTCCCGTTGTCCCGTATTCTCCGCACTTCTCCGCCCTTCTTTGCCCTTGTCTGCCCCTCTTTGACCTTGTCTCGTGTTCTCTGCATTTCTACTCCCCTCTTTGCCCTTTTCCGCCCCTCTTTGCTCTTTTCCGCCCCTCTTTGCCCTTCTTCGCCCCTCTTTGCCATTGTCCGCCACTCTTTGGCCTTGTCCAATATTCTCCGCAATTCTCCGCCCCTCTTTGCCCTTCTCCCGTATTCTCCGCCCTGCTCCGCACCTCTTTGCCCTTGTCTGCCCCTCTTTGCCTTTGTCCGCCCCTCTTTGCTCTTGTCCCATATTCTCCGCACTACTCCGCACCTCTTTGCCCTTCTCTGACCCTCTTTGCCCTTGTCCAAACCTCTTTCCACTTGTCCGCCCCTCTTTGCCCTAGTCCGCCCCTCTTTGCGCTTGTCCGCCCCTCTTTGCGCTTGTCCGCCCCTCTTTGCCCTTGTCCGCCCCTCTTTGCCCTTGTCCGCCCCTCTTTGCCCTTCTCCCTTATTCTACTCCCTTCTCCGCACCTCTTTGCCCTTGTCCGCCCCTCTTTGCCCTTGTCCGCCCCTCTTTGCCCTTGTCCGCCCCTCTTTGCCCTTATCCGCCCCTCCTTGCACTTCTCTGCAACTCCTTGCACTTCTCCGCCCCTCTTTACCCTTGTCCTACACTCTTGGCCCTTGTCTGCTCCTCTTTACACTTGTCCGCTCCTCTTTGTCCTTGTCCGACCCTCTTTGCACTTCTTCGCCCCTCTTTGCCATTGTCCGACCCTCTTTGCCCTTGTTCGCCCCTCTTTGCCATTGTCCACCTCTCTTTGCCCTTGTCCGCCCCTCCATAACATTTGTCCGACTCTCTTTGCCCTTGTCCGCCCCTCTTTGCCCTTGTCGCGTATTTTCCGCACTTCTCCTCCCCTCTTTGATTTGTCCACCCCTCTTTGCCCTGGTCCACCCCTCTTTTCTTTTTCTGCCCCTCTTTGCCCTTTTCCGCCCCTCTTTGCTCTTGTCCGCCCCTCTTTGCCCTTGTCTGACCCTCTTTGCCCTTGTCCCGTATTCTCCTCAATTCTATGCCCCTCTTTGCCCTTGTCCGCCCATCTTTGCCCTTGTCCGCCCATCTTTGCCCTTGTCCGCCCATCTTTGCCCTTGTCCGTCCCTATTTGCACTTGTCCGTCCCTCTTTGCTCTTCTCCACCTCTCTTTGCTCTTGTCCGCACACCTTTGCCCTTGTCTGACCCTCTTTGCCCTTGTCTTACCCTCTTTGCCCTTGTCCCATATTCTCCGCCTTTGTCTGACATTCTTTGCCCTTGTCCGCCGCTCTTTGCAATTCTCTGCCTCTCTTTGCCCTTGTCCTGTATTCTCCGCACGTCTCCGCTCCTCTTTCCCCTATTCCGCCCCTCTTAGCCCTTGCCCGCCCCTCTTTGCCCTTGTCCGCCCCTGTTTCCCCTTGTCCCGTATTCTCCGCAATACTCCGCACCATCTTTGATCTTGTCAGCCCCTCTTTGCGCTTGTCCGCCCCTCTTTGCCCTTGTCCGCCCCTCTTTGACCCTGTCCGCCCCTCTTTGCACTTGTGTGCCCCTCTTTGACATTTTGCGCCCCTCTTTCCCCTTGTGCGCCCCTCTCTCCCATTCTCCGCCCCTGTTTGCCCTTGTCCGCTCCTCTTTGACCTTCTCCCTTATTCTACTCAATTCTCCGTAACTCTTTGCCCTTTTCCGCACCTCTTTGCCCTTGTCCCGTATTGTAAGACCCTCTTAGCCCTTCTCCGCCCCTCTTTGCCCTTGTCCGCCAGTCTTTGTCCTTGTCCAAACCTCTTTGCCCTTGTCCCGTATTCTCTGCAATTCTCCGCCCCTCTTTGCCCTTGTCCGCCCCTCTTTGCCCTTGTCCGTCCGTCTTTGCCCTTGTCCGCCCCTCTTTGCCCTTGTCCGCACCTCTTTGCACTTGTCCGACCCTCTTTGCACTTGTCCGCCCCTCTTTGCACTTGTCCCATATTCTCCGCACTTCTCCGCCCCTCTTTGCCCTTGTCCCGTATTCACAGCACTTGTCTGCCCCTCTTTGCACTTCTCCACTCCTCTTTGTCCTTGTCCGCCCCTCTTTTCCCTTGTCCGCCCCTCTTTGCCCTACTCTGCCCCTCTTTGCCCCTGTCCGCCCCTCTTTGCCCTTGTCCCGTATTCTCCGCACTTCTCCGCCCCTCTTTTCTCATGTCCCATTTTCTCCGCACTGCTCCACCCCTCTTTGCCCTTGTCCACCCCTCTTTCGCTTGTCTGCTCCTCTTTGCTCTTGTCCGCCCCTCTTTGCTCTTGTCCGCCCCTCTTTGCACTTGTCCGCCCCTCTTTGCCCTTGTCCCGTATTCTCCGCTATTCTCCGCCCCTCTTTGCACTTGTCCGCACCTCTTTGCCCTTGTCCGCACCTCTTTTCCCTTGTCCGCCACTCTTTACTCCTGTCCCATATTCTCTGCACTTCTCCAACCCTCTTTGCCCTTGTCCGCCCCTCTTTGCCGTTGTCCCGTACTCTGCGCACTTGTCCGCTCCTCTTTGCCCTTTTCTCGTATTCTCCGCACTTGTCCGCTCCTCTTTGCCTTGTCCGCCCTTCCTTGCCTTTGTGCCATATTATCCGCACTTCTCCACCCCTCTTTCCCATTGTCCGCCCCTCTTTGCCCTTGTCCGACCCCCTTTGCCCTTCTCCAAACCTCTTTGCTCTTTTCCCATATTTTCCGCACTTCTCCGCCCCTCTTTGCTCTTGTCCGCCCCTCTATGCCCTTGTCCCGTATTCTCTGGAATTGTCCGCCCCTCTTTGCCCTTGTCCGCCCCTCTTTGCCCTTGTCTGCCCCTCTTTGCCCTTGTCCGCCCCACTTTTCCCTTATCCGCCACTCTTTGCTCTTCTCCGCCCCTCTTTGCACTTGTCCGCCCCTCTTTGACCTTGTCCACACCTCTTTGCCCTTGTAACCTATTCTCCGCCCTTGTCCACCCCTCTTTTCGCTTGTCCCGTATTCTCCGACGTTGTCCGCCCCTTTTTGCCCTCCTCCTGTATTCTCCAATCTTTTCCGCACCACTTTGCCCTTTCCCGTATTCTCCGCAATTATCTGCCCCTCTTTGCCCTTGTCCCGTATTCTCCGCACTTCTCTGACCCTCTTTGCCCTTGTCCGCTCCTCTTTCCCCTGGTCCGCCTCTGTTTGCCCTTGTCCGACCCTCTTGGCCCTTGTCCACCCCTTTTTGCCCTTTTCCGCCCCTCTTTGCCCTTCTCAGCCCCGCTTTGCCCTTTTCTGACCCTCTTTGACCTTGTCCGCCCCTCTTTGACCTTGTCCCTTATTTTCCGCACTTCTCCGCCCCTCTTTGCCCTTGTCCGCCCCTCTTTGCCCTTGTCCGCCCCTCTTTGCCCTTGTCCGCCCCTCTTTGCCCTTGTCCGCCCCTCTTTGCCATTGTCCGACCCTCTTTGCCCTTGTTCGCCCCTCTTTGCCATTGTCCACTTCTCTTTGCCCTTGTCCGCCCCTCCATGATATTTGTCCGACACTCTTTGCCCTTGTCCGCCCCTCTTTGCCCTTGTCCCGTATTTTCCGCACTTCTCCTCCCCTCTTTGATTTGTCCACCCCTCTTTGCCCTGGTCCACCCCTCTTTGCTTTTTCCGCCCCTCTTTGCCCTTTTCCGCCCCTCTTTGCTCTGGACCGCCCCTCTTTGCCCTTCTCCGCCCCTCTTTGCCCTTGTCCCGTATTCTCCTCAATTCTACGCCCCTCTTTTCCCTTATCCGCCCCTCTTTGCCCTTGTCCCATATTCTCTGCATTTCTCCGCCCCTCTTTGCTCTTGTGCGCCCCTCTTTGCCCTTGTGCGCCCCTCTTTCCCATTGTCCGCCCCTCTTTGCCCTTGTCCGCCCTTCTTTGTCCTTGTCCCTTATTCTACGCATTTCTCCGCACCTCTTTGCCCTTCTCCGCCCCTCTTTGCCCTTGTCCCGTATTCTCCACACCTCTTTGCCCTTTTCCGCCCCTCTTTGCCCTTGTCCGCACCTCTTTGCCTTTGTCCTGTATTCTAAGCAATTCTCCGCCCCTCTTTCCACTTGTCCGCCACTATTTGCACTTGTCCGCCCCTGTTTACCCTTGTCTGCCCCTCTTTGCGCTTGTCCCTTATTCTCCGCACTTGTCTGCCCCTCTTTGCCCTTGTCCACCCTTCTTTGCCCTTGTCCACCCCTCTTTGCCCTGGTCCGCCACTCTTTGCCCTTGTCCGCCCCTCTTTGCCCTTATCCGCCCCTCTTTGACTTTGTCCGCCCCTCTTTGCCCTTGTCCGCACCTCTTTGCCATTGTCCGCCCCTCTTTGCTATTGTCCGACCATCTTTGATCTTGTCCCGTATTCTCCACCCTTGTCTGACACTCTTTGCCCTTGTCCGCCCCTCTTAGCACTTCTCCGCCCCTCTTTGCCCTTGTCCGAACCTCTTTGCCCTTGTCCGCCCCTCTTTGCACATTTCCGCACCTCTTTGTCTTTGTCCCGTATTCTCCGCATTTGTCCGCCCCTCTTTGCCCTTGTCCGCCCCTCTTTGCCCTTGTCCGCTCCTCTTTGCCCTTTTCTCGTATTCTCCGCACTTGTCCGCTCCTCTTTGTCTTGTCCGCCCTTCCTTGCCTTTGTGCCATATTATCCGCACTTCTCCGCCCCTCTTTGCTATTGTACGCCCCTCTTTGCCCTTGTCCGACCCCCTTTGCCCTTCTCCGAACCTCTTTGCTCTTGTCCCGTATTTTCCGCACTTCTCCGCCCCTCTTTGCTCTTGTCCGCCCCACTATGCCCTTGTCCCGTATTCTGTGGAATTGTCCGCCCCTCTTTGCCCTTGTCCACCCCTCTTTGCCCTTGTCCACCCCTCTTTGCCCTTGTCCGCCCCTCTTTTCCCTTATCCGACACTCTTTGCTCTTCTCCGCCCCTCTTTACAGTTTTCCGCCCCTCTTTGCACTTGTCCCATATTCTCTGCAATTATCCGCCCCTGTTTGTCCTTGTCCCGTATTCTCCGCACTTCTCCGCCCCTCTTTGCCCTTGTCCGCCCCTCTTTGCCCTTGTCCGCCCCTCTTTGCCCTTGTCCGCCCCTCTTTGCCCTTATCCGCCCCTCCTTGCACTTCTCCGCAACTCCTTGCACTTCTCCGCCCCTCTTTACCCTTGTCCTACACTCTTTGCCATTGTCCGACCCTCTTTGCCCTTGTCCGCCCCTCTTTGCCATTGTCCACCTCTCTTTGCCCTTGTCCGCCCCTCCATGACGTTTGTCCGACTCTCTTTGCCCTTGTCCGCCCCTCTTTGCCCTTGTCCCGTATTTTCCGCACTTCTCCTCCCCTCTTTGATTTGTCCACCCCTCTTTGCCCTGGTCCACCCCTCTTTTCTTTTTCCGCCCCTCTTTGCCCTTTTCCGCCCTTCTTTGCTCTTGTCCGCCCCTCTTTGCCCTTCTCCGCCCCTCTTTGCCCTTGTCCCGTATTCTCCTCAATTCTACGCCCCTCTTTTCCCTTGTCCGCCCATCTTTGCCCTTGTCTGACCCTCTTTGCCCTTTTCCGCCCCTCTTTGCCCTTCTCCACCCCTCTTTGCTCTTGTCCGCACACCTTTGCCCTTGTCTGACCCTCTTTGCCCTTGTCTGACCCTCTTTGCCCTTGTCCCGTTTTCTCCGCCCTTGTCTGACATTCTTTGCCCTTGTCCGCCGCTCTTTGCACTTCTCCGCCTCTCTTTGCCCTTGTCCGTCCCTCTTTGCCCTTTTCCGCCCCTCTTTGCCCTTCTCCACCCCTCTTTGCTCTTGTCCGCACACCTTTGCCCTTGTCTGACCCTCTTTGCCCTTGTCTGACCCTCTTTGCCCTTGTCCCGTTTTCTCCGCCCTTGTCTGACATTCTTTGCCCTTGTCCGCCGCTCTTTGCACTTCTCCGCCTCTCTTTGCCCTTGTCCGCCCCTCTTTGCCCTTGTCCGCCCCTCTTTGCACTTGTCTGCACCTCTTTGCATTTGTCCATTATTCTCCTCCCTTGTCCGCCCCTCTTTGCCCTTGTCTGACCCTCTTTACCCTTGTCCGCTCCTCTTTGCCCTTGTCCCGTATTCTCCGAACCCTTCTGCTCATCTTTGCACTTGTCCCGTATTGTCTGCATTTGTCCGCACCTCTTTGGCCTTGTCGGACCCTCTTTTCTCTTGTCCGATCCCTCTTTGCCCTTGTCCGCCCCTCTTCGCCTTTGTCCACCCCACTTTGCCCTTGTCCACCCCTCTTTGACCTTGTCTGCCCCTCTTTGCCCTTGTCCGCCCTGTTTGCACTTGTCTGCCCCTCTTTAACCATGTCCCCCTGTCTTTGACCTTGTGCCGTATTTTCCGCACTTCTCCGCCCCTCTTTGCCCTTGTCCGCCAATCTTTGCCCTTGTCCACCCCTCCTTGCCAGTGTCCTACCCGCTTTGCACTTGTCCGCCCCTCTTTGCCCTTGTCCGTTCCTCTTTGCCCTTGTCCGTTCCTCTTTGCCCTTGTCCGCTCCTCTTTGCCCTTGTCCGTTCCTCTTTGCCCTTCTCCGCCCCTCTTTGCCCTTGTCCCATATTCTCAGCAATTCTCCGCCCCTCTTTGCCCTTGTCCACCCCTCTTTGCAATTTTCCGCTCCTCTTTGCCCTTGTCCGCCTCTCTTTGCACTTTTCCGATCCTCTTTGATCCTGTCCCGTGTTCTCCGCCCTTCTCCGCCCCTCTTTGCTCTTGTCCGCACACCTTTGCACATGTCGGACACTCTTTGCCCTTGTCCGCGCCTATTTGCCCTTGTCCGCTCCTCTTTGCCCTGGTCCGCCTCTGTTTGCCCTTGTCCGACCCTCTTGGCCCTTGTCCACCCCTTTTTGCCCTTTTCCGCCCCTCTTTGAACTTATCCGCCCCTCTTTGCCCTTGTCCGCCCCTCTTTGCCATTGTCCGACCCTCTTTGCCCTTGTCCGCCCCTCTTTGCCATTGTCCACCTCTCTTTGCCCTTGTCCGCCCCTCCATGATATTTGTCCGACACTCTTTGCCCTTGTCCGCCCCTCTTTGCCCTTGTCCCGTATTTTCCGCACTTCTCCTCCCCTCTTTGATTTGTCCACCCCTCTTTGCCCTGGTCCGCCCCTCTTTGCTTTTTCCTCCCCTCTTTGCCGTTTTCCGCCTCTCTTTGCTCTGGACCGCCCCTCTTTGCCCTTCTCCGCCCCTCTTTGCCCTTGTCCCGTATTCTCCTCAATTCTATGCCCCTCTTTTCCCTTGACCGCCCCTCTTTGCCCTTGTCCCGTATTCTCCTCAATTCTATGCCCCTCTTTTCCCTTGACCGCCCCTCTTTGCCCTTGTCCCATAGTCTCTGCATTTCTCCGCCCCTCTTTGTCCTTGTCCGACCCTCTTTGCCCTTGTCCGACCCTCTTTGCCCTTGTCCGACCCTCTTTGCCCTTGTCCGACCCTCTTTGCCCTTGTCCCCTATTCTCCGCACTAGTCCGCCCCTCTTTGCCCTTGTCCGACCCTCTTTGCCATTGTCCGCCCCTCTTTGACCTTGTCCCGTATTCTCCGCACTTCTTTGCCCCTCTTTGCCCTTGTCCCGTATTCTCGGCACTTCTCCGACCCTCTTTGCCCTTGTCCGCCCCTCTTTGCCCTTATCCGCGCCTCCTTGCACTTCCCCGACCCTCTTTGCACTTCTCCGCCCCTATTTGCCCTTGTCCGCTCCTCTTTGCCCTGGTCCGCCTCTGTTTGCCCTTGTCCGACCCTCTTGGCCCTTGTCCACCCCTTTTTGCCCTTTTCCGCCCCTCTTTGCCCTTCTCAGCCCCGCTTTGCCCTTTTCTGACCCTCTTTGACCTTGTCCGCCCCTCTTTGACCTTGTCCCTTATTTTCCGCACTTCTCCGCCCCTCTTTGCCCTTGTCCGCCCCTCTTTGCCCTTGTCCGCCCCTCTTTGCCCTTGTCCGCCCCTCTTTGCCTTTTTCCGCCCCTCTTTGCTCTGGACCGCCCCTCTTTGCACTTCTCCGCCCCTCTTTGCCCTTGTCCCGTATTCTCCTCAATTCTACGCCCCTCTTTTCCCTTGACCGCCCCTCTTTGCCCTTGTCCCATATTCTCTGCATTTCTCCGCCCCTCTTTGCCCTTGTCCGACACTCTTTGCCCTTGTCCGACACTCTTTGCCCTTGTCCACCCCTCTTTGCACTTTTCCTCCCCTCTTTTCCCTTGTTCACCCCTCTTTGACCTTGTCTGACCCTCTTTGCGCTTCTCTGACAATCTTTGCCCGTTGTCCGACACTCTTTGCCCTTGTCCGACCCTCTTTGCACTTCTCCCGTATTTTCGGCACTTCTCCGCCCCTCTTTGCCCTTTTGCGCCCCTCCTTGCCCTTGTCCAAACCTCTTTGCCCTTGTCAGCCCCTCTTTCCCCTTATCCGCCCCTCTTTGCCCTTGTCCGCCCCTCTTAGCCCTTTTCTACCCTCTTTGCCCTTGTCTACCCCTCTTCGCGCTTGTCCGCCCCTCTTTGCTCTTGTGCGCCCCTCTTTGCCCTTGTGCGCCCCTCTTTCCCATTGTCCGCCCCTCTTTGCCCTTGTCCGCCCCTCTTTGTCCTTGTCCCTTATTCTACGCATTTCTCCGCACCTCTTTGCCCTTCTCCGCCCCTCTTTGCCCTTGTCCCGTATTCTCCACACCTCTTTGCCCTTTTCCGCCCCTCTTTGCCCTTGTCCGCACCTCTTTGCCTTTGTCCTGTATTCTAAGCAATTCTCCGCCCCTCTTTCCACTTGTCCGCCACTATTTGCACTTGTCCGCCCCTGTTTACCCTTGTCTGCCCCTCTTTGCACTTGTCCCTTATTCTCCGCACTTGTCTGCCCCTCTTTGCCCTTGTCCACCCTTCTTTGCCCTTGTCCACCCCTCTTTGCCCTGGTCCGCCACTCTTTGCCCTTGTCCGCCCCTCTTTGCCCTTATCCGCCCCTCTTTGACTTTGTCCGTCCCTCTTTGCCCTTGTCCGCACCTCTTTGCCATTGTCCGCCCCTCTTTGCTATTGTCCGACCATCTTTGATCTTGTCCCGTATTCTCCACCCTTGTCTGACACTCTTTTCCCTTGTCCGCCCCTCTTAGCACTTCTCCGCCCCTCTTTGCCCTTGTCCGAACCTCTTTGCCCTTGTCCGCCCCTCTTTGCACATTTCCGCACCTCTTTGTCTTTGTCCCGTATTCTCCGCATTTGTCCGCCCCTCTTTGCCCTTGTCCGCCCCTCTTTGCCCTTGTCCGCCCCTCTTTGCCCTTGTCCGCTCCTCTTTGCCCTTTTCTCGTATTCTCCGCACTTGTCCGCTCCTCTTTGTCTTGTCCGCCCTTCCTTGCCTTTGTGCCATATTATCCGCACTTCTCCGCCCCTCTTTGCTATTGTACGCCCCTCTTTGCCCTTGTCCGACCCCCTTTGCCCTTCTCCGAACCTCTTTGCTCTTGTCCCGTATTTTCCGCACTTCTCCGCCCCTCTTTGCCCTTGTCCGAACCTCTTTGCCCTTGTCCGCCCCTCTTTGCACATTTCCGCACCTCTTTGTCTTTGTCCCGTATTCTCCGCATTTGTCCGCCCCTCTTTGCCCTTGTCCGCCCCTCTTTGCCCTTGTCCGCTCCTCTTTGCCCTTTTCTCGTATTCTCCGCACTTGTCCGCTCCTCTTTGTCTTGTCCGCCCTTCCTTGCCTTTGTGCCATATTATCCGCACTTCTCCGCCCCTCTTTGCTATTGTACGCCCCTCTTTGCCCTTGTCCGACCCCCTTTGCCCTTCTCCGAACCTCTTTGCTCTTGTCCCGTATTTTCCGCACTTCTCCGCCCCTCTTTGCTCTTGTCCGCCCCTCTATGCCCTTGTCCCGTATTCTGTGGAATTGTCCGCCCCTCTTTGCCCTTGTCCACCCCTCTTTGCCCTTGTCCACCCCTCTTTGCCCTTGTCCGCCCCTCTTTTCCCTTATCCGACACTCTTTGCTCTTCTCCGCCCCTCTTTACAGTTTTCCGCCCCTCTTTGCACTTGTCCCATATTCTCTGCAATTATCCGCCCCTGTTTGTCCTTGTCCCGTATTCTCCGCACTTCTCCGCCCCTCTTTGCCCTTGTCCGCCCCTCTTTGCCCTTGTCCGCCCCTCTTTGCCCTTGTCCGCCCCTCTTTGCCCTTATCCGCCCCTCCTTGCACTTCTCCGCAACTCCTTGCACTTCTCCGCCCCTCTTTACCCTTGTCCTACACTCTTTGCCATTGTCCGACCCTCTTTGCCCTTGTCCGCCCCTCTTTGCCATTGTCCACCTCTCTTTGCCCTTGTCCGCCCCTCCATGACGTTTGTCCGACTCTCTTTGCCCTTGTCCGCCCCTCTTTGCCCTTGTCCCGTATTTTCCGCACTTCTCCTCCCCTCTTTGATTTGTCCACCCCTCTTTGCCCTGGTCCACCCCTCTTTTCTTTTTCCGCCCCTCTTTGCCCTTTTCCGCCCTTCTTTGCTCTTGTCCGCCCCTCTTTGCCCTTCTCCGCCCCTCTTTGCCCTTGTCCCGTATTCTCCTCAATTCTACGCCCCTCTTTTCCCTTGTCCGCCCCTCTTTGCCCTTGTCTGACCCTCTTTGCCCTTTTCCGCCCCTCTTTGCCCTTCTCCACCCCTCTTTGCTCTTGTCCGCACACCTTTGCCCTTGTCTGACCCTCTTTGCCCTTGTCTGACCCTCTTTGCCCTTGTCCCGTTTTCTCCGCCCTTGTCTGACATTCTTTGCCCTTGTCCGCCGCTCTTTGCACTTCTCCGCCTCTCTTTGCCCTTGTCCGTCCCTCTTTGCCCTTTTCCGCCCCTCTTTGCCCTTCTCCACCCCTCTTTGCTCTTGTCCGCACACCTTTGCCCTTGTCTGACCCTCTTTGCCCTTGTCTGACCCTCTTTGCCCTTGTCCCGTTTTCTCCGCCCTTGTCTGACATTCTTTGCCCTTGTCCGCCGCTCTTTGCACTTCTCCGCCTCTCTTTGCCCTTGTCCGCCCCTCTTTGCCCTTGTCCGCCCCTCTTTGCACTTGTCTGCACCTCTTTGCATTTGTCCATTATTCTCCTCCCTTGTCCGCCCCTCTTTGCCCTTGTCTGACCCTCTTTACCCTTGTCCGCTCCTCTTTGCCCTTGTCCCGTATTCTCCGAACCCTTCTGCTCATCTTTGCACTTGTCCCGTATTGTCTGCATTTGTCCGCACCTCTTTGGCCTTGTCGGACCCTCTTTTCTCTTGTCCGATCCCTCTTTGCCCTTGTCCGCCCCTCTTCGCCTTTGTCCACCCCACTTTGCCCTTGTCCACCCCTCTTTGACCTTGTCTGCCCCTCTTTGCCCTTGTCCGCCCTGTTTGCACTTGTCTGCCCCTCTTTAACCATGTCCCCCTGTCTTTGACCTTGTGCCGTATTTTCCGCACTTCTCCGCCCCTCTTTGCCCTTGTCCGCCAATCTTTGCCCTTGTCCACCCCTCCTTGCCAGTGTCCTACCCGCTTTGCACTTGTCCGCCCCTCTTTGCCCTTGTCCGTTCCTCTTTGCCCTTGTCCGTTCCTCTTTGCCCTTGTCCGCTCCTCTTTGCCCTTCTCCGCCCCTCTTTGCCCTTGTCCCATATTCTCAGCAATTCTCCGCCCCTCTTTGCCCTTGTCCACCCCTCTTTGCAATTTTCCGCTCCTCTTTGCCCTTGTCCGCCTCTCTTTGCACTTTTCCGATCCTCTTTGATCCTGTCCCGTATTCTCCGCCCTTCTCCGCCCCTCTTTGCTCTTGTCCGCACACCTTTGCACATGTCGGACACTCTTTGCCCTTGTCCGCGCCTATTTGCCCTTGTCCGCTCCTCTTTGCCCTGGTCCGCCTCTGTTTGCCCTTGTCCGACCCTCTTGGCCCTTGTCCACCCCTTTTTGCCCTTTTCCGCCCCTCTTTGAACTTATCCGCCCCTATTTGCCCTTGTCCACCCCTCTTTGCCATTGTCCGACCCTCTTTGCCCTTGTCCGCCCCTCTTTGCCATTGTCCACCTCTCTTTGCCCTTGTCCGCCCCTCCATGATATTTGTCCGACACTCTTTGCCCTTGTCCGCCCCTCTTTGCCCTTGTCCCGTATTTTCCGCACTTCTCCTCCCCTCTTTGATTTGTCCACCCCTCTTTGCCCTGGTCCGCCCCTCTTTGCTTTTTCCTCCCCTCTTTGCCGTTTTCCGCCCCTCTTTGCTCTGGACCGCCCCTCTTTGCCCTTCTCCGCCCCTCTTTGCCCTTGTCCCGTATTCTCCTCAATTCTATGCCCCTCTTTTCCCTTGACCGCCCCTCTTTGCCCTTGTCCCGTATTCTCCTCAATTCTATGCCCCTCTTTTCCCTTGACCGCCCCTCTTTGCCCTTGTCCCATATTCTCTGCATTTCTCCGCCCCTCTTTGCCCTTGTCCGACCCTCTTTGCCCTTGTCCCCTATTCTCCGCACTAGTCCGCCCCTCTTTGCCCTTGTCCGACCCTCTTTGCCATTGTCCGCCCCTCTTTGAACTTGTCCCGTATTCTCCGCACTTCTTTGCCCCTCTTTGCCCTTGTCCCGTATTCTCGGCACTTCTCCGCCCGTCTTTGGCCTTATCCATCCGTTTTTTCCCCTTGTCCGACACCTTTCCCCTTGTGCGACCCTCTTTGCACTTGTCCGCCCGTCTTTTCCCTTTTCCGCCCCTCTTTGCCCTTGTGTGCCCCTCTTTGCCCTTCTCTGCACCTCTTTGCTCTTCTCTGCACTTCTTTGACCTTCTCAGCCGCTCCTTGCTCTTGTCCACCCCTCTTTGCCCTTGTCCGCCCCTCTTTCCCCTTCTCTGCCCCTCTCTTCCCTTCTCCGCATCTCTTTGCCCTTGTCCGCCCCTCTTTGCCATTGTGCGCCCCTCTTTGCCCTTGTCGCGTTTTCTCCACACTTCTCCGACCCTCTTTGCTCTTCTCGAGTATTCTCCGCACTTCTCCGTCCCTCTTTGTTCTTGTCCCGTATTCTCCGCACTTCTCCGCCCCTCTTTGCCATTGTCCGTCCGACTTTGCCCTTGTCCGCCCCTCTTTGCCCTTGTCCGCCCCTCTTTGCCCTTTTCCCGTATTCTCCGCAATTCTCCGCCACTCTTTGCCCTTGTCCGCTCCTATTTGCCCTTGTCCTTCCCTCTTTGCACTTGTCTGCCCCTCTTTACACTTGTCGTGTATTCTCCGCCCTTGTACGCCCCTCTTTGCCCTTGTCCGCCCCTCTTTGCACTTGTCCCGTATTCTCCGCAATTCTCCGCCACAATTTGCCCTTTTCCCGTATTCTCCGCACTTCTCCAAACCTCTTTCCCCTTCTCCGTCCCGCTTTGCCCTTCTCCGCCCCTCTTAGCATTTCTCCGCCCCTCTTTGCCCTTGTCCGAACCTCTTTGCCCTTGTCCGCCCCTCTTTGCACATTTCCGCACCTCTTTGTCTTTGTCCCGTATTCTCCGCATTTGTCCGCCCCTCTTTGCCCTTGTCCGCCCCTCTTTGCCCTTGTCCGCTCCTCTTTGCCCTTTTCTCGTATTCTCCGCACTTGTCCGCTCCTCTTTGCCTTGTCCGCCCTTCCTTGCCTTTGTGCCATATTATCCGCACTTCTCCGCCCCTCTTTGCCATTGTATGCCCCTCTTTGTCCTTGTCCGACCCCCTTTGCCCTTCTACGAACCTCTTTGCTCTTGTCCCGTATTTTCCGCACTTCTCCGCCCCTCTTTGCTCTTGTCCGCCCCTCTATGCCCTTGTCCCGTATTCTCTGGAATTTTCCGCCCCTCTTTGCCCTTGTCCACCCCTCTTTGCCCTTCTCCGCCCCTCTTTGCCCTTGTCCGCCACTCTTTGCTCTTCTCCGCCCCTCTTTGCACTTGTCCGCCCCTCTTTGACCTTGTCCACACCTCTTTGCCCTTGTAACCTATTCTCCGCCCTTGTCCACCCCTCTTTTCCCTTGTCCCGTATTCTCCGACCTTGTCCGCCCCTTTTTGCCCTTGTCCCGTATTCTCCAATCTTTTCCGCACCGCTTTGCCCTTTTCCCGTATTCTCCGCAATTATCCGCCCCTCTTTGCCCTTGTCCCGTATTCTCGGCACTTCTCCGCCCCTCTTTGCCCTTGTCCGCCCCTCTTTGCCCTTGTCCGCCCCTCTTTGCCCTTGTCCGCCCCTCTTTGCCCTTGTCCGCCCCTCCTTGCACTTCTCCGACCCTCTTTGCACTTCTCCACCCCTCTTTACACTTTTCCGCCCCTCTTTCCCTTGTCCCGTATTCTCTGCAATTATCCGCCCCTCTTTGCCCTTGTCCCGTATTCTCCGCACTTCTCCGCCCCTCTTTGCCCTTGTCCCGTATTCTCCGCACTTCTCCGCCCCTCTTTGCCCTTGTCCGCCCTTCTTTGCCCTTGTCCGCCCCTCTTTGACCTTTTCCGCCCCTCTTTGCACTTGTCCCGTATTCTCCGCATTTCTCCGCCACAATTTGCCCTTTTCCCGTATTCTCCGCACTTCTCCAAACCTCTTTCCCCTTCTCCGTCCCGCTTTGCCCTTCTCCGCCCCTCTTAGCATTTCTCCGCCCCTCTTTGCCCTTGTCCGAACCTCTTTGCCCTTGTCCGCCCCTCTTTGCACATTTCCGCACCTCTTTGTCTTTGTCCCGTATTCTCCGCATTTGTCCGCCCCTCTTTGCCCTTGTCCGCCCCTCTTTGCCCTTGTCCGCTCCTCTTTGCCCTTTTCTCGTATTCTCCGCACTTGTCCGCTCCTCTTTGCCTTGTCCGCCCTTCCTTGCCTTTGTGCCATATTATCCGCACTTCTCCGCCCCTCTTTGCCATTGTATGCCCCTCTTTGTCCTTGTCAGACCCCCTTTGCCCTTCTCCGAACCTCTTTGCTCTTGTCCCGTATTTTCCGCACTTCTCCGCCCCTCTTTGCTCTTGTCCGCCCCTCTATGCCCTTGTCCCGTATTCTCTGGAATTTTCCGCCCCTCTTTGCCCTTGTCCACCCCTCTTTGCCCTTGTCCGCCCCTCTTTGCCATTGTCCACCTCTCTTTGCCCTTGTCCCGTATTCTCCTCAATTCTATGCCCCTCTTTTCCCTTGACCGCCCCTCTTTGCCCTTGTCCCATATTCTCTGCATTTCTCCGCCCCTCTTTGCCCTTGTCCGCCACTCTTTGCCCTTGTCCGCCACTCTTTGCCCTTGTCCGACCCTCTTTGCCCTTGTCCGACCCTCTTTGCCCTTGTCCGACCCTCTTTGCCCTTGTCCCCTATTCTCCGCACTAGTCCGCCCCTCTTTGCCATTGTCCGACCCTCTTTGCCATTGTCCGCCCCTCTTTGAACTTGTCCCGTATTCTCCGCACTTCTTTGCCCCTCTTTGCCCTTGTCCCGTATTCTCGGCACTTCTCCGCCCGTCTTTGCCCTTATCCATCCGTTTTTTCCCCTTGTCCGACACCTTTCCCCTTGTGCGACCCTCTTTGCCCTTGTCCGCCCCTCTTTGCCCTTTTCCCGTATTCTCCGCAATTCTCCGCCACTCTTTGCCCTTGTCCGCCCCTATTTGCCCTTGTCCTTCCCTCTTTGCACTTGTCTGCCCCTCTTTACACTTGTCGTGTATTCTCCGCCCTTGTACGCCCCCTTTGCCCTTGTCCGCCCTTCTTTGCCCTTGTCCGCCCCTCTTTGACCTTTTCCGCCCCTCTTTGCACTTGTCCCGTATTCTCCGCAATTCTCCGCCACAATTTGCCCTTTTCCCGTATTCTCCGCACTTCTCCAAACCTCTTTCCCCTTCTCCGTCCCGCTTTGCCCTTCTCCGCCCCTCTTAGCATTTCTCCGCCCCTTTTTGCCCTTGTCCGCCCCTCTTTGCCCTTGTCCGCCCCTCTTTGCCCTTGTCCGCCCCTCTTTGCCCTTATCCGCCCCTCCTTGCACTTCTCAGACCCTCTTTGCACTTCTCCGCCCCCTTTACACTTTTCCGCCCCTCTTTCCCTTCTCCCGTATTCTCTGCAATTATCCACCCCTCTTTGCCCTTGTCCCGTATTCTCCGCACTTCTCCGCCCCTCTTTGCTCTTGTCCCGTATTCTCCGCACTTCTCCGCCCCTCTTTGCCCTTGTCCGCCCCTCTTTGCCCTTGTCCGCCCCTCTTTGCCCTTATCCGCCCCTCCTTGCACTTCTCCGCCCCTCCTTGCACTTCTCCACCCCTCTTTACCCTTGTCCTACACTCTTTGCCCTTGTCTGACCCTCTTTGCCCTTGTCCGCCCCTCTTTACACTTGTCCGCTCCTCTTTGTCCTTGTCCGACCCTCTTTGCACTTCTTCGCCCCTCTTTGCCATTGTCCGACCCTCTTTGCACTTCTTCGCCCCTCTTTGCCATTGTCCGACCCTCTTTGCCCTTGTCCGCCCCTCTTTGCCATTGTCCACCTCTCTTTGCCCTTGTCCGCCCCTCCATGACATTTGTCCGACTCTCTTTGCCCTTGTCCACCCCTCTTTGCCCTTGTCCCGTATTTTCCGCACTTCTCCTCCCCTCTTTGATTTGTCCACCCCTCTTTGCCATTGTCCACCTCTCTTTGCCCTTGTCCGCCCCTCCATGACATTTGTCCGACTCTCTTTGCCCTTGTCCACCCCTCTTTGCCCTTGTCCACCCCTCTTTGCCCTTGTCCCATATTTTCCTCACTTCTCCGCCACTCTTTCCCCTAGTCCGCCCCTTTCGCTTGTCCATCCCTCTTTGCCCTTGTCCGCACCTCTTTGCCCTCTTCCGCCCATCTTTGCCCTTGTCCGCCCCTCCTTCCCGTTGTCCCGTATTCTCCGCACTTCTCCGCCCCTCTTTGCCCTTGTCCGTGCCTCTTTGCCCTTGTCTGCCCCTCTTTGACCTTGTCTCATGTTCTCTGCATTTCTACTCCCCTCTTTGCCCTTGTCTGCTCCTCTTTGCCCTAGTCCCATATTCTGCGCACTTCTCCGCCCCTCTTTGCCCTTGTCCCGTATTCACCGCACTTTTCTGCCCCTCTTTGCACTTCTCCGCTCCTCTTTGCCCTTGTCCACCCCTCTTTGCCCTTGTCAAACCCTCTTTGCACTTCTCCGCAGCTCTTTCAATTGTCCGAACTTCTTTGGCATTGTCCACCTGTCTTTGCCCTTGTCCGCCCCTCTTAGACCTTGTCCGACCCTCTTTGCCATTTTCTGTCCCTCTTTGCCCTGGTTTGATCTTCTTTGCCCTTGTCGGCTGCTCTTTGCCCTTGTCCGCCTCTCTTTGCCCTTGTCCCGTGTTCTCCGCACTTCTCCGCCCCTCTTTGCACTTGTCCGCCCCTCTTTGCCCTTGTCCTGTATTCTCCGCACTTCTCCGCCCCTCTTTCCCCTATTCCGCCCCTCTTAGCCCTTGTCCGTTCCTCTTTGCTCTTGTCCGCCCCTCTTTCCCCTTGTCCCGTATTCTCCGCAATACTCCGCACAATCTTTGATCTTGTCAGCCCCTCTTTGCGCTTGTCCGCACCTCTTTGCCCTTGTCCGCCCCTCTTTGCCCTTGTCCGCCCCTCTTTGCACTTGTGTGCCCCTCTTTGACATTTTGCGCCCCTCTTTCCCCTTGTGCGCCCCTCTCTCCCCTTCTCCGCCCCTGTTTGCCCTTGTCCGCTCCTCTTTGACCTTCTCCCTTATTCTACTCAATTCTCCGCACCTCTTTGCCCTTGTCCGCCCCTCTTTGCCCTTGTCCCGTATTGTCAGACCCTCTTAGCCCTTCTCCGCCCCTCTTTGCCCTTGTCCGCCATTCTTTGTCCTTGTCCAAACCTCTTTGCCCTTGTCCCGTATTCTCTGCAATTCTCCACCCCTCTTTGCCCTTGTCCACCCCTCTTTGACCTTGTCCGCCCGTCTTTGCCCTTTTCCGCCCCTCTTTGCCCTTGTCCGCCCCTCTTTGCACTTGTCCGCCCCTCTTTGCACTTGTCCCATATTCTCCATAATTCTACGCCCCTCTTTGCCCTTGTCCGGTATTCACAGCTCTTGTCTGCCCCTCTTTGCACTTCTCCACTCCTCTTTGTCCTTGTCCGCCCCTCTTTTCCCTTGTCCGCCCCTCTTTGCCCTACTCTGCCCCTCTTTGCCCCTGTCCGCCCCTCTTTGCCCTTGTCCCGTATTCTCCGCACTTCTCCGCCCCTCTTTTCTCTTGTCCTGTTTTCTCCGCACTGCTCCACCCCTCTTTGCCCTTGTCCGCCCCTCTTTCACTTGTCTGCCCCTCTTTGCTCTTGTCCGCCCCTCTTTGCTCTTGTCCGCCCCTCTTTGCACTTGTCCGCCCCTCTTTGCCCTTGTCCCGTATTCTCCGCTATTCTGCGCCCCTCTTTGTACTTGTCCGCACCTCTTTGCCCTTGTCCGCACCTCTTTTCCCTTGTCCGCCACTCTTTACTCCTGTCCCATATTCTCTGCACTTCTCCAACCCTCTTTGCCCTTGTCCGCCCCTCTTTGCCCTTGTCCCGTATTCTGCGCACTTCTCTGCCCCTCTTTGCCCTTTTCCACTCCTCTTAACCCTTCTCCGCCCCTCTTTGCCTTTGTCCAGTATTCTACGCACTACTCCGCCCCTTCTTTGCCCTTGTCCGCCCCTCTTTTCCCTTGTCCGCCCCTCTTTGCCCTTGTCTGAACCTCTTTGCACTTGTCCCGTATTCTCGGATATTCTCCGTCACTCTTTGCCCTTGTCCGCCCATCTTTGCCCTTGTCCGCCCCTCTTTGCCCTTGTCCGTCCCTCTTTGCCCTTGTCCGTCCCTCTTTGCCCTTTTCCGCCCCCTTTGCCCTTCTCCACCTCTCTTTGCTCTTCTCCGCACACATTTGCCCTTGTCCGACCCTCTTTGCCCTTGTCTGACCCTCTTTGCCCTTGTCCCATATTCTCCGCCCTTGTCTGACATTCTTAGCCCTTGTCCACCCCTCTTTGCCCTGGTCCGCCCCTCTTTGCCCTTGTCCGCCCCTCTTTGCCATTGTCCACCTCTCTTTGCCTTGTCCGCCCCTCCATGATATTTGTCCGACACTCTTTGCCCTTGTCCGCCCCTCTTTGCCCTTGTCCCGTATTTTCCGCACTTCTCCTCCCCTCTTTGATTTGTCCACCCCTCTTTGCCCTCGTCCACCCCTCATTGCTTTTTCCGCCCATCTTTGCTCTGGACCGCCCCTCTTTGCCCTTCTCCGCCCCTCTTTGCCCTTGTCCCGTATTCTCCTCAATTCTACGCCCCTCTTTTCCCTTGACCGCCCCTCTTTGCCATTGTCCCATATTCTCTGCATTTCTCCGCCCCTCTTTGCCCTTGTCCGCCCCTCTTTGCCCTTGTCCTCCCCTCTTTGCACTTTTCCTCCCCTCTTTTCCCTTGTTCACCCCTCTTTGACCTTGTCTGACCCTCTTTGCGCTTCTCTGACCATCTTTGCCCGTTGTCCGATGCTCTTTGCCCTTGTCCGACACTCTTTGCACTTCTCCCGTATTTTCGGCACTTCTCCGCCCCTCTTTGCCCTTTTCCGCCCCTCCTTGCCCTTGTCCGAACCTCTTTGCCCTTGTCCGACCCTCTATGCACTTCTCCCGTATTTTCGGCAATTCTCCGACCCACTTTGCTCTTGTCCGCCCCTCTTTGCCCTGGTCCGCCCTGTTTTTGCCGTTGTCCGCCCCTCTTTGCCCTTGTCCGACCCTCTTTGCCGTTGTCCGCCCCTCTTTGCCCTTGTCCCGTATTCTCCGCACTTCTCCGCTCCTCTTTGCCATTGTCCGCCCCTCTTTGCCCTTGTCCCGTATTCTCCGCACTTCTCTGCCCCTCTTTGCCCTTGTCCACCCCTCTTTGCCCTTGTCCCATATTCTCTGCAATTCTGCGCCCCTCTTTGCACTTGTCCATCCCTCTTTGCCCTTTGTCCGCCACTCTTTGCCCTTGTCTGCCCCTCTTTGCCCTTGTCCGCCCCTCTTTGCCCTTGTCCCGTATTCTCTGCACTTCTCCGCCACACTTTGCCCTTGTCCCGTATTCTCCGCACTTCTCCAAACCTCTTTCCCCTTCTCCGTCCAGCTTTGCCCTTCTCCGCCCCTCTTTGACCTTAACCGCCCCTCTTTGACCTTGTCCCGTATTCTCCGCTCCTCTTTGCGTTTGTCCGCCACTCTTTGATCTTTTCCGCAACTCTTTGCACTTGTCCGCCCCTCTTTGCACTTCTCCCGTATTCTCCGCAATTCTCCGCCCCTCTTTGCCCTTGTCCCATATTTTCCTCACTTCTCCGCCACTCTTTCCCCTAGTCCGCCCCTTTCGCTTGTTCATCCCTCTTTGCCCTTGTCCACACCTCTTTGCCCTCTTCCGCCCCTCTTTGCCCTTGTCCGCCCCTCCTTCCCGTTGTCCCGTATTCTCCGCACTTCTCCGCCCCTCTTTTCCCTTGTCCGTGCCTCTTTGCCCTTGTCTGCCCCTCTTTGACCTTGTCTCATGTTCTCTGCATTTCTACTCCCCTCTTTGCCCTTGTCTGCTCCTCTTTGCCCTAGTCCCATATTCTGCGCACTTCTCCGCCCCTCTTTGCCCTTGTCCCGTATTCACCGCACTTGTCTGCCCCTCTTTGCACTTCTCCGCTCCTCTTTGCCCTTGTCCGCCCCTCTTTGCCCTTGTCAACCCCTCTTTGCACTTCTCCGCAGCTCTTTCAATTGTCCGAACTTCTTTGGCATTGTCCACCTGTCTTTGCCCTTGTCCGCCCCTCTTAGACCTTGTCCGACCCTCTTTGCCATTTTCTGTCCCTCTTTGCCCTGGTTTGATCTTCTTTGCCCTTGTCGGCTGCTCTTTGCCCTTGTCCGCCTCTCTTTGCCCTTGTCCCGTGTTCTCCGCACTTCTCCGCCCCTCTTTGCACTTGTCCGCCCCTCTTTGCCCTTGTCCTGTATTCTCCGCACTTCTCCGCCCCTCTTTCCCCTATTCCGCCCCTCTTAGCCCTTGTCCGTTCCTCTTTGCTCTTGTCCGCCCCTCTTTCCCCTTGTCCCGTATTCTCCGCAATACTCCGCACCATCTTTGATCTTGTCAGCCCCTCTTTGCGCTTGTCCGCCCCTCTTTGCCCTTGTCCGCCCCTCTTTGCCCTTGTCCGCCCCTCTTTGCCCTTGTCCGCCCCTCTTTGCACTTGTGTGCCCCTCTTTGACATTTTGCGCCCCTCTTTCCCCTTGTGCGCCCCTCTCTCCCCTTCTCCGCCCCTGTTTGCACTTGTCCGCACCTCTTTGACCTTCTCCCTTATTCTACTCAATTCTCCGCCCCTCTTTGCCCTTGTCCCGTATTGTCAGACCCTCTTAGCCCTTCTCCGCCCCTCTTTGCCCTTGTCCGCCATTCTTTGTCCTTGTCCAAACCTCTTTGCCCTTGTCCCGTATTCTCTGCAATTCTCCACCCCTCTTTGCCCTTGTCCACCCCTCTTTGACCTTGTCCGCCCGTCTTTGCTCTTTTCCGCCCCTCTTTGCCCTTGTCCGCCCCTCTTTGCACTTGTCCGCCCCTCTTTGCACTTGTCCCATATTCTCCAAACTTCTACGCCCCTCTTTGCCCTTGTCCCGTATTCACAGCTCTTGTCTGCCCCTCTTTGCACTTCTCCACTCCTCTTTGTCCTTGTCCGCCCCTCTTTTCCCTTGTCCGCCCCACTTTGCCCTACTCTGCCCCTCTTTGCCCCTGTCCGCCCCTCTTTGCCCTTGTCCCGTATTCTCCGCACTTCTCCGCCCCTCTTTTCTCTTGTCCCGTTTTCTCCGCACTGCTCCACCCCTCTTTGCCCTTGTCCGCCCCTCTTTCACTTGTCCGCCCCTCTTTGCTCTTGTCCGCCCCTCTTTGCACTTGTCCGCCCCTCTTTGCACTTGTCCGCCCCTCTTTGCCCTTGTCCCGTATTCTCCGCTATTCTCCGCCCCTCTTTGCACTTGTCCACCCCTCTTTGCCCTTGTCCACACCTCTTTTCCCTTGTCCGCCACTCTTTACTCCTGTCCCATATTCTCTGCACTTCTCCAACCCTCTTTGCCCTTGTCCGCCCCTCTTTGATCTTGTCCGCCCCTCTTTGCCCTTTTCCACTCCTCTTTACCCTTCTCCGCCCCTCTTTGCCTTTGTCCAGTATTCTACGCACTTCTCCGCCCCTTCTTTGCCCTTGTCCGCCCCTCTTTGCCCTTGTCCACACCTCTTTGCCCTTGTCCACCCCCTTTGCCCCTATCCGCCTCTCTTTGCCCTTGTCCGCCCCTCTTTTTCCTTCTCCGCCCCTCTTTGCACTTGTCCGCCCCTCTTTGACCTTATCTTCCCCTCTTTGTGATTGTCCGCCCCTCTTTACCCTTATCCGCCCCTCTTTTCCCTTGTCCTGTATTTTCTGCACTTCTCCGCCTCTCTTTGCCCTTGTCCGACCCTCTTTGCCCTTGTCCGCCCCTCTTTGCCATTGTCCGCCCCTCTTTGACCTTGTCTGCCCCTCTTTGCCCTTGTACGCACCTCTTTGCCATTGTCCGCCCCTCTTTGCTATTGTCCGATCATCTTTGATCTTGTCCCGCATTCTCCACCCTTGTCTGACACTCTTTGCCCTTGTCCGTCCCTCTTAGCATTTCTCCGCCCCTCTTTGCCCTTGTCCGAATCTCTTTGCCCTTGTCCGCCCCTCTTTGCACATTTCCGCACCTCTTTGTCTTTGTCCCGTATTCTCCGCATTTGTCCGCCCCTCTTTGCCCTTGTCTGCCCCTCTTTGCCCTTGTCCGCTCCTCTTTGCCCTTTTCTCGTATTCTCCGCACTTGTCCGCTCCTCTTTGCCTTGTCCGCCCTTCCTTGCCTTTGTGCCATATTATCCGCACTTCTCCGCCCCTCTTTGCCATTGTACGCCCCTCTTTGTCCTTGTCCGACCCCCTTTGCCCTTCTCCGAACCTCTTTGCTCTTGTCCCGTATTTTCCGCACTTCTCCGCCCCTCTTTGCTCTTGTCCGCCCCTCTATGCCCTTGTCCCGTATTCTCTGGAATTTTCCGCCCCTCTTTGCCCTTGTCCACCCCTCTTTGCCCTTGTCTGCCCCTCTTTTCCCTTATCCGCCACTCTTTGCTCTTCTCCGCCCCTCTTTGCACTTGTCCGCCCCTCTTTGACCTTGTCCACACCTCTTTGCCCTTGTAACCTCTTCTCCGCCCTTGTCCACCCCTCTTTTCCCTTGTCCCGTATTCTCCGACCTTGTCCGCCCCTTTTTGCCCTTGTCCCGTATTCTCCAATCTTTTCCGCACCGCTTTGCCCTTTTCCCGTATTCTCCGCAATTATCCGCCCCTCTTTGCCCTTGTCCCGTATTCTCCGCACTTCTCCGCCCCTCTTTGCCCTTGTCCGCCCCTCTTTGCCATTGTCCACCTCTCTTTGCCCTTGTCCGCCCCTCCATGACATTTGTCCGACTCTCTTTGCCCTTGTCCACCCCTCTTTGCCCTTGTGCCGTATTTTCCACACTTCTCCTCCCCTCTTTGATTTGTCCACCCCTCTTTGCCCTGGTCCACCCCTCTTTGCTTTTTCCGCCCCTCTTTGCCTTTGTCCGCCCCTCTTTGCACTTGTCCGCCCCTCTTTACCCTTGTTCGCCACTCTTTGCCCTTGTCCGCATGTCTTTTCCCTTGTCCGCCACTTTTTGAATTGTCCACCACTCTTCACCTAGTCCGCCCCTCTTTCCCCTTGTCCGTCCCTCTTTGCCCTTGTCCGTCCCTCTTTCCACTTGTCCGCCCCTCTTTGCCCTTGTCCACCCCTTTTTGCCCTTGTCCCGTATTCTCTGCACTTTTCTGCCCCTCTTTGCCCTTTTCCGCCCCTCTTTGCCCTGGTCCACCCCTCTTTGCCTTTTGTCCGCCCCTCTTTGCCCTTGTCCGATCCTCTTTGCCCTTGTCCGCCCCTCTTTGCCCTTGTCCGCCCCTCTTTGCCCTTGTCCGCACCTCTTTCCCCTTGACCACCCCTCTTTGCCCTTCACCGCTCCTCTTAGCCCTTGTCCCGTATTCTCCACACTTCTTCCCCCACTTTGCCCTGGTCCCATATTCTCTACACTTGTCCGCCCCTCCTTGCACTTGCCATCCCGTATTTTCCCTTGTCCACCCCTGTTTGCCCTTGTCCGACCCTGTTTGCCCTTGTCCCATATTCTCCGCAATTCTCCGACCCTCTTTGCCCTTGTCCGCCCCTCTTTGCCCTTGTCCGCCCCTCTTTGCCCTTCTCCGCCCCTCTTTGCACTTGTCCACACAACTTTGCCATTGTCCAGTATTCTCCGCACTTCTCCGCCCCTTCTTTGCCCTTCTCCGCCCCTCTTTGCCCTTGTCCGACCCTTTTTGCCCTTGTCAGCCCCTCTTTCCCCTTATCCGCCCCTCTTTGCTCTTGTCCGCCCCTCTTAGCCCTTTTCTACCCTCTTTGCCCTTGTCTACCCCTCTTTGCACTTGTCCGCCCCTCTTTGCCCTTGTCCGCCCCTCTTTGCCCTTGTATGCCCCTCTTTGCACTTTTGCGTCCCTCTTTGCCCTTGTGCGCCCCTCTTTCCCATTGTCCGCCCCTCTTTGGCCTTGTCCGCCCCTCTTTGTCCTTGTCCCTTATTCTACGCATTTCTCCGCACCTCTTTGCCCTTGTCCGCCCCTCTTTGCCCTTGTCCCGTATTCTCCACCCCTCTTTGCCCTTTTCTGCACCTCTTTGCCCTTTTCTGCCCCTCTTTGCCCTTGTCCACCATTCTTTGCCCTTGTCCGCACCTCTTTGCCTTTGTCCTGTATTCGAAGCAATTCTCCGCCCCTCTTTCCACTTGTCCGCCACTATTTGCACTTGTCCGCCCCTGTTTGCCCTTGTCTGCCCCTCTTTGCACTTGTCCCTTATTCTCCGCACTTGTCTGCCCCTCTTTGCCCTTGTCCACCCTTCTTTGCCCTTGTCCACCCCTCTTTGCCCTGGTCCGCCCCTCTTTGCCCTGATCCGCCCCTCTTTGCCCTTGTCCGGTCCTCTTTGCCCTTGTCCGGTCCTCTTTGCCCTTGTCCGCACCTCTTTGCCCTTGTCCGCCCCTCTTTGCACTTGTCCGCCCCTCTTTGCCCTTGACCACCCCTCTTTGCCCTTCTCCGCTCCAATTAGCCCTTGTCCCGTATTCTCCACACTTCTTCCCCCACTTTGCCCTTATCCCGTATTCTCTGCACTTGTCCGCCCCTCCTTGCCCTTGCCATCCCCTCTTTGCCCTTGTCCCTCCCTCTTTGCCCTTGTCCGCCCCTCTTTGCCCTTGACCCGTATTCTCCTCACTTCTCCGACCGTTTTTGCCCTTGTCCGCAACTCTTTGCCCTTTTCCGCCCCTCTTTGCCCTTCTCCGCCCCTCTTTGCACTTGTCCACACATCTTTCCCCTTTTCCAGTATTCTCCGCACTTCTCCTCCCCTTTTTTGCCCTTCTCCGCCCCTCTTTGAACTTGTCCACACCTCTTTGCACTTGTTCGTCCATGTTTGCACTTGTCCCCCCATCTTTGCCACTGTCCGAACCTCTTTGCCCTTGTCAGCCCCTCTTTCCCCTTATCCGCCCCTCTTTGCCCTTGTCCGCCCCTCTTAGCCCTTTTCCACCCTCTTTGCCCTTTTCTACCCCTCTTTGTCCTTGTCCGCCCCCCTTTGCCCTTGTCCGCCCCTCTTTGCCCTTCTCCGCCCCTCTTTGCACTTGTGTACCCCTCTTTGCACTTTTGCGCCCATCTTTGCCCTTGTGCGCCCCTCTTTCCCATTGTCTGCCCCTCTTTGCCCTTGTCCGCCCCTCTTTGTCCTTGTCGCTTATTCTACACATTTCTCCGCACCTCTTTGCCCTTGTCTGCCCCTCTTTGCCCTTGTCCCGTATTCTATGCAGTTCTCTGCAACTCTTTGCACTTGTCAGCCACTATTTACCCTTGTCCGCCCCTGGTTGCCCTTGTCCGCCCCTCTTTGCTCTTGTCCCGCATTCTCCGCACTTGTCTGCCCCTCTTTGCACTTGTCCACCCTTCTTTGCACTTCTCCGACCCTCTTTGCCTTGGTCCGCACATCTTTGCACTTGTCCACCCCTCTTTGCACTTCTCCGACCCTCTTTGCACTTGGCCGCCCCTCTTTCCCCTTGTCCGCCCCTCTTTGCACATGCCCGCCCCTCTTTGCCCTTGTCTGCCCCTCTTTGCCCTTGTCCCGTATTCTCCGCACTTCTTTGCCACTCTTTGCCCTTGTCCCGTATTCTTCGCACTTCTCCGCCCCTCTTTGCCCTTGTCCGACTCTTTTTGGCCTTGTCCCGTATTCTATGCAATTCTCTGCAACTCTTTGCACTTGTCAGGCACTATTTGCCCTTGTCCGCCCCTGCTTGCCCTTGTCCGCCCCTCTTTGCTCTTGTCCCGTATTCTCCACACTTGTCTGCCCCTCTTTGCGCTTGTCCACCTTTCTTTGCACTTCTCCGACCCTCTTTGCCTTGGTCCGCACCTCTTTGCACTTGTCCACCACTCTTTGCACTTCTCCGACCCTCTTTGCACTTGGCCGCCCCTCTTTCCCCTTGTCCGCCCCTCTTTGCACATGCCCGCCCCTCTTTGCCCTTGTCTGCCCCTCTTTGCCCTTGTCCCGTATTCTCCGCACTTCTTTGCCGCTCTTAGCCCTTGTCCCGTATTCTCCGCACTTCTCCGCCCCTCTTTGCCCTTGTCCGACTCTTTTTGGCCTTGTCCCATATTCTCCGCATTTGTCTGCCCCTCTTTGCCCTTGTCCGCTCCTCTTTGCCCTTGTCTGCCCCTCTTTGCTCCTTTCTGCCCCTCTTTGCCCTTGTCCCGTATTCTCCGCCCCTCTTTGCCCTTGTCCAAACCTCTTTGCTCTTGTCCGCACCTCTTTGAACTTGTCCGCCCTTCTTTGCACTTGTGCGCCCCTCTTTGCCATTGTCAGTCCCTCTTTGCACTTGTCCGCCCCTTTTTTGCCCTTGTCCCCTTCTCATTGCCTTTGTCCCTTATTCCCCGCACTTCTCCACCCCTCTTTGCTCTTGTCCCGTATTCTCCGCACTTCTCCACCCCTCTTTGCTCTTCTACGCTTCTCTTTGCCCTTGTCCGCCCCTCTTTGCACTTGACCGTCCCTCTTTGCCCTTGTACTTCCCTCTTTGCCCTTGTCCGCCCCTCTTTGCCCTTATCCGCACCTCTTTGCCCTTGTCCAGTATTCTCGGCACTTCTCCGCCCCTTATTTGCCCTTGTCCGTCCCTCTTTGCAGTTGTCCGCCCCTATTTGCACTTGTCCGCACCTATTTGCACTTTTCCGACCCTCTTTGCCCTTGTCAGCCCCTCTTTGCACTTATCCACCCCTCTTTGCCCTTGTCCGCACCTCTTTGCCCTTGTCCCGTATTCTCGGCACTTCTCCGCCCCTCTTTGCCCTTGTCCGCACCTATTTGCCCTTTGTCCGCCCCTCTTTGCCCTTGTCCGCCCCTCTTTGCCCTTCTCCCTTATTTTCCGACCCTCTTTGCCCTTGTCCCGTATTCTCCGCACTTCTCCGCCCGTCTTTGCCCTTGTCCGCCAGTCTTTGCCCTTGTCCGCCAGTCTTTGCCCTTCTCCGCCCCTCTTTGCCCTTGTCCGCCCGTCTTTACCCTTGTCCACACCTCTTTGCCCTTTTCCGCCCCTCTTTGTACTTGTCCGCCCCTCTTTGCATTTGTCCGCCTGTCTTTGCCCTTGTCCGCACCTCTTTGCCCTTGTCCGACCCTCTTTGCCCTTGTCCCGTATTTTCGGCACGTCTCCGCCCCTCTTTGCTCTTGTCCGCCCCTCTTTGCCCTTGTCCGCACCTCTTTGCCCTTGTCCCGTATTCTCCATAATTTTCCACCCCTCTTTGACCTTGTCCGCCCCTCTTTGCCCTTGTCCCGTATTCTCCGCACTTGTCCGCCCCTCTTTGCCCTTGTCCCGTATTCTCCGCACTTCTCTGTCCCTCTTTGACTTTGTCCTGTATTCTCCGCAATTCTAAGACACTCTTTGACCTTGTCCCGTATTCTCCGCACTTCTCCGCCCCTCTTTGCCCTTGTCCACCCCTCTTTGCCCTTATCTGCCCTTCCTTGAACTTGTCTGCCCCTCTTTGCCCTTGTCCGCACCTCTTTGCACTTGTCCGACCCTCTATGAATTTGTCCGCACCTCTTTCTGCTTGTCCGCCCCTCTTTGCACTTGTCCGCCCCTCTTTGTCCTTGTCGACACCTCTTTGCAATTGTCCGTCCGTCTTTGCCCTTTTCCGACCCTCTTTGCCCTTGTCCCGTATTCTCCGCCCTGGTCCGCCACTCTTTGCACTTGTCCGTCCCTCTTTGACCTTGTCCACCCCTCTTTGCCATTGTCCGCCCCTCTTTGAACTTGTCCCGTATTCTCTGCAATTCTCCGCCCTTCTTTGCAATTCTCCCGTATTTTCCGCAATTCTCCGCCCGTCTTTGCCCTTGTCCGCTCTTTTTTTCCACTTGTCTGCCCCTCTTTGCACTTGTCCGCCCCTCTTTGCACTTGTCCGCCCCTATTTGCCCTTGTCCGCCCCTCTTTGCCCTTGTCTGCCCCTCTTTCCCTTTTCCGTCCTTCTTTGCCCATGTCCGCCCCTCTTTCCCCTTGTCCGCCACTCTTTGCCCTTGTCCGCACCTCTTTATCCTTGTCCGCCCCTCTTTGCACTTGACCGCCACTCTTTGCCCCGGTCCGAACCTCTTGCACCTTGTCCGCCCCTCTTTGCCCTTGTCCACCCCTCTTTGCACTTTTCCTCCCCTCTTTGCCCTTGTCCACCCCTCTTTGCAATTGTCTGCCCCTCTTTGCGCTTCTCCGACAGTCTTTGCCCTTGTCCAACCCTCTTTGCCCTGGTCCTAACCTCTTTTACCTTGTCCGCACCTCTTATCCATTGTCCGCCACTCATTCCCCTTGTCCCATGTTCTCTACACTTCTCCAACCCTCTTTGCCATTGTCCGCCCCTCTTTTCCCTTGTCCTGTATTCTGCGCACTTCTCTGCCCCTCTTTGCCCTTGTCCACACCTCTTTACCCTTGTCCGCCCCTGTTTGCCTTTGTCCGCCCCTCTTTGTCCTTGTCCGCCCCTCTTTGCACTTGTCCGCCACTCTTTGCCCTTGTGCACCCCTCCTTGCGCTTCTGCGCCACTCTTTGCCCTTGTGCGCCCTTTCTTTGCCCTTGTCCGCCCCTCTTTGCCCTTGTCCGCACCTCTTTGCACTTGTCCCATATTCTCCACACTTCTCCGAACCTCTTTGCCCTTCTCCGCCCCTCTTAGCTCTTGTCCGCCCGTCTTTGCACTTGTCCACCCCTCTTTCCCCTTGTCCGTCTCTCTTTGCCCTTGTCCCGTATTCTCCGCACTTCTCCGCCCCTCTTTGCTCTTGTCCCGTGTTCTCTGCACTTCTCCGCCCCTATTTGCCCTTTTCTGCACCTCTTTCCACTTGTCCGCCGCTCTTTGCACTTGTCCGAACCTCTTTCCCTTGTCCGCCCCTCTTTGCATTTGTCCGCCCCTCTTTGCCCTTGTCCGCCCCTCTGTGCCCTTGTCCCGTATTCTCCGCACTTCTCCACCCCTTCTTTGCCCTTGTCCGCCCCTCTTTGCCCTTCTCCCGTATTCTCCGACCCTCTTTGCCCTTGTCCCATATTCTCCGCACTTCTCCGCCCGTCTTTGCCCTTGTCCGCCAGTCTTTGCCCTTCTCCGCCCCTCTTTGCACTTGTCCGCCCGTCTTAGCACTTTTCCGCCCGTCTTTGCCCTTGTCCTCCCGTCTCTGCCCTTCTCCGCCCGTCTTTGCTCTTTTCCGCCCCTCTTTACACTTGTCTGCCCCTCTTTGCCCTTTTCCGCCCCTCTTTGTCCTTGTCCACCCCTCTTTGCACTTTTCCTCCCCTCTTTGCCCTTGTCCACCCCTCTTTGCAATTGTCTGCCCCTCTTTGCGCTTCTCCGACAGTCTTTGCCCTTGTCCGACCCTCTTTGCCCTTGTCCGACCCTCTTTGCACTTCTCCCATATTTTCGGCACGTCTCCGCCCCTCTTTGCTCTTGTCCGCCCCTCTTTGCCGTTGTCCGAACCTCTTTGACCTTGTCCGCACCTCTTATCCATTGTCCGCCACTCTTTCCCATTGTCCCATGTTCTCTACACTTCTCCAACCCTCTTTGCCCTTGTCCGCCCCTCTTTTCCCTTGTCCTGTATTCTGCGCACTTCTCTGCCCCTCTTTGCCCTTGTCCACACCTCTTTACCCTTGTCCGCCCCTCTTTGCCTTTGTCCCGTATTCTCCGCGATTCTCCTCCCCATCTTTGCCCTTGTCCGCACCTCTTTGCCTTGTCCGCCCCTCTTTGTCCTTGTCCGCCCCTCTTTGCACTTGTCCGCCACTCTTTGCCCTTTTGCACCCCTCCTTGCGCTTCTGCGCCACTCTTTGCCCTTGTGCGCCCCTTCTTTGCCCTTGTCCGACCCTCTTTGCCCTTGTACACACCTCTTTGCACTTGTCCCATATTCTCCACACTTCTCCGAACCTCTTTGCCCTTCTCCGCCCCTCTTAGCTCTTGTCCGCCCGTCTTTGCCCTTGTCCACCCCTCTTTCCCCTTGTCCGCCTCTCTTTGCCCTTGTCCCGTATTCTCCGCACTTCTCCGCCCCTCTTTGCTCTTGTCCCGTATTCTCCGCACTTCTCCGTCCCTCTTTGCCCTTTTCTGCACCTCTTTGCACATGTCCGCCGCTCTTTGCCCTTGTCCGCCCCTCTTTGCCCTTGTCCGCCCCTCTGTGCCCTTGTCCCTTATTCTCCGCACTTCTCCACCCCTTCTTTGCCCTTGTCTGCCCCTCTTTGCCCTTCTCCATCCCTCTTTGCACTTGTCCGCCCCTCATTGCACTTGTCTGCACCACTTTGCCCTTGTCCGCCCCTCTTTGCCCTTCTCCCGTATTCTCCGACCCTCTTTGCCATTGTCCCATATTCTCCGCACTTCTCCGCCCGTCTTTGCCCTTGTCCGCCAGTCTTTGCCCTTCTCCGCCCCTCTTTGCACTTGTCCGCCCGTCTTAGCACTTTTCCGCTCGTCTTTGCCCTTGTCCTCCCGTCTCTGCCCTTCTCCGCCCGTCTTTGCTCTTTTCCGCCCCTCTTTACACTTCTCCGCCCCTCTTTGCCCTTTTCCGCCCCTCTTTGTACTTGTCCGCCCCTCTTTGCCTTTGTCCGCCCGTCTTTGCCCTTGTCCGCACCCCTTTGCCCTTGTCTGCCCCTCTTTGCCCTTGTCCCGTATTCTCCGCACTTGTCCGAACCTCTTTACTCTTGTCCGCCCCACTTTGACCTTGTCCGCCCCTCTTTGCACTTGTCCCGTATTCTCCGCACTTGTCCGCCCCTCTTTGTCCTTGTCCCGTATTCTCCGCACTTGCCGCCCCTCTTTGCCCTTGTCTCGTGTTCTCCGCACTTGTCCGCCCCTCTTTACACTTGTCCAGCCCTCTTTGCCCTTATCCCGTATTCTCCGCACTTCTCTGTCCCTCTTTGCCCTTGTCCTGTATTCTCCGCAATTCTAAGACACTCTTTGACCTTGTCCCGTATTCTCCGCACTTCTCAGCCCCTCTTTGCCCTTGTCCACCCCTCTTTGCACTTTTCCTCCCCTCTTTGCCCTTGTCCACCCCTCTTTGCAATTGTCTGCCCCTCTTTGCGCTTCTCCGACAGTCTTTGCCCTTGTCCGACCCTCTTTGCCCTTGTCCGACCCTCTTTGCACTTCTCCCATATTTTCGGCATGTCTCCGCCCCTCTTTGCTCTTGTCCGCCCCTCTTTGCCCTGGTCCAAACCTCTTTGCTCTTGTCCGCCCCTCTTTGCCATTGTCCGCCACTCTTTCCCCTTGTCCCATGTTCTCTACACTTCTCCAACCCTCTTTGCCCTTGTCCGCCCCTCTTTTCCCTTGTCCTGTATTCTGCGCACTTCTCTGCCCCTCTTTGCCCTTGTCCACACCTCTTTACCCTTGTCCGCCCCTCTTTGCCTTTGTCCCGTATTCTCCGCGATTCTCCTCCCCATCTTTGCCCTTGTCCGCACCTCTTTCCCCTTGTCCGCCGCTCTTTGCCCTTGTCCGCCCCTCTTTGCACTTTTCCTCCCCTCTTTGCCCATGTCCACTCCTCTTTGCAGTTGTCTGCCCCTCTTTGCGCTTCTCCGACATTCTTTGCCCTTGTCCGCCCTCTTTGCCCTTGTCCGACCCTCTTTGCACTTCTCCCATATTTTCGGCACTTCTCCGCCACTCTTTGCCCTTTTCCGCCCCTCTTTGCACTCTTCCTCCCCTCTTTGCCCTTGTCCGCCCCTCTTTGCCCTTGTCCGCCCCTCTTTGCCCTTGTCCGCCCCTCTTTGCCCTTGTCCGCCCCTCCTTGCCCTTGTCCAAACCTCTTTGCCCTTGTCCGACCCTCTTTGCAATTCTCCCGTATTTTCGGCACTTCTCCGACCATCTTTGCTCTTGTCCGCCCCTCTTTGCCCTGGTCCGAATCTCTTTGACCTTGTCCGCACCTCTTTTCCCTTGTCCGCCACTCTTTCCTCTTGTCCCATGTTCTCTGCACTTCTCCAACCCTCTTTGCCCTTGTCCGCCCCTCTTTTCCCTTGTCCCGTATTCTGCGCACTTCTCCGCCGCTCTTTGCCCTTTTCCGCCCCTCTTTGCCCTTGTCCGCCCCTCTTTGCCCTTGTCCGCCCCTCTTTGCGCTTCTGCGCCCCTCTTTGCCCTTGTGCGCCCCTTCTTTGCCCTTGTCCGCCCTTCTTTGCCGTTGTCCACCCCCTCTTTGCCCTTGTCCGCCCCTCTTTGCACTTCTCCGCCCCTCTTTGCACTTCTCCGCCACTCTTTGCCCTTATCCACCCTTCTTTGCACTTGTCCGCAACTCTTTGCCCTTGTCCGCCCCTCTTTGCCGTTATCCGCCCCTCTTTGCACTTGGCACGTATTCTCCGCACTTCTCCGCACTCTTTGCCCTTGTCCGCCCCTCTTTGACCTTGTCCGCCCCTCTTTGCACATGGCACGTATTCTCCGCAAATCTCCGCCCCTCTTTGCCTTTGTCCCGTATTCTCCACAATTCTCTGCCCCTGTTTGCCCTTCTCCGCCCCACTTTGACCTTGTCCACCCCTCTTTCCCCTTGCCCCATATTCTCCGCACTTCTCCACACCTCTTTGCCCTTGTCCGCCCCTCTTTGCCCTTGTCCGCCCCTCTTTGCCCTTGTCTGCCCCTCTTTGCCCTTGTCTGCCCCTCTTTGCCCTTGTCCGCCACTCTTTGACCTTGTCCCATATTTGCCGCACTTGTCTGCCCCTCTTTGCTCTTGTCCCGTGTTCTCCGCAATTCTCCTCCCCTCTTTGCCCTTGTCCGCACCTCTTTGCACTTGTCTGCCCCTCTTTCCCTTGTCCGACCTTCTTTGCCCTTGTCCGCCCTTCTTTGCACTTGACCGCCCCTCTTTGCCATTGTCCACCCCTCTTTGCCTTTGTCCACCCCTCTTTGCCCTTGTCCCGTATTCTCCGCAGTTCTAAACCACTCTTTGACCTTGTCCCGTATTCTCCGCACTTCTCCGCCCCTCTTTGCCCTTTTCCAACCCTCTTTGCCATTGACCGACCCTGTTTACCCTTATCCGCCCTATTTTGCCCTTGTCCACCCCTCTTTGCCCTTGTTCGCTCCTCTTTGCCCTTGTCCAGCCCTCTTTGCCCTTGTCCGCCCCTCTTTTCCCTTGTCCGCCCCTCTTTGCACTTGTCCGTCCCTCTTTGCCCTTGTCCGTCCCTCTTTGCCCTTGTCCGCCCCTCTTTGCCCTTGTCCGCCCCTCTTTGCCCTTGTCCGCACCTCTTTGCCCTTGTCCCGTATTCTCCATTTTGTCCGCCCCTCTTTGCCCTGGTCCGAACCTATTTGCCCTTGTCCGCACCTCTTTTCCCTTGTCCACCCCTCTTTACAGTAGTCCCAACCTCTTTGCCCTTGTGCCGTATTTTCCGCATTCTCCGCCCCTCTTTGCCCTTGTCCGCTCCTCTTTGCCCTTGTCCGACCCTCTTTGCCCTTGTCCGACCCTCTTTGCCCTTGTCCGCCCCTCTTTGCCCTTGTCCGACCCTCTTTGCCCTTGTCCGACCCTCTTTGCCCTTGTCCGACCCTCTTTGCCCTTGTCTGCCCCTCTTTGCCCTTGTCCAGTATTTTCCGCTCATCTCCTCCCCTATTTGCCCTTGTCCGCCCCTCTTTGCACTTCTACGCCCCTCTTTGCACTTGTCCGCCCCTCTTTGCACTTGTCCGCCCTTCTTTGCCCTTGTCCACCCCTCTCTGCCCTTTTCCGCGCCTCTTTGCCCTTGTCCAACTCTCTTTGCCCTTGCCTGCCCCTCTTTGCCCTTGTCCCGTATTCTACGCACTTGTCCACCCTTCTTTTTCCTTCTCCCGTATTCTCCGCCCTTCTCCGCCCCTTTTTGCCCTTGCCCGTATTCTCCAATCTTCTCCGCCCCTCTTTTCCTTTATCCCGTATTCTCCGTAATTATCCAACCCTCTTTGACCTTGTCCCGTATTCTCCGCACTTCTCCGCACCTCTTTGCCCTTGTCCGTTCCTCTTTGCCCTTGTCCGACCCTCTTTGCCCTTGTCCGCCCCTCTTTGCCTTTGTCCCGTATTCTCCGCACTTCTCCGCCCCTCTTTGCCATGGTCCGCCCCTCTTTGCCATTGTCCGCTCCTCTTTGCCCTTGTCCCATATTCTCCGCACTTCTCCGCCCCTCTTTGCCCTTGTCCCGTATTCTCCGCAGTTGTCCGCCCCTATTTGCCCTTGTCGGACCCTCTTTGAACTTGTCCGCCCCTCTTTGCACTTGTCTGCAATTCTTTGCCATTTTCCGCCCCTCTTTGACCTTCTCCATCCCTCTTTGCCCTTGTCCGCACCTCTTTGATCTTGTCTACACCTCTTTGCCCTTGTCCACCCTCTTTGCCATTGTCCGCCCCTCTTTGCCCTTGTCTGCCCCTCTTTGCCCTTGTCTGCCCCTCTTTGCACTTGGCACATATTCTCCGCACTTCTCCACTCCTCTTTTCCCTTGTCCGCCCGTCTTTGCCCTTGTCCGCCCCTCTTTGCACCTGGCACGTATTCTCCGCGCTTCTCCGCCCCTCTTTCCCCTTGTCCCATATTCTCCGCACTTCTCCACACCTCTTTGCCCTTGTCCGCCCTTCTTTGCCCTTGTCCCGTTTTCTCCTCACTTGTCCGCACCTCTTTTCCCTTGTCCGCCCATCTTTGCCCTTGTCCGACCCTCTTTGCCATTGTCCGCCCCTCTTTGCTCTTGTCCACCCCTCTTTGCCCCTGTCCGCCCCTCTTTGCACTTTTGTGCCCCTCTTTGCACTTTTGCGCCCCTCTTTGCCCTTGTGCGCCTCTCTTTCCCCTTGTCCGCCCTTCTTTGCCCTTGTCCACACCTCTTTGTCCTTGTCCCTTATTCTACGCACTTCTCCGCACCTCTTTGCCCTTGTCCGCCCCTCTTTGCCCTTGTCCCGTATTCTCAGGCCTTCTTTGCCCTTGTCCGCCCCTCTTTTCCCTTGTCCACCATTCTTTTCACTTGTCCGCACCTCTTTGCCTTTGTCCTGTATTCTAAGCAATTCTCTGCCCGTCTTTCCATTTGTCCGCCACTATTTGCCCTTGTCCGTCCCTGTTTGCTCTTGTCCGCACGTCTTTGCACTTTTCCTGTGTTCTCCGCACTTGTCTGCCCTTCTTTGCCCTTGTCCACCCTTCTTTGCCCTTGTCCACCCCTCTTTGCCCTGGTCCGCCCCTCTTTGCCCTTGTCCGCCCCTCTTTGCCCTTATCCGCCCGTCTTTGCCCTTGTCTGGTCCTCTTTGCCCTTGTCCGCCCCTCTTTGCCCTTGTCCGCCCCTCTTTGCCCTTGTCCGCCCCTCTTTGCCCTTGTCCGCCCCTCTTTGCCCTTGACAACCCCTCTTTGCCCTTCTCCGCTCCTCTTAGCCCTTGTCCCGTATTCTCCACACTTCTTCCCCCACTTTGCCCTTGTCCCGTATTCTCTGCACTTGTCCGCCCCTCCTTGTCCTTGTCCGCCCCTCTTTGCCCTTGTCCCGTATTCTCTTCACTTCTCTGACCCTTTTTGCCCTTGTCCGCAACTCTTTGCCCTTGTCCGCCCCTCTTTGCCCTTCTCCGCCCCTCTTTGCACTTGTCCACACATCTTTCCCCTTGTCCAGTATTCTCCGCACTTCTCCGCCCCTTCTTTGCCCTTCTCCGCCCCTCTTTGCACTTGTCCATACCTCTTTGCACTTGTTCGTCCATCTTTGCCCTTGTCCGACCCTCTTTGCCCTTGTCCGACCCTCTTTGCCCTTGTCAGCCCCTCTTTCCCCTTATCCGCCCCTCTTAGCCCTTTTCCACCCTCTTTGCACTTGTGTACCCCTCTTTGCACTTTTGCGCCCCTCTTTGCCCTTGTGTGCCCCTCTTTCCCATTGTCCGCCCGTTTTTGCCCTTGTCTGCCCCTCTTTGCCCTTGTCCCGTATTCTATGCAATTCTCCGCACCTCTTTGCACTTGTCCGCCACTATTTGCCCTTGTCCGCCCCTGGTTGCCCTTGTCCGCCCATCTTTGCTCTTATCCCCTATTCTCCGCACTTGTCTGCCCCTCTTTGCACTTGTCCACCTTTCTTTGCACTTCTCCTACCCTCTTTGCCCTGGTCCGCACCTCTTTGCACTTGTCCGCCCCTCTTTGCACTTCTCCGACCCTCTTTGCACTTGTCCGCCCCTCTTTGCCCTTGCCCGCCCCTCTTTGCCCTTGTCCCTTATTCCCCGCACTTCTTCGCCCCTCTTTGCCCTTGTCCCGTATTCTCCGCAATTCTCCGCCCCTCTTTGCACTTGTCCGACTCTCTTTGGCCTTGTCCCGTATTCTCCGCATTTGTCCGCCCCTCTTTCCCCTTGACTGCCCCTATTTGCCCTTGTCTACCCCTCTTTGCCCTTGTCCGCCCCTCTTTGCCCTTCCCCCGTATTCTCCGCCCCTCTTTGCACTTGTCCAAACCTCTTTGCCCTTGTCCGCACCTCTTTGAACTTGTCCGCCCTTCTTTGCACTTGTGCGCCCCTCTTTGCCATTGTCAGTCCCTCTTTGCACTTTTCCGCCCCTTTTTTTTCCTTGTCCCCACCTCTTTGCCCTTGTCCCGTATTCTCCGCACTTCTCCACCCCTCTTTGCCCTTCTCCGCTTCTCTTTGCCCCTGTCCGCCCCTCTTTGCACTTGTCTGAACCTCTTTGCAATTGTCAGACCCTCCTTGCCCTTGTCCGCCCCTTTTTGCCCTTGTCCGCCCCTCTTTGCTCTTGTCCGCCCCTCTTTTCCCTTGTCTGCCCCTCTCTGCATTGTCCGCCATTTTTGCTCTTGTCCCGAATTCTCCGCACTTCTCCGCCCCTCTTTGCTCTTTTCATGTATTCTCCACACTTGTCTGCCCCTCTTTACACTTTTCCGCCCCTCTTTGCCCTTGTCCGCCCGTCTCTGCCCTTATACGCCCGTCTCTGCCCTTATCCGCCCCTCTTTGCCCTTGTCCCGTATTCTCCGCCCCTCTTTGCCCTTGTCTAACCCTCTTTGCCCTAGTCCGCCCCTCTTTGAACTTGTCCCACCCACTTTGCACTTGTGCGCCCCTCTTTGTGCTTCTGCCCCCCTGTTTACACTTGTCCGCCCTTCTTTGCCCTTTTCCGCCCCTTTTTGCCCTTGTCCGCCCCTCTTTGCCTTTTTCCCGTATACTCCGCTCTTCTCCGAACCTCTTTCCCCTTATCCGCCCCTCTTTGCCCTACTCCACTCCTCTTTGACCTTGTCTGCCCCTCTTTAACCTTGTCCTGTATTCTCCACCCCTCTTTGCCCTTGTCCGCCCTTCTTTGCCCTTGTCCGCCCCTCTTCGGCCTTGTTCGCCCCTCTTTGCATTTGTCCCGTATTCTCCGCACTTCTCCGCCCCTCTTTTCACTTGTCCCATATTATCCGCAATTCTCCACCCCTCTTTGCCATTGTCCGCCCCTCTTTGCCCTTCTCCGCCCCACTTTGCCCTTATCCGCCTCTCTTTCCCCTTGTCCAGTATTCTCGGCACTTCTCCGCCCCTTCTTTGCCCTTGTCCGCCCCTCTTTGCCCTTGTCCGAGCCTCTTTGCAGTTGTCTGCCCCTGTTTGCACTTGTCCGCACCTATTTGCCCTTGTCCGACCCTCTTTACACTCTTCCGACCCTCTTTGCAGTTGTCCGCCCCTGTTTGCCTTTGTCTGCACCTCTTTGCCTTTGTCCGCCCCTCTTTGCCCTTGTCCGCACCTCTTTGCCCTTGTCCCGTATTCTCCATTTTGTCCGCCCCTCTTTGCCCTGGTCCGAACCTCTTTGCCCTTGTCTGCCCCTCTTTGCACTTGTCCGCCCCTCTTTCCACTTGTCCCACCTTCTTTGCCCTTGTGCCGTATTTTCCGCACTTCTCCGCTCCTCTTTCCCCTTGTCCGCCCTTCTTTGCCCTTGTCCGCTCCTCTTTGCCCTTGTCCGCCCCTGTTTGCCCTTGTCCGCCCCTGTTTGCCCTTGTCCGCCCCTCTTTGCCCTTGTCCGACCCTCTTTGCCATTGTCCGCCCCTCTTTGCCCTTATCCACCCCTTTTTCCCCTTCTCCCGTATTCTCCGCAATTCTCTGCCCCTCTTTGCCCTTGTCCCATATTCTCCGCAGTTCTAAACCACTCTTTGAACTTGTCCCGTATTTTCCGCACTTCTCCGCCCCTCTTTGCCCTTTTCCACCCCTCTTTGCCCTTTGTCCGCCTCTCTTTGCCCTTATCCGCCTTTCTTTGCCCTTGTCCGACCCTCTTTGCCCTTGTTCGCACCTCTTTGCCCTTGTCCGGCCCTCTTTGCCCTTGTCCGCCCCTCTTTGATCTTGTCCGCCCCTCTTTGCCCTTGTCCGCCTTTCTTTGCCCTTGTCCGCCCCTCTTTACACTTTTCCGCCCCTCTTTTCTGCTGTCCCACCCTCTTTGCCCTTGTCCCGTATTCTCGGCACTGGTCTGCCCCTCTTTGCCCTTGTCCGCCCCTCTTTGCCCTTGTCCCCTATTCTCCGCACTTCTCTGCCTGTCTTTGCCATTGTCCGCACTTTTTCTCCCCTTGTCCGCCCCTCTTTGCCCTTGTCCGCCACTCTTTCCCCTTGTCCACCCCTCTTTGCACTTGTCCGCCCCTCTTTGCCTTTGTTCGCCCCTCTTTGCCCTTGTCCCGTATTCTCTGCACTTCTCCGACCCTCTTTGCCCTTGTCTGACCCTCTTTGCCCTTGTTCGACCCTCTTTACCCTTGTCCAAACCTCTTCGTCCTTGTCCGCCCCTCTTTGCCCTAGTCCTCCCCTCTTTGCGTTTGTCGGCCCCTCTTTGCCCTTGTTCGTCCCTCTTTGCCCTTGTCTGACCCTCTTTGCCCTTGTCCGCCACTCTTTGCCCTTGTGCGTCCCTCTTTGCCCTTATCTGCCCCTCTTTGCCCTTTTGCGCCCCTTCTTTGCCCTTGTCCGCACCTCTTTGCCCTTGTCCGCACCTCTTTGCACTTGTCCCGTATTCTCCACACTTCTCCGAACCTCTTTGCCCTTCTCCGCCCCTCTTCGACCTTGTCCGCCCCTCTTTGCCCTTGTCCCGTATTCTCCGTCCCTCTTTTCACTTGTCCCCCCCCCTTTGCCCTTGTCCGCCCCTCTTTGCCCTTGTCCACCCCACCTTGCCCTTGTCCCATGTTCTCTGCAATTCTCTGCCCCTCTTTGCCCTTGTCCGCTCCTCTTTCCCTTGTTCCGTATTCTGCGCACTTCTCCGCCCCTCTTTTCCCTTCTCTGCCCCCTTTGCCCTTGTCAGCCCCTCTTTGACCTTGTCCGCCCCTCTTTGCCCTTGTCCGACCCTCTTTACACTTGTCCGCCCCTCTTTGCCCTTTTCCGCCCCTCTTTGCCCTTGTCCGCCCCTCTTAGCCCTTCTCCGACCCTCTTTGCCCTCGTCCCGTGTTCTCCGCCCCTCTTTGCCCTTTTCCGCCCCACTTTACAATTGTCCGCCCCACTTTGCCCTTGTCCGCCACTCTTTGCCCTTCTCCCGTATTCGCCGCACTTGTCCGCCCCTCTTTGCTCTTGTCCCGTATTCTCCGCACTTCTCCGCCCCTATTTACCCTTGTCCGTACCTCTTAGCCCTTGTCCGCCCCTCTTTCCCTTGTCCGTCCCTCTTTGCCCTTCTCCTGTATTCTCCACCCTTGTCCGCCCCTCTTTGACCTTGTCCGCGCCTCTTTGCACTTGTCCGCCCCTCTTTGCCATTCTCCGCCACTCTTTCCCCTTGTCCCATGTTCTCTGCACTTCTCCAACCCTCTTTGCCCTTGTCCGCCCCTCTTTTCCCTTGTCCCGTATTCGGCGCACTTCTCCGAACCTCTTTGCCCTTCTCCGCCCCTCTTTGACCTTGTCCGCCCCTCTTTACACTTGTCCTGTATTCTCCGCCCCTCTTTGCACTTGTCCGCCCCTCTTTGCCCTTGTGCGCCCCTTCTTTGCCCTTGTCCGCCCCTCTTTGCCCTTGTCCGCCCCTCTTTGCACTTGTCCCGTATTCTTCACACTTCTCCGAACCTCTTTGCCCTTCTCCGCCCCTCTTTGACCTTGTCCGCCCCTCTTTACACTTGTCCTGTATTCTCCGCCCCTCTTTGCACTTGTCCGCCCCTCTTTGCCCTTGTCCACACCTCTTTGTGCTTGTCCCGTGTTCTCCGCAATTCTCCGCTCCTCTTTGCACTTGTCCTGTATTCTCCGCACTTCTCCAACCCTCTCTGCCCTTGTCCGCCCCTCTTTGCCCTTGTCCCGTATTCTCCGCAATTGTCCGCCCCTCTGTGTCCTTGTCCGCCCCTATTTGCTCTTGTCCGCCCCTCTTTGCCCTTGTCCATCCCTCTTTGCCCTTGTCCGCCCCTCTTTCCCCTTGTCCGTCCCTCTTTGCCCTTGTCCGCCCTCTTTGCCTTTCTCCGCCCCTCTTTGCCTATGTCCGTCCGTCTTTTCCCTTGTCCGCACCTTTTTGCACTAGTCCACCCCTCTTTGCCCTTTGTCTGCCCGTCTTTGCCTTTGTCCGCCCCTCTTTGCCCTTCTCTGCCCTCTTGTCCCTTCTCCGCACCTCTTTGTCCTTGTCCAGTATTCTCCGCAATTCTCCACCCCTTCTTTGCCGTTGTCCGCCCCTCTTTGCCCTTGTCCGCCCCTCTATGCACCTGTCCGCCCCTGTTTGCACTTGTCCGCACGTCTTTCCTTTGTCCGACCCTCTTTGGTCTTGTCAGCCCCTCTTTGCCCTTATCCGCCCCTGTTTGCCCTTGTCCGACCCTCTTAGCCCTTTTCCACCCCCTCAGCCCTTGTCCGCCCATCTTTGCTCTTGTCCGCCCCTCTTTGCCATTGTCCACCCCTCTTTGCCCTTCTCTGCCCCTCTTTGCCCTTCTCTGCCCCTCTTTGCACTTGTCCGACCCTCTTTGCCCTTGTCCCTTATTCTACGCACTTCTCCACCCCTCTTTACCCTTGTCCACCCCTCTTTGCCCTTGTCCGTCATTCTTTGCCCTTCTCCGCCCCTCTTTGCCCTTGTCCCGTATTTTCCGCAATTCTCCACCCCTCTTTGCCCTTGTCCGCTCCTCTTTGCCCTTGTCTGCCCTTCTTTGTCCTTGTCCACCCCCTCTTTGTCCTTGTCCACCCCCTCTTTGTCCTTGTCCGCCCCCTCTTTGTCCTTGTCCGGCCCCTTTGCACTTCTCCGCCCCTCTTTGCCTTTATCCACCCTTCTTTGCACTTGTCCGCCACTCTTTGCCCTTGTCCGCCCCTCCTTGCCCTTGTCCGCCCCTCTTTGCACATGGTACCTATTTTCCGCACTTCTCCGCCCCTCTTTGCCCTTGTCCCTTATTCTCCGCACTTCTCTGCCCCTGTTTGCCCTAGTGCGTAGAATAAGGGACAAGGGCAAAAAGGGTCGGACAAGGGCAAAGAGGGTTGGACAAGTGCAAAGAGGGTTGGACAAAGGCAAAGAGGGACGGACAAGGTCAAAGTGGGGCGGAGAAGGGCAAACAGGGGCAGAGAAGTGCGGAGAATACGGGACAAGGGCAAAGAGGGGCGGAGAATTGCGGAGAACACAGGACAAGCACAAAGAGGTGTGGACGGGCAAAGAGGGGCGGAGAATGGCAAAGAGTTTCGGAGAAGTGTGGAGAATACGGGACAAGTGCAAAGAGGGTCGGACAAGTGCAAAGAGGGGCGCACAAGGGCAAAGAGTGGCGGACAAGTGCAAAGAGGGGCGTACAAGGGCAAAGAGGGGCAGACAAGGGCAAAGAGGGGCAGACAAGTGCAAAGATGGGGAGGAGAATTGCGGAGAATACGGGACAAAGGAAAAGAGGGGCGGACAATGGTAAAGAGGTGTGGACAAGGGCAAAGAGGGGCGGAGAAGTGCGCAGAATACGGGACAAGGGAAAAGAGGGGCGGACAAGGGCAAAGAGGGTTGGAGAAGTGCAGAGAACATGGGACAAGGGGAAAGAGTGGCGGACAATGGCAAAGAGGGGCGGACAAGGGCAAAGAGGGTCGGACAAGGTCAAAGAGGGGCGGACTAGGGTGGAGAATACAGGAGAAGGGCAAAGAGGGACGGACAAGGGAAAGAGGGGCGGACAAGTGCAAAGAGGGGCGGACAAGGGCAAAGAGGGGCGCACAAGGGCAAAGAGTGGCGGACAAGTGCAAAGAGGGGCGTACAAGGGCAAAGAGGGGCAGACAAGGGCAAAGAGGGGCAGACAAGTGCAAAGATGGGGAGGAGAATTGCGGAGAATACGGGACAAAGGAAAAGAGGGGCGGACAATGGTAAAGAGGTGTGGACAAGGGCAAAGAGGGGCGGAGAAGTGCGCAGAATACGGGACAAGGGAAAAGAGGGGCGGACAAGGGCAAAGAGGGTTGGAGAAGTGCAGAGAACATGGGACAAGGGGAAAGAGTGGCGGACAATGGCAAAGAGGGGCGGACAAGGGCAAAGAGGGTCGGACAAGGTCAAAGAGGGGCGGACTAGGGTGGAGAATACAGGAGAAGGGCAAAGAGGGACGGACAAGGGAAAGAGGGGCGGACAAGTGCAAAGAGGGGCGGACAAGGGCTAAGAGGTGCGGACAAGGGCAAAGAGGGGCGGAGAAGTGCAGAGAATACGGGACAAGAGCAAAGAGGGGCGGACAAGTGCGGCGAATATGGGAGAAGGGCAAAGAGTGGCGGACAAGGGCAAAGTGGGGTGGACAATTGTAAAGTGGGGCGGAAAAGGGCAAAGAGGTGTGGAGAACATGGGACGAGGGCAAAGAGGGGCGGACCAGGTCAAAGAGTGGCAGAGACGGGCAAAGAGGGGCGGAGAATTGCAAAGAGGGGCAGACAAGGGCAAAGAGTGGCGGAAAAGGGCAAAGCGGGGCGGACAAGTGTAAAGAGGGGCGGACAAGGGCAAAGAGGGGCTGACAAGGGCAAAGGGGGCGGACAAGTGTAAAGAGGGTCGGACAAGGGCAAAGAGGGGCTGACAAGGGCAAAGGGGGCAGACAAGGGAAAAGAGGGGCGGAGAAGTGCGCAGAATACGGGACAAGGGCAAAGAGGAGCGGACAAGGGCAAAGAGGGGCAGAGAATTGCAGAGAACATGGGACAAGGGCAAAGGGGGGCGTACAAGTGCAAAGAGGTACGGAGAATACGGGACAAGGGCAAAGAGGGGCTGAGAAGGTCAAAGAGGGGCAGAGAAGGGCAAAGAGGTTCGGAGAATGGCAAAGAGGGGCACACAAGGTCAAAGAGGGGCGGAAAAGGGCAAAGACGGGCGGACAAGTGCAAAGAGGTTCGCACAATGGGAAAGAGTTCCTCTGTTTGGAAAACTCGGTCGCTTGTCCTCCGTCCGGCTGCATCGGAGTGGCAGGAAGAGCTGGAGCAGCGTGGTGGGCTCGGGCCCGTCTGGCACAGCTCAGAGGATACCGGATGCTGGGATGTCGTGTGTGGTGGCAAGAGCTGCAGGGGTAGGAGGTGGTTCATTTCAAGCACGCTTACTTGGAGTACTTTGCTGTAACAGCTCCTTCCTTTTGCTCTTCCTGGTGGCTCGCTCCAGTGCCCGAGGCAGCGAGCACACTTACAGACAGGCGCCTCCTGCCTTCTTCGCACTGATGATCCCCCCCCACTGCCAGTTTCACCCTCGTCAAAACTGCAAGCGTTTGCTTCCTTTTGGCTTTGATTGCTGTTTTCACAGGTTCACGAGGCAAATCCGGTGCCCGAATAAATACCGCAGCGTAGGAGTGAAGCCGGCGACCGGCCACTGACCGTGCCGAAGTCTCCCGACGTCTCAGGTAGTTGCTGGCATGGATGGGCTTGCATGTGATCATAGGAGGGAGATCTCATTGCTCTCCGCTCTCTTGACAGGCAGAGAGGAGTGGGAGCGGTTGCTTTTGTGTGGCTGCTCAGCCTCAAACCTACACTCGGTTCCGTTCTTGTTATGCTTGATGTGCGGGTGAGGGTGAGCTCCGTCTGAGGCACGGCACACGGGCAGTGTCGTGTGGTCTCCGTGGCCTCGCTTCGCATCCAGGCATCTCGTTCTTTGGAGGACAAACCAGGCTTTGTTCCTTCCTACCAATATCGCGTGCCTGAACTAAACCAAAATGCCTCAGCAGATCGCTGCCCCTCTCTGCCAGGCTGAGTCCCTCTCCTGCAGAGGCTTTGGTGACAGGTGCTTGCTGAACGGGAGCCGACGCGTGTGTCTGGAAGAGCTGCCTCGCCGTCGCACCTCTCGCTTATACACGTGTGTTTCTCAGGCCTGTAGTCTGGGCCAAGCTTGAGTTGCGTGCGGTGACGTGGTTCCTGCCAGCCGGCGCGTTGCAGGTCTGACCCCGGCAAGAGAAGAGGTATGCTGGGGGGGAGCCTTTTGTGCCTCTGGAGGAGGATAAATAGCAGGGTGCCCGGGCTGCTTTTCTACGCTGGGCTGTCATGCGGGTGTGATTTAGAACATCTTAGCGTAACGAGTTTACACGGGGTAAGGCTCGGTTTGGTTTCCTTTCTCTTTTTGACCAAGTTCGTCTAACAGAATGACTGTTAAAACGAATCACGTTCTCTATCGACTTCCCTGCAACTTGGTCCGGTGACACTGCTTTCTGTCTGGCGAGTCCTCCCGTTCCTTGCGGTTTCCTTTTGGGGGGGATGAGTGAAACCCTTGGCCGTTCTTTTGAAGGAGATTCTCTTCTCAGCTTGCTTTGGGTGGGCTGTAGAGCAGGGGCTGCGGGAGTCGGAAGGTCAGAGAAGGAAACGTGGGTGAAGGAGGAAAGCGTTTTTGTCCTGGGGCCGAGGGCCGCCTCGTCTCATTGCCCTGCTAACGATCCTTTCTGTGCGTTCCCTCCTGCAGGTCTCTCTCCTCTGTGCGGCGTAGGAAGTGGATTCCTCTCCTCCTGCCCATGCCCAGCTGGAAGATGCGGCCTCGTCCAGACCCTCTGTCCCGGTCGCGCTGCCGCCACCTTTGCTGCGTGACTGGGAAGAGCGTGTCTGTCTCCAAGGATCCTTTGGCCTCTTCTGCCCAGGTGTGGGGAAGCCAGAGGACCCCCGTGTAAACCAGTGTTGTCCACATTAAAGCTTTTGATTGGTCGCCGACTGCCGTATGCGTTTTGCTTTTTCAGTGTTGGAAACGAAGAAAGAAGGTGGCGGCGGAGGCCGTTCGGGGCGCCTGGCGATGGCGCCGCGAGCCACAGTCCGGCACGGGGAGCACTGTGCTGCGCAGGCTCCGAGTTGGCAGCCGGCTGCACGCTGTACGGGCGGCCGATGGGCTCGGACGGGCTCGCTGGCGGCCGGGGGCATGTGCCGGATCGCGATGGCGTGCGGATGTTCGGCAGGGAAGTGTTCTCGCTGTCGATGCGTCTGCTGCTTCCAAAGTCCCCTCGTGTCGGACTGGAATTCCGTGTCCTTTCCTGCAGCAGGTCAGTTGTTCCTTTCCAGCCTGCCCGTATGGCACAGCCGCAGGGCCTCCCGTCGGAACGGCATCCGTCGTCCAGAGACGGCGTGCGGGAGCGGGGAAAGCCGCGGCCTTTCCCCTGGAGGCACCACCTCTCCATTTCAGCCGCCGCTCGGAGGTTTCCCGGCCGCAGAGGGCTCGGAGAGCGGCCCCTCGGCACGGAGAGCGGAGCCCACGGCCGCCGCGGTGCCCGTGAGCGCAGCCCTGCTCACCGCGGGACCGGAGCGAAGGGGCGGCCCGGGGGAAGGCAGGCGCGGTCTGCGCTGCTGCGGAGCCCGGCAGCGGGGGAGGGTGTGCGGGCGGCGCCGCGGGAGCTGCTGCTCCGGGAGGTTCGGCGCCCGTCGGGATCGAACCCGCGACGGGAGAAAACGGTGAAAACGGGAACGACGGCAAAAAGAGCAGCCCGGGGCCGTGTGGCGACTCAGTGCTGCTGTGCCGTGGCCGCGGACGGTACTGCAGCCCTGGGCGTTGGGGGCGCCCAGGTGCCCGATCATTGACCATATAAGGGCAAACTGGGCCAAGTGCCATAAAAACGAAAATTGCCATAAAGGGGCAAATTGAGTATATGAGGGCGAACTTGGCCAACTGCTGTAAAAGAGCAAATTGACCATATAGGGGCAAATTGCCATAAGAGAGAAAATTGACCATGTAAGGGAAATCTGGGCCAATTGCCTTAAAAGGTCAAATTACCATATAAGGGCAAATTGAGCACATAAGTGCAAACTGGCCAAATTAACAATAAGAGGGCAAATCATCCATCAAACGGGCACAGGACACGGCACGGGCAAAGCGGGATCCAGAGGCGACCGATCAGAGTGCGGAGACACAGCCAATTGGAACACAGAGCTGGCAAAGTGGGATTGAGAATCGACCAATCAGAGCGCAGAGGCCCAGCCAATCAGAAGGCAGCGCTGTCAAGGTGGGATCGAGAAGGGACCAATCAGACCGCGGAAGGCACAGCCCTGCAATGCCCAAGGCAATGAATGGGGGGTGCCAAGTGCTGCCGCGCCGTGGCCGCGGAACAGTACTGCAGCCCAGGGCTGAGGGGGACGGGACGGCCCACAGGGGTGGGGCGGGGCGCGGGTAGGGGAGCGGTGCAGAACGGAGAGGGACAACGTCCCGTGTCCCTCTTTGAAGCTCCCCGCCCCTGTCCACGGTGCACGAGTCCCCTCGGCTCGGCCCCGTGCGGCTCGCTCAGGCTGCGTTGGGTTCCGCTCGGTGCCTGCAGGCTGCCGTTGAAACGGCCCCGCGGGCTCCATGAGGTGCGCTGCCATGCTGTACGGCACGCATGCGCAGTGACTGCAAATGGGCGCCGCCATGTTGTACGGCACGCATGCGCAGTGACTGCTCATGGGCGCCGCCATGTTGTACGGCACGCATGCGCAGTGACTGTTCATGGGCGCCACCATGTTGTACGGCACGCATGCGCAGTGACCGCTTATGGGCGCCGCCATGTTACATTGCACGCATGCGCAGTAAGTGCAAATGGACGCCGCCATGTTGCATGACACGCATGCGCAGTGACTGTAGATAGGCGCCGCCATGTTGTACACTACGCATGCGCATTGGCTACATTGTAGGTGTCGCCATGTTGTACGGTACGCATGCGCAGTTGCTACATTATAGGCACCACCACGTCGTATGGCACGCATGCGCAGTGGATCCTCCGCTCAGACACCGCCAGCCAATCAACGCCCGTAGAGCGGTTGTAGGGCGGGCCCTGCAGCGAGCGCTCCCATTGGCCGGAATCCCTGCGCTCGGGATGAATGGGGCGGGGACTCAGTGCTGCCACGCCGTGGCCGCGGAGCGGTACTGCAGCCCGGGGCGGGGGAACGGGACGGCCCACAGGGGCAGGCGAGCCGGGAGGGGCAGGGCGGGGAGAGAGGCAAAGAGCGGCTTGCAGCCGCGCGGCGCCGTTCGGGACGGCTCGGCTCTGCTCTCCGCTGCCCTTCCACCCGCCGCCACTGAGGCCAACGGGGTGCGGGCTGGGGCTGGGAGAGGGACAGCGCCCCCAGGGCCCCCGTGTCCCCCCCAGGTCATGAACGGCTCGAACGGGGCCGGGCTCGGGTGAGTCAGAGGCGCCCGGAGAGGCGCGGGAGAGCGCTCTGTGGCCGGTGGTGCCGCTCCGGGCTCGCTGTCTGTGAGCCGCGGCCCTCCCGGGGCCAGCTTGGGCTCAGGGGTGGTCGGGGCCTTCGGGGCTGCGTCTGCGCTCGGCGTGCAGCCCCGCAGGGGAGATCCCCGCTCAGGAGTGGGAGGAGGGAGCGGGGGAAGGGAAGGAGGGGAGAGAGGGGGAAAGCAGGGGGGGAGTACGGGGCACAATGGGAGGAGAAGGGGGGAGAGAAGGAGGTGGGGAGGAGGGGAGGAGGGGAAGAGGGGAAGGAGCAGAAAGGGAGGTTTGGAAAGCACTTTTGTGTTGTCGGTCTAGAGAGAGCGGGGGGGGGTGTCGCGTTTTTGGGGTGTCGTGTGCGGTGGCGAGAGCTGCAGGGGCAGGGGGGGTTCATTTCAACCACGGTTACTTGGAGTATTTTGCCCTAACACCTCGTTCCTTTTGCTTCGATACTGGATTATGGGGAGGAGGGGACTGAGTGCCCGTGGGTTGAAATCAGGGGAGCCCACAAGAAGGCTGATGTTGTGATGGAGTCTGTTACAGACCAGCCAGCCGAGAAGAAGCAGCTGATGAGCTCTTCTATAAACAACTGGGGATAGTCTCAAGATTGCTCCCTCTAGTCCTCGTGGGAGACTTCAATCTTCCAGATATCTGCTGGAAGTACAATACAGCGGAGAGAAAGCAGTCTAGGAGGTTCCTGGAGTGCGTGGGAGACAACTTCCTCACACAGCTGGTGAGTGAACTGACAGGGGAAGGTGCCCTCGTGGACCTGCTGTTCATGAACAGAGAAGGCCTGTGGGGGATGTGGTAGGAGGACACCTGGGACAAAGCGATCACGAGATGATGGGGTTTTCAGTTCTAGGTGAGGTGAAGAGGGAGATTAGCACAACAGTCACATTAAACTTCCAGAGGGCAGACTTTCGACTCTTCAGGGGGCTGGGAGCTCTTCAAAAAGGAAATCCTAGCAGCTTAGCAGCAAGCCATCGCCATGCTCCAGAAAAGGAGCCGGCAGGGGAGAAAACCAGCTTGGTTGACTAGCGAGATAGTTGATAGGGAGACTTGAGAGACATCAAAAAAAAAGAGGAGGGTCTGTGAGCTTTGGAAGAAGGGACAGGCATCTTGGGTGGACTACAGGGAGGAAGTGAGATCATGCAGAGGGAAAACGAGGGGGGCTTAGGCCCAACTAGAAATCAAATTGGCTAAGTCTGTGAAAGATAACAGAAAATCTTTCTATAAATACATTAACAATAAAAGGAGGACTAGGGAGAGTGTTCAGTTCCTATTGGGTGCAGAAGGGACAACAGTGACAGGGGACGAGGGCAAGGCTGAGGTACTTAATGCCTTCTTTGCCTCAGTCTTTAATAGTAAGGAAGGTTGTTCCCTCTGTGTACAAACCCAGGAATTAAAGGAGCAGAATGAGGCTCCCATGATCCAAGAGGAGGTGGTCAGAGCCTTGCTTGCCCAGCTATACACCACAGGTCTATGGGGCCAGATGGGATCCACCCAAGAGTATTAAAGGAGCCGTGGATGTGCTGGCCAAACCCCTTTCCATCATCTTCCAACAGTCCTGGCTGACTGGGGCAGTTCCACTGGACTGGAGGCTGATGTTGTGCCCATCTACAGGAAGGGTTGCAGGGAGGATCCAGGGAACTCCTGGCCTTGTCAGTCTGACCTCAGTGCTGGGAAAAGTCACGGAACAGGTGATCTTGAGTGCTATCATGAAGCACATGCAAGAAAACTGGGTGATCAGGCCCAGTCAACACGGGTTCATGAAAGGCAGGTCTTGCCAAACTAACCTGATCGCCTTCTATGACAAAGTGACTCGGCTGCTGGATGAGAGAAAGGCTGTGGATGGGGTCTTCCTGGACTTCAGTAAAGCCTTTGACACACTTTCTCACAGAATTCTGCTTGAGAAACTGTCACCTCTGGCCCAGAGAGGCGCACACTCTCCTGGGTGGAAAACTGGTTGGATGGCCAGGCCCAGAGAGTGGTGGGAAATAGAGTTAACTCCAGCTGGAGGCCAGAGACAAGTGGGGTTCCCCAGGGCTCAGTGCTGGGTCCAGCCCTGTTCAATGTCTTTATCAATGACCTGGATGAAGGGGTTGAGTGCACCTTTAGCAAGTTTGTGGATGACACTAAGCTGAGGTTGTTTAGCCTGGAGAAGAGGAGGCTGAGGGGAGACCTTATTGCTCTCTACAACTACCTGAAGGGAGATTGTGGAGAGGAGGGAGCTGGGCTCTTCTCCCAAGTGACAGGGGACAGGATGAGAGGGAATGGCCTCAAGCTCCACCAGGGGAAGTTCCGGCTGAACATCAGGATAAAATATTACACGGAAAGGGTCATTGGTCCCTGGCAGAGGCTGCCCAGGGCGGGGGTTGAGTCACCTTCCCTGCAGGTGTTTAAAGGACGGGTGGATGAGGTGCTGAGGGGCATCGTTTAGTGGTTGATGGGAATGGTTGGACTCAATGATCCAGTGGGTCCTTTCCAACCTATGGATTCTATGATTCTATGATTCTTTTTGCTTTGTCAGCAGAGACAATCTGACAGAAGTATTGATGATGAGAGAGCTCCTGTGGGATCCCGACGCCTCCTCAGGGAGAGAGGAAGAAGCGACGTGCTGGTGCCCTCCAAGCCAGCAGGATTTGGGTATGTGGCTTCCTCGGGACTCATTACTCTTTCTTAATCACTGTTGATCGTGTTGACGGCGCGAGCCGAAGCATTCTCCACTTTGGGTTAGCATGTGACGGCATCGCGTTTAGTGAACGCTGGATCAAGACAACAATACTAGGGTGGCAGGGGCTTCGCCAGCCGACCCTGTGCACGCCATGCAGCATGAACATGGCACACACATGCCAGGCCCACGCCCCACACATGCAATTCACCCCCCATGCCCATCGTGCTGCCCCCATGCACACACCATGCATGTGCCAGGCTAGCGCCACAACCACCCCATGCACATGCTTCGAACATGCAAGTGGCATGCCACACACCAGCCAGGCACACGCCATGCACACACCTTGCACACACAAGCAGCATACCACATACCACACGCATGTATTGCACACGCAGGCAACATGCCACGCATGCCATGCATGTGTTGTGTACATGCCACACACTCCACACACAGGCCACTGCTTCCATGCACATTCCAGGCTCATGCCACAACAGTCAAGCACATGTCACGCACACGCCTTCCACATGCAGGCAACATGCCACGCATGCCACACTCTCCCTGTGTATGTTATGTACGGGCTGTGTACATACCATACACATGTCATGGACATGCTAGCACATACCATGAAGATGATATGCCAGCCACACTGCAAGCACGCTGCACACACACGAAGAGGGAAAGGAGGAGAAGGGGAGCTTTGGAAAGCGCTTTTATGTTGTTAGTGTAGAGAGTACCAGGAGGGAGGTCGCTTCTTTGATTCTCTTCTACAACCAGGCTTCTTTGCATTTAAAACCCTTCCGTGTCACAGGGTTTATAATGGTGCAACATCCGTTACGCTTGCTGCAGATCCTCTTGGTTCAGACGTTTCTCTGTTTCCAGTTACACAGAATACCTGTTTAGGCTTCTCATCTATTTTGAGGCTTAGCATCTTTTTAGACTTCTTTTTAGTGTTTGTGTTAAACTATGTCCCGCAACAGTGGTACGGAAGGGGAGTTGTTGCGTTTTTAACGGTAACTGTAGAATTAAGGTACCTCAAGTACCTTGGGGAAATGCAGACGCACCTCTTAGAGGTCCCTCATCTTTGCAGAGCACTGTGGAGCCTTCCCATCTCTCTCATACACTCGCAGCGGAAGAAGAGGAGGGCGCCCACGGGTGAAACGGAAGCCGTTGCCATTCAGGTGAGAGGAGAAACGTCCGCTTTGCAGCTCTGAGTGAGGGTGACGTTTGTGATGCTGACTCCTGGTTCAGGAAGCAGCTTCTGCCTCCTCCGTTTGTTTCTCTGTGGATGAGGGCTCGGTGTATTGGCCCGGCTTCTGTGCCAGTGGCGTGGTCCTGTCGTTGACCACATCGTTGTTCATCGTGCGTGGGGGTGGGGGGCTTTTTCTGTTTTCTTACTTAAGCTCCGATTGTCACCTGTAACTGGACAAATGACTCTGTTAGCATCGTGATGGTATTCCGAGGTGGCGTTAAAAATTCCTTAACGTATCGTGCACGTCTCTCTCTCCTCACAGCCCAAAAAGCCAGTCTGGAGAATGTCCTTACTGCAGAAAACCTGGCAAAAGTCTCGCAGAACTTCCCTGCTTTTTCAAAGTCCAATATTCTTCCACCTTCCATCCCGTCGTGAGGAGTAACGGTGAGTGAGCTGGCACGGCACGGGGGGAGGAGGAGGATGAACTTTATCTGCTCTCCGCTGGCTAAACGAAAGGGCTGTGGGACCATCTTCATGGCATTGTTGCCGAGCGAGGCCTCGTGTTGTTGCCCTTTAGCGTTCCTTTACACGTGTGTACGTGTGCGCTTACGCACGAGTTGATGTTGCGTCACGGCTGTTGGGTGAAAGCCCCAGGGAAGGCGATGGCCGAGCAGAATGCGCGCAGGCCGTCCGACGCTGTTCAGAAGGCGGTTGGATCCCTGACGAGCCTGCAGAGGCACCTCAGGGCCCCGCAAGGGTGGAACGTTCATGTTCACTTGGCGTGGAGACGGATGGTGGTGTAACTAAGCGGGTAGCTTCGCTGTTGGGATCTGCAGCTGGAAGCTGTTGTGGGGTCGTCCCGTGGGTCTGAATTTTTCCAGTGTGGAGGCCGTGTGCTGAGACCGCCGATCTGCTTGCTAAGCCAGAGGGTCCAGCTCTAGGGGTGGAAAGGTGACGCGGTGTTGGCCGTCCTCGCCACACGAGAGCCGGCAGCACCAGGGGCCTCCTTAGCATGAGGGTGTCTGCAGCTGAAGTGGCTTCTTTTGCCTCTCTCTGCTCGAATTGGGCAGATCTCATCCTTCAAGCGAACGCAGAAGGCTCCGTATGCTCCCAGGTCCCGTAGAAAGGGAAGTTTGGGGATTCCCTGACTGCAGTAACCCCTGCTGCTGCCTGTGGATTGTTGTGCCAAAGACACCCTTCGTGCAGGGAGGGGGCACATGGGAGATGGGTGACGCGCTTACGTAAAGAGTGTCCTGCGGGCGGTGTGTCTCCTCGGAGCTGTGTGAAAGCCGACCTCCGCTTTCTCTTCCCCTCTAGAGCAGGCAGAGGATGGGCTGCAAGGCTGAGAAAACCAGAGCGAGGCAAGCGGACAGCTAGATTCAAAGTGGGGAGAAACACTGATGCCTGGTTAACAAAGGAGTTTCCACTGCTGAAACGGATGAGAACAGACGTCGCGAGCGTCCTTCTGTTGGGGGCCAGCAAGGGAACCGCTTCTCTGGGGAGAACTTGCACACGGCCGGGGGGTTCTGTCATGGGAGGTGACTGAAACCTGATTCCCGATCCTGGTTTTGTGAAGGAGAAGAAAGGGCCGTGAGACCTGAAGGCAGGGCTCTGCTTCGAGGCAAAGGTGAGTGCCCCATGCACACGCCATACGCATTCTAGGCTCATGCTATGCTCACCCTATGCATACGCCATGCACAAGCCTTGCGTACGCCACTGCGCCCATGCACACGCTGTGCACATGCCAGGCTCATGCCACAACCACCCCATCCACATGACACACACATGCCTTGCACACACAAGCAACATGTCACTCACACCACACATACCATGTGCTTGTTATGTTTGTGCCTCGTACATGCTTACACGCACCACAGACACAGCAGCACGCTGCCCTCCCACGGGCTGCGGCCAATGGGATGCAGGCTGGGACTGGGAGAGGGACAGCGCCCCGTGTCCCTCCCGTCCCCCTGAAACCCTCCTGTCCCTGCCCAGGGTGCCGCATGGGGCCGGGGGGAGTGCGGGGATACACAGCCTTTCCTCTTATGTCTACTGTCTTTTTTAGTTTCTCTAAGACAGCTTTATTGGACTTGAGTTTTAGCCTCATGATTACGCATAAGACGTGGCTGAATGTGACGGGAAGACTGCTGGGAAAATGGCAAGAGGAGGATTGACAAGAAACAGTGGAACACGCCCTTTAGAGTTTCCTGCTCATCCTGCTGCTGAGAAATGGGAGTGTCCCTGAATTTGCTACTGCATGAGACAGACTGAAGAAGTTTAATAGAAGTTCAGTTCTATCTAAATGGCAGATGGGACTGTGCTTATGTAAAGCATATTGTGTGTAACTGTAACCAATACGCTTCCAGGCACTGTATCTCAGCAGCCAGAACAGGGAAGGAATCTTTTAATCTGTACATTTTTTTAACAATGATAATTGATGTTTGGTGGCTTAATAACATCTATAATTTTATATAATTTCAATCAAGCCTGGCTGTCATACATTGAACTTCCAGTAAACCACCAACATTTTATACTTAGGAGTAATTTCTTATTACCCATCCTAAGTGGGATGCTATAGTTTTGCTGTTAAAAGGGTGGGTCTTGTTCAAAAACCTCTGAAGGTCCTAGTTGGGTTGGTTAAGTCTGTGCCACACCTGTGGTCAGCAATTAGGTACAGGTGAAGAGTTTGCCCCTTAAAAGGCCTCTTGATTTAGAGCTGGCTCTCCCCTGCAGCTAGAGCATTCAGTGAAGGAAGGGGCTACAGAAGCCTGACTTTCTTCCTTTCTTTGCTGGGTTTTGAACAGTTGAGTGGTTTTCTTCGTGGTGCATTTGAGCCTACAGTCATCGTTTCTTCTGTGAGTTTCAGGTAATGCTTTTGCTTGTGGATTTGCTTTTTAGTCTTAGAGTAAAACTGGTTTGCCATGTGGTAGCTTCGGAGAAATGTCACCACAAATGTTTGTAGTCAATGTCATCTTTCTTTGTTCTTGTTTTATTAGTAGAAGTAGGGATTATTTTTTTTTAGCTTTTTTTTTTTTTTTAATCTATTGGGGCCCTAAGGATTTAGGCTCAGCCTAAATAAGATTTCCAGATTTCCAGTGTAGTTTTAGTGATAGCTGTTACTGTTTTTCCCAGAGGTGGTTTGTTTAATTTGGGGTTTGTGTCGTAAGCAGTTGAAAATTATGTTTGCCCAGAACTTTTTGACGAAATGCCCAAGAAAAGTGTTAGCTTGCCTCTTCCTAGCCAAGCTGGGTTTTTTTTTCATATTTTATGTATTTTATTTCAGACTGTAATGCCGAACAAAACTGCTACAATTTTACTGTAAATAGAGCTCAGCCCTAACTCGGTCTCTGCCGTTTCTAGAAGTTGTTCCAAAACCATCACGTGGCTTGGCACAGTTAAATACAATCGGCAGTCTCTGCTCCGTAAAGGTACTTAATGGAGTCACTGTGCAGGGTGAACTGGTTTTCACATTGGGATGCAGTGAGGTTTATGCGAGTTAGCGCAGAGGGCACTGCCAGCCCTGCCCGCGTTGTGTCTCTCTCAGCTGGAGTTGCTGTGTGTTGCTTGGACAATGCCCTCGGTTTGGTTCTGGCTTCTGCAGTACATCCTCACATAGAATTTCACACAGTGAGTAACCGAAACAATTGTATAACTGGAGGGAAAGGATAATGCAAGCACCTTCCCATGGAGCTAGGGAACTCCCTCTGTTAAACAGGCTCTGTTTTCCTCCCCCCCATAGCGGGGAGGCCTTGCTGCCGTGCCTGACTCCTTTATTGATGTGAGGCCAGAGATTATCATGAGATCAGAAAGTGACTGTCTGCAGAAGCAAGAATGATAATTAGGACCCGATATTGATCATCTGCCCATGTCTTGTGTCTTTAGTCACTGAGGAAATGCCAATCCAAAAATTCCTACTTGCCAGTCCATAGGAAGAAGAATATTTTCTCCGTAATGATGACAAATTGTGAAGTCTGGAGTTCAGTGGCTGTATTAATATCAAGTGCATCTTTTTTTCTTCATTGAATTTGAAGGCAAAGCTTCTGGAATCCATACAAACAGTTGGGAGGGGAAGGAGCCCTCTGTCTGACCAAATATATGCATCTGCTTGATCTAGGTGTGTTTCAAACTCCTTTTCCACCCAAAGTGCATAAAGGCTCTGTGCATTTCATAACATTTCTCAATATCCCTTTTATGGGTACAGCTTTTTACTGTTTGATTATTCATCAGTTTGGCTTAAATTGCAGGCATTAAAGGGCTTAAGCCAGAAGCTTCTGGAAGCTTAGTGTAGGGCATCCCCTAGTCCTGTAAGTGCAGTGCAACTTAAAGTAATAGTTATCTGAGTGATGAATGCTGTACAAGGCAGTTATTCTGATGGTGCTTCCCCGTCCCTGGAATGCCATCCGCTTCTGGCTTAGGTAAGCAAAGCCCCAACCGTGACTTGCTTTTGTCTTTCTCACTAAGTGCTGTCTTGAAAACGAATCAAAAAAATAATCTTGAGGGGAAAAACCATCTACTGCTATTGATGTTGTTTATGAAATGCTTATGATGCTGAAAAGGCAGCACACGTGAGCGTTAGGCATACCTGAATACTCTAAGCAGTCACTACAGAAGCTTAAAATACTTGAATGTATAAAAGTAGTAGGAGCCACTGGGAAATGTCTATTTTTTAATTGTGTATTTAGATTTGTGAAACTTGTTTTATGGATTTAATGATTCTGTACAGTTCAGTAGATCTTACTCTTATAATGACTTTTGAATGGTGCAAGGTATAGCCCATGTGATTTAAAGAAAGAAGAGGGGAGGGAGAATACATCCACAAAACCCCTAGCACTGAAACATGAACCCATTAAAACTATTTTTGTGAATTAGTCCTTTCTGCAGTGCTTTCTGCGACGGTACTTCTCTAAGGAATGTAATTAATATTATTCCACAGAGAATTAAAGGTCCATCTGATTATTTCTGACCTGATGAACTGTTTTCTGAAGCAATGCTCGCTCAGGGGTCGAGGTTCACAACTTGCAATACGTTAGTAACTCCAGTGGAAAGACAGACTTTATGGTTGTGCACTTCTAGCTGTATAGCATGTTTTATAAACAAAATACTTGCAAATACTGTGGCCTTAACTCTAGTGTGACTAAGTGCAGTGAAGAATATGACTTTGCAATTTCAGTCATGGTATTTCTTGTTTAAAAAACCCAATTATGTCACCATAAAATAAATATTTTCTGTCTGTATTTTCAATGTCTTTTTACTTTTTACTTTATACTCTAACTTACTTCAACATACACAGAAAAAAAACACTTAAGCACTTAGGAAAAGCAAATAAAAATCTTATTTCAAAAGAAAGTCTCAACTGACTTGCAAACTTCAAAGTTCATTACTGTTTTTTTCTCATCATTACTGACATAATGAAAATAAAATAATTGAATTCATATCATAGAATCATTTGGTTGGAAAAAAACCTTTGAGATCAGAGTCCAAATGTACCCATCCACCACTAAACCATATCTCTCAGCACCTCATTTTCCCTGAGTGACTTCTTCTGGTGCCTGATAACCCTTTCCGTGTAAGAAGTTTTCCCGATATCTAATCGGAAACTCCCCTGGTGCGACTCGAGGCCATTTCCTCCTGTCCTGTCTCTAGGTACATCTGCCTTGCTCCAACCTCCTTTCAGGGAACTGCAGAGCAGGATGAGGTCTCCCCTCAGCCCTCTTTTCTCTAAGCTAAAGAAGTTCCGTTAGCCACCTCTCCTAAGACGGGTTCTCCAGCCCCTTCACCAGCCTCATTGCCCTGCTCTGGACACGCTCCAGCTCCTCAATGCCTGTCTTGTAGCGAGAGGGCCAACACTGACTCTAAGCCCAAGCGTGCCCAAGAAGGCCAATGGCTTCCTGACCTCTATCAGAAACTGCTTGACCAGCAGGACCAGGGAAGCGATTATGCCCCTCTACTCAGCACTGGTGAGGTTGCACCTCAAACACTTTGTTCAGTTTTGGGGCCCAGGAGGGCTGAAGAACCTTAAACAGGAACCATATGATACAAAAACTTAATGTGTAACTTCTATTTTTCTTTAAAAACTTCTGCAGGCTCTATAAATTACAGAGCGCCTTCTCACTACTACTTAGCAATTCAGAGGTGTGGACGTAGTAAGATGTATGAGGTAGGAGCTCATCAGTGACACTGAGATCGGGGGCAGCCTGGACTGTGGTGATAGCTCATTGGTGCAGTTCAAAGTGCTGAGGGTTATGGGGCAGGTAATGAGTATAGTCAGGACCCTAAATTTTGGGAAAGCAGACTACCAGCCCTTCAAGGAGTTAGTCAGTAGGACCCCCTGAGATACTGCCCTCAGGAACAAGAAAGAAGAACAGAGCTGGCAAATATTTAAGGATGCTTTCCATAAAGTGCAAGAGTGCTCGTTCCACATTGTAGGAAATTGGGCAGGGAAGGGAAGAGACCAGCATCACTGGGTTGGGACCTGCTGGTCAAACTGAAGAACAAGAGGCAACTGCACTGGCAGTGCAAGCAGGATCGGGGAACTTGGGAAGAGTAGAGGGTTGCTGCCCGTTTGTGTGGGGATGGGGTCAGGAAGGACAAGGCACAGCCGGAGCAGAACGTGGCAAGGGAAGGGGTTCTACAGGTATATCAACCAGAAAAGGAAGGTTAAAAGAAGCATAACCCCCCGACTGATGGATGAAAATTGTAACTTCATATCAAAAGATGAGGAGAAGGCTGAGGTACTCAACAACTACCCCTCCCACTGTAGGGGATGATGAGATTTGTGACCACCTGAGGAACCTGAACATATCTAAGTCTATGGGACCTGACGAGATGCATCTATATTTAAGATATTGGGCCAGCAGACCCACAACAGTTGTCATCTGTGTAGCTCTGCTATAGTTAATGAAGCTTTCCTGAGATGGCTGACATGTCAATATGTGTGTGCATCTGAGCTGGTATGATGTTTCACTCCTTCCCCAAGTGCAGCTCACGTTCTTCCCTGTCTGCTTGGTTAAGACTAAAAATGTTTTAATAATTGTAAGTTGCAACATGGTTGGGTGTTTTAGGTTCATGAAATAATTACTATACCTTGAGATAAATGAGCTCAAATGCCAAAGGTCAAGGAGTCCATTATCCCAGGATAAAGGTATTACCATATTTAAGAGAACACTGGTAGTTTTTTTCCAAAAGATTATACTTGTGCTCGCCATCTTCCTCTGTTAGCTACTAAAACTTTTCTACTCTGCGTGTGGACAGGTTTTAAAAAACTGCTTATCCATATTTCTTCAAATATGGCTTTACCTAAGTTCACCTTGTCTTTCTGCTTTGTCAGTTCAGCTAATATATATACTTATTTCCTTACCTTTAAATCCTTTTTTTCACGGAGTAAAAAAAAATGCCGTTTCTTCACTTTGAGAACTTAAATTCAATGAAGATTTCAATTGCTTTTGTATCTCAAGAAAGATAATTTCCATATGCTCGCAATATGGGTAGGATGCCCCCTTATTTGTTAGCTTTGACAGATTGACCGCTTGTATGAAGCTTTAGTGCAACTGTTCGGACTTAGACTAACTTCTGGATGCTTTTCAGGTAATGTGATTTTTATCCCTTGGGAATATAGCAGAGTTAACTGAAAGAAGTGACTCAATAGTTTAGCAGAAGAGAAAATAAAAAGCCTTATCTTGCTGTAAGCTGTAAGCAGCCTCTGACAGCAGAGGAAAACTTTTTCTGCAATAGCTAAGTAACTAATTGGGCAATAACATAGTCTCTCAAATACACACAGAGAAATGTTTTCTTCAGTCAATTCATGCCAAAAGATTTTTCTTTCGAAGCTTATGATTTTGATCTAAGCAAAAAGATTTGGATCTAAACAAAAAGATGAACAAAACCCCTCCAGCTGCTCTGAATTCTCTTGTAATGGTAGATATCCTGCCTAGAAATCCACTCTCGAGCCTTGCAGTATATGGCACTTGGTTTCCCATCAGTCTCAAAGTTTTCTGAAATCTCTAGAACATTTCAGGCAGCTGCTGTAGGCCTGGAGCAGTGAAGGTAATCATACAGCTTGCAGTTTTCAATTCCTTCTTAGTCTGTTTTCCCAGCAGGAAAGATCTCATTGGCTGCTCTTTTTCTTCTCTTTTTTTTTTTTTTTTTTTTCCCTTTAGCTGTTAACAGATGCACTACTTGAACAATCTTTTGCTGCTCGTAGCCCTAAAATGTGGATGTATTATTGAATTATTTGTATGTGGCATCAAGATTCAGTCTGCACTCTAAAATAAATAATCTATTTTGTTAGTATGGTATTAAGTCCACGTACTGAGGGACCCGTACTTTTCCACTTGGCCAATTGCAAATAGCTGTAGCGTTAGACCAGTCCTCGGTACTGGTACTTTGGTTCTTGGCCCAAAGACCTATCAGTTGCAATTCTGGAGCTCAACTGATTCTGGAACGGGTCCTAGTAACTTGGATGCAAGGACCCAGTCTGTGAAGCCACGTGGATTCAGCAGCAGTACGTGTGACTGTACCAGTCGACTACTGGAGCTATTTTGTTTACTACTACAGATGTCAACTAGTGAAGGTTTACTCCAAGTTGGGGCTAAAGCCCATTTCTTTCTCACTCTTAGCAGAGACAACTTCAGCTCCGTCTCCGTTGCTAGACTTCAGAAATCACCTAATCATTAGATTCACAGCCAAGCAGTTGCATGAAGGGGGAAGTTCAGGCAACATATTAGTAATATTGGGGTAAGAATTCCTCCAGATTGCTGGGAGATGATACAAAGAGGTTTGGCAAGCACCTCCGCCAGCTCTCATTACCCTTGGGCTGAATCCTAAAGACTGAGGCAAAGGTGGTCTTAAGCACCTTACCCATCCTCATCCTTGGTCACTATTTTTACCCTTGCATCCGGTGAAGGATGGAGATTCTCTTTGGTTCCTTCCTTCATTATCAATATATTTTAAGGATTTTTTATTTTCATTCAGAGAATGGGCCAATCTGAATTCTAATTGGTCTTTAATCCTTCAGATTCTTTTCTCTACACGATCCCACTTTGTCTTTGTAGTCCTCAGGAGTTACCTGCCCCTTCTACCAGAGTTTGTATATTTTTCTCTTTTTTTTTCCCTGATTTCCAGCCAGAGCTCTTTACTCAGCCAGGCCTACGATTAATACAGCATGTGGGGGGACACCTGCACAGAGAGCACAAAAATAGGAGTAGAGACACAAAGAAAGAGCACAGACACCCATGAAACAAGGCCAGAGACAACAAAAATGGGCACAGAAATGCCAAAAACAAGTCTGGAGACCCAAACCCCAAACTTAAGACCCCCCAAAATGGGCTCAGAGATCCAAAAAACAAGTCCCCCAAATAGGCACAGACTCAAACAATGGGCACAGAGACTCCCAAGAGAAGCCTCAGGATCCCAAAAATGGGACCACAGCCCCTCCAAATGCACAAAGATGTTGACAGGAGCATGGAATCAAAATGCAGAGATCAATGTGATCAGTGAATGTTCACTTTATTGAGCTTAGCTGTTTCTTTATAAACCTTTTTCGGTTACATAACTGGGTGCCCAGCCCCTTCACTAGCTTTGTTCAGTTCTGGGCCCCTCACCACAAGAAGGATGTTGAGGCTCTGGAGCGAGTCCAGAGAAGAGCAACGAAGCTGGTGAGGGGGCTGGAGAACAGGCCTTATGAGGAACGGCTGAGAGAGCTGGGGGTGTTTAGCCTGGAGAAGAGGAGGCTGAGGGGAGACCTCATTGCTCTCTACAACTACCTGAAAGGAGGTTGTAGAGAGGAGGGTGCTGGCCTCTTCTCCCAAGTGACAGGGGACAGGACAAGAGGGAAAGGCCTCAAGCTCCGCCAGGGGAGGTTTAGGCTGGACATTAGGAAAAAATTTTTCACAGAAAGGGTCATTGGGCACTGGAATAGGCTGCCCAGGGAGGTGGTTGATTCACCTTCCCTGGAGGGGTTTAAGGCACGGGTGGACAAGGTGCTAAGGGGCATGGTTTAGAGATTGGTGGGAATGGTTGGACTCGATGATCCGGTGGGTCTCTTCCAACCTGGTTATTCTATGATTCTATGGTTCCATGACTTTCCCTGGCACTGAGGTCAGACTGACAGGCCTGTAGTTCCCTGGGTCCTCCCTGCGACCCTTCTTGTAGATGGGCACAACATCAGCCAGCCTCCAGTCCAGTGGGACTTCCCCAGTCTTCCAGGACTGTTGGAAGATTATGGAAAGGGTTTGGCCAGCACATCTGCCAGCTCTTTCAATATCCTTGGGTGGATCCCATCCGGCCGCAGAGACTTGTGGGTGTCTAGTCGGGCTAGCAAGGCTCTGACCACCTCCTCTTGGATCACGGGAGCCTCATTATGCTCCTCTAGCTCCTGGGTTTGTACACAGATGGAACGACCCTCCTTACAACTAAAGACTGAGGCAAAGAAGGCACTAAGTACCTCAGCCTTTTCCTCATCCCCTGTCACTGTTGTTCCTTCTGCATCCAATAGGGACTGCATGGTCTCCCTAGTCCTCCTTTTATTATTTATGTATTTGTAGAAAGATTTTTTGTTATCTTTCACAGACTTGGCCAATCTGATTTCTAGCTGAGCCTTAGCCCTTCTGATTTTTTCCCTACGCGATCTCACTTCCCTCCTGTAGTCCACCCAAGAGGCCTGTCCCCTCTTCCAGAGCCCATAAACATTTCTCCTCTTCTTGATATCACTCACGATCTCTCTATTCAACCAAGCTGGCTTTCTCCCCTGCTGGCTTTTTTTCCAGAACACAGGGATGGCTTTCTGCTGAGCTGCTAGGACTTCCTTTTTGAAGAGCTTATTGAGCTCATAGAGCTCATCATTATTGATTAAGTATCAATAATCCTTGTTAAAAACTTGTCCAGAGTACAGTGAATATTTTACTCTCCGAGATATGATTTTAAGAAGCATATCAACAAGTTCCATACAACACGGGTTTACGAAAAGCACGTCTTGCCAAACAAACCTGATCGCCTTCTATGACAAAGTGACCCTCATACTGGACGAGGGAAAGTCTGTGGATGTATCTTCTTGGACTTTGGTAAAGCCTTTGACACAGTTTCTGACAGCATCCTGCTTGAGAAACTGTCAGCCTCTGGCCTGGACAGGCGAACGCTCTCCTAGGTGGAAAACTGGTTGGATGGAGGGCCCAGGGAGTGGTGGGAAAAGGTGTGAAATCCAGCTGGAGGCCAGGGACAAGTGGTGTCCCCAGGGCTCAGTGCTGGGTCCAGCCCTGTTCAATGTCTTTATCAATGACCTGGATGAAGGCATTGAGTGCACCCTGAGCAAGTTTGCGGACGACACTAAGCTGGGTGGAAGTGTCGATCTGCTGGAGGGCAGGGAGGCTCTGCAAAGGGATCTGAACAGGCTGGACTGCTGGGCTGAGTCCAACAGCATGAGGTTTATCAAGGCCAAATGGTGGGTCCTGTACTTGGGGCACAACAACCCTATGCAGTGCTACAGACTAGGAGAAGTCTGGCTAGAAAGCTGCCTGGAAGAGAGGGACCTGGGGGTGTTGGTTGACAGCGACTGAACAAGAGCCAGCAGTGTGCCCAGGTGGCCAAGAAGGCCGATGGCATCTTGGCTTGGATCAGAAACGGCGTGACCAGCAGATCCAGGGAGGTTATTCTCCCTCTGTAGTCAGCACTGGTGAGACTGCTCCTCGAATCCTGTGTTCAGTTCTGGGCCCCCCACCACAAGGATGTTGAGGCTCTGGACTGAGGCCAGAGAAGAGCAACAAAGCTGGTGAGGGGGCTGGAGAACAGGCCTTACAAGGAACAGCTGAGAGAGCTGGGGTTGTTTAGCCTGGAGAAGAGAAGGCTGAGAGGAGACCTTATTGCTCTCTACAACTACCTGAAAGGAAGTTGTGGAGGGGAGGGAGCTGGGGTCTTCTCCTAAGTGACAGGGGACAGGACAAGAGGGAATGGCCTCAAGGTCCACCACGGAATGTTTAGGCTGAACATTAGAAAAAAATATTTCACAGAAAGGGTCACTGGGCACTGGCAGAGGCTGCCCAGGGAGGTAGTTGGGTCACATTCCCTGGAGGTGTTTAAAGGATGGGTGGATGAGGTGCTGAGGGACATGGTTTAGTATTTGATAGGAATAGTTGGACTCAATGATCCAATGGGTCTTTCCCAACCTGGTGATTCTATGCATTACATAATCATATTCTCATGCACCATTTAGATAGAATTGAGCATTGATTAAGCATCTTTGATCTGTCTCATACAGTAGCAAAATCACAGAGACTGTGCTATTTCTCAGCAGCCAATGAAGCAACAAACTCTAAAGGGCCTTTTCAACTCTTTGTTATTGATCCTCTTCTTGCCCTTCTCCCAACAGCCTTACCATTGCATACAGCCACATCTTTTGTGTAGTCATCAGGCTAAAATGTCCAGGCCGAGAAGAACAATAAAGCTGTCACAGAGACGCTAACTGTAATAACAGACCCTAGACATAAGAGGAAAGGCTGTGAAACTCCTATATTTACATCAAGGACAGAGACAGCCTGTGCTTTTATCAGCTGAGTTGTGGCCCTTCCTCTCACAGAACTAAGTCAATACGGTCACTGCTGCAACACCATTAGTCAGGCTCCAGTTGCAGGGGTCTGTGAATCCCAGGCACGTACAAAAAGCAAGTCAGCTAGGGTCCCATGCCTCTAAGTTACGCAGCGCTGGGGTGGGGAGAGGGAGAGGGGAAGAAAATGTCCTAAAGCTCTACTACTTCAGACATCTTGAAGATATCAACACACGAATCTTTTCAGCAGCAGTTCTCTGAGCAGGAGCTTAGAGGAACATTTCAGCCTAGGGGTCTTGTAAAGCCACGTGTGTACATAAAGAAGAGCTGACGTGTTTGAGAGGAACTAGGAGCCCTACAGACAGAGGACTATAAAAAAGGGCAGGGACTAGCACAAAGATTCAGAAACAGCAAGAGGAACAAAGAGGAGTGTCAAGATACAGAGTGAATTTAAAAACTGGAACAGCAACAGTGAACAATACAAAGGGATAGAGAAAGAAAGAGAGAGATGAAAAGAGAAAAAAAGAGAGAAAGAAAAACAAGGCATTTGTAGGTGCAGAGAAAGAACAAACTGCAAGGATCAAGCCAGTCAAATTGTGGAGGAAAAGACTGAGGAATGCAAATTAGGACAAAGATGGAAAAGGAGAAAAATGTATGGGCACAGAACAGACGCTGAAGACTGGGGAAAAAAAAAAGAAAGAGAAAACAGCACAGAAAGATAAAAGAGTAGGTGTACAAGGATACCAGAAAACAAAAATTATAGTAGCACAATAAACAAAAGGAACCAAAAAGTCCAGCTCTAAAGTGTTTGCTAATTAGTCCCATTGCTGTCACAACAAGCAATGTCACAATGAAAGCGCGCATACCATTATTTCTTGTAAAAATACTTTCAAGCATGTAGTAGTGTTGTTCTAGCTGAGAATGTAAAGCAGAGTTAATAAGACACAGCTGCTCCCCAGGACCTATTTATACCTGTGAGGGGGTTTACCACACCCCATTCACAGGTGGTGCGTGGGAAGCCCAGAGTGTATATAAGCCACAGGCCTTGCCTCAGGAGGTCTCTTAGGGTCTGGTTTTCCTTGAGGTTAGAGCTTTGCTGCTGTTTCAATTCATTATAGCTTTTGAGCCGATTAAGCTAGCTTGATAAGCTTTTTTTTTTTTTGTCTTGTAAAGAAGCAGAGGCATCTGCTGGCAGTATGAGTTTTGGAAGAGTCCGGGCTAAACAGCACATGCAGCTGCAACTATGGGTTTTTTTGTCAGTAATTTTTGATTGGGTGTTGGAGGGAGCAAAATGTTTTAACAGTTTGATTTCCTTCTTTGTTTTTTTTTTCTGTGTGTTTTGCTTACAGTTTCTGGTTATGGAATGATCTGTTTTTGTTCCTCATTCTGTGTGGGATGATGCATTGGTCCTAGGGACTTTGCAGTTTGTAACAGGCACCTTGTGGGTGATAATAATCTGGAGTTAAGTTTGTCGGCTTACGGTAGGAAGTTGAGTTTGTGGGCTGGTGGAAGATAGAAGGGGCCAGGGGAACCTCGGGAAGGGCTCAGAAGCACAGCTCTCAAGGAACAGCAACACAGAAGAGTCAGGAGGGTTAAAATATAGGGCAGGTCCTGTTAGGAAGGGGTAGGGTTCCTTCTTTGATACTTCAGGGGTGGAAAAGGGCTTGAATGATTTGGGGAAAGGCAGATAGGTTCATTAGTCTTTCTTGGGTCAGTTTTGCAGTCAGATGCAAGTGCCATTCAGGTTTCTGTTGTTCTAGTCTCTCTGCAGCAGATGGGAGGTAACGATGAGGTTGAGACACAAGTTGAAAAGTCGTAGTTACCCTAAAAAATGTAGTCTCTAGGGCTCTGAGATCTCTGCTCCCTTATACCTTCCACTTATTGTGTTCCTCAGCTAACTTCTTTGTGTCCATCCTGTCTCCATCCATCTGAATGTCCAGAGAAGAGTAATGTAGCTGGTGAGGGGGCTGGCGAACAAGCCTTATGAGGAGTGGCTGAGAGAGCTGGGGGTGTTTAGAGTGAGAGGGAATGGCCTCAAGCTCTGCCAGGAGAGGTTCAGGCTGGACATCAGGAAAAAGTATTTCACTGAAAGGGTTACTGGGGACTGGCAAAGGCTGCCCAAGGAGGTGGCTGAGTCACCTTCCCTGGAGGTGTTTAAAGGATGGATGGGCAAGGTGCTGAGGGGCATTGCTTAGTGATCGATAGAAATGGTGGGACTTAATGATCCAGGGGGTCTTTTCCAATCTGATGAATCTATGAATATCAGAGACCTTGCTACTTAAAGGTACGGACTTGCTGCCTATCTACAGTGCAGGATTCTGCCCTTCGTTTCCCTTGAATTTCTCAGGGAAGAGATTAGATATTATTTTGGCTTGTAACAGTTAGCAGCTGAGCAACTCTTCTTCATCTGGTCTGTGTGTATGACAAGCCTCCCTTATTTAGTAGTTTTGGATTTTTCCTGAACTTACCAATGAGGTTTGCTCTATGATTGCTCACAGCAGTTATTACCTTGTCCATGTTATCCACTGTGGTTTTTTTACTGTCACTGAGTTTCCAGTTTAGGTCTTAGAGTAGTCAAATCCCACTGTTGCAAGTTTTTCATTGGCTGACCGCCTCTGTAATTCCAGTCTCCATTGCTGTGTGGTGAGTGTCCTGTGTTTTTAGGTCTTCTGTGTTAATTATCTTTACTGGTTTTCGATAAGAATATTTTTTCAAGTTCTTTTTGTTCACTCCTGTGACTAAAGTCTGGTAACTTCCTAGAATTTCGACCTCCATGGCTCGTCTTTCTTTTGTCCTGGGTATCACCACTACCGGTCCTACAACCTGAGTGGTGAGGAGGAGAGGAAAGCAGACGGCACAGAATTTTGGGGCACCAGTGTGGTAGTCAGGCTTATTCTCATCACTGTGGGGCTGAAGGTGAGGAGGAAGTTAAGTATGTCTAGAAGAGCAAAGTATTATTTGGCAACTTAGTATTTACTTTTGGTTTGGCAGGCACTGTGCGGGCCACCTTGGGAATGGAAAGAGCATTTGAGATCAGCTGGGTAGTAGGGAGAAGGAGCATGGGACAGATGTCTCACAGATGTGACAGTAATTCTCTTAATTTAATTACCCTGCGTGATAACAGCTGCAGCATCTGACATTGGAACTGCTGTGGAGCAAGTGAGTGGAAGAACATGCCAGTTAGGCAGAGCAAGTTGTCATGTAAGATGCTGACATTGATCCGTGCAATGCTGGCTGTTGGCACTATTTTAGTTTTATCTTTGGTTTTCTTGCAGATGGCAAAGCGGAACCTGGCAACCGTAGGATCATCCCAGGGAGCTGATGTTCTTGGAGTTCTTTTTCTGCTGAGGATGTCTCCTGGTGGTCTGAAAGTTAAGTTGAGGGATGGGGGCAGGGGTGGGGTGTGACAGAGGGGAGAAGGCTGGGAATGGCAGGGAGGGGTTTTAAAAGTAGCTTAGTGGAGTGGGCTGTGCGGGAAGTGTCCCCTTTGGGCAGGGAGAGCTGGAGGGTGTTACTTCTCAGCCCAAAGCTAGCATGTTCCAGGCAGGGCCGTTCCAGCTTGTCTGTGCCGTGTACTTTATATTCTGTTTCTCTTACGTGTTTCTTAAGCCTTGATGTCCCCTTTGCTTTAAAGGAATGCAGCATATGACTTTAGCAGAACTCGAGGGCCTTGAATGTGTGCACTCATGGGTAAAATACCAATTAGGCACTGTTCTTCTTGCATCATAACCTAAGTGTGGATTGGCTTCACATTTTCAAAGCTTCTAGTCAGCCATCATTTCCTGTGCCCTTGCAGACTGTGTTGGTGGCCACAATCGCTAGTCGTAAATTTTCAAGGATCCCAGTTAACCAGAGACTTCTTCCATGCATCTTGTGTCTTTAGGCATTTAAAAGGTGATTCCTTCATGTACAACGTCCCAGTTATGGCCACATAACATTGTAATGAGGAATACGTTATAGCATGCCAGACATGCCTCGAGTGTCATATCTACGGTCCTGAAATCTTGTACTCATAAATGCAGTGTTGATCAGACACTGCTTTTCTTGCATCATGACCCTAAAGCCAGGAACGGTCTTGTGTTTTGGCACTGATTTTCTGTTGGTTTTCTCTTGCAGATGCTAAAGAGGAACCCCGTGACTGCAGGATTATTACCGTTAGCCGCTGTGATTTGAGCGGCTTTGGCCCAGGACAGCTTGAGTCGTGGCCCTCTGAAAGCTAAGTTGAGGGAGCAGAGGTGGGAAGCGGGAGGCGGGTTGGGGCTAGCAGGGAGGGGTTTTGAAGGTAGCCTAGGCTGTGCAGGGAGAGTCGTCTTTGGGCCGGTGAAGGCAGAGGGGCGTACTTCTGAGCCCAAACCCTGCATGGGCAGGGCAGTTCCAGCCTGTATCTGTTGGGGTCTAGTCTGTCTAGTCACCGTGCCGCGTCTGAAATTTTCTGTAGGTCTTGATGTCCTCTTTTGTGGTCAAGGCACGCCGGGCTTTTGCTGCGGCCTTGCAGCCCGCCTCGCCATCCGGAAGAGGTACTCTTCCGTTTTCTTGGATCCCTGTTGTGGGACTCGTTCCGCACATCCTCTGCATCTTTAGGCCTTTAAAAGGGGCTTCTTGCCCGTCCATCTAGCCAGTTGCGGCCACATCTCTTTGGAACCCTGCACGGTTCATGGCTTTTCCAGGGCTGCCGTAGGTTGTCCCTCGGAGCCCTGTCCATTGCCTTGCCCATTGGCAGGGGTGGTCCCGGAGTCCTCTTTGTCGCTGTGAGTCTTCTTTTGTCCCGGTTCGCGACGTTGGTCTTGTGTGCTGGTGTTCTGTGTGTATTTGTGTCTGGTTGGAGCTGCTCTGCCTGGTGCGTAGAGGAATTGCTAAGAGTCAGCCGAGGTAGAGTGGCCTGATTGCGGGCTTAAGGTTTTGACGAGACTAGACGTTGCAGTCTAGGGGCGTCCATTACTTTGCAGTCTTGGGGCGTCCATTACTTTGCAGAAGTAGCAGCCCTTGGTGTGGCAGGTGAGGAGGGTAGTTTCTGCTACTCTCTGGAGCCACGGAGGGGACGACCAAAACTGCGTGGGAGAAGGCAGTGGGAGCGGTGGCGAAGGGGTTTGTACGTGAAGGGAGCGGCAATTCATGTTTGGGTTTGGTTGTGGACTAGCTTAGCGTGGCTGTAAGGCCCAGTAGAGGCGGCCTCAGTAAAAGCAAGCGAGAGGCTTGGATTTCTTAGGGCGTTGCTGAGCGTCAGGGTGATGTCTTTGCTGTTGTGTTTTTCAGAGGTAGAGGCCGGACCTGTGCGCGGAGAGGCACGGACGGAGATGCGTGCGGGCGAGCGCCCTAGCGAGGTGGGTCTGCTGCGGTGTCGGTGGGAAGATGTGGCCGGGGGCTGTGCGACTAGATAATGGGTTTTGGTTTTGCTTTGAAGGTACGGGGCCGTGGGCAAAGCAGTAGAGTGGCAGAGGAGCTGGCTTGGATGGAGAGAGCAACGGTGAGTTGCGTGGAGCAGCAGTTGTTGTTCATGTGTCCTCGAGTCCGTGAAGGTACAGCCGTCCTTGACTGCTTGTGGATTGCAGGTGGAGCGCGTCCTCGACGTCTCAGCCCAAGGTGATGGAGGTTCGCTGGCCGAGCGGTGAAGGTAACGTAGCGGGAGATGGGATTCGCTGGGAGCTGCCTGTCTATTTGGGTTGTGTCTAAGCAGGTGTCTTCTTGCAGGTTCAGCCTGCGGCGTCAGAGGGGCCCAGCTTGGTGTCAGCAAACGGCGTGAGAAGGTGAGGTGGTTGTCCGAGGTGGTGTCTAAGAGCCAAGTGCTATGTAGCAACTCAGCTGAGCGTTTTTGGTTTTGGCAGGTGCTGTTCGGGGAGCGTCTGGAAGAGGGTGAGCGCCTGAGGGGAGACTGGGTCGTTGTGAGGAGGAGCGTGGGAGTGTAGATTTCTCATGGTCACAAAAGGAGATTTTGGTCTTGGAACTGCAGGTGCCCCAGGCGGTGTCAGCTGCCGGTTCTGACGTTTGAGCGAGCAAGGGGCAGGTGAGCAGAATGCCCGTGTGGTTTTGCGATGGGTGATGGGGCATAGTAGAAGATGTTGGCGGTGTGGTGCCGACGGCTGGCACTGTTTTTTCCTCTTTGTTTTTTTCTTGCAGATGCTGAAGAGGAACCCCGTGACTGCAGGATTATTACCGTTAGCCGCTGTGATTTGAGCTGCTTTGGCCCAGGACAGCTTGAGTCGTGGCCCTCTGAAAGCTAAGTTGAGGGAGCAGAGGTGGGAAGCGGGAGGCGGGTTGGGGCTAGCAGGGAGGGGTTTTGAAAGTAGCCTAGGCTGTGCAGGGAGAGTCGTCTTTGGGCCGGTGAAGGCAGAGGGGCGTACTTCTGAGCCCAAACCCTGCATGGGCAGGGCAGTTCCAGCCTGTATCTGTTGGGGTCTAGTCTGTCTAGTCACCGTGCCGCGTCTGAAATTTTCTGCAGGTCTTGATGTCCTCTTTTGTGGTCAAGGCACGCCGGGCTTTTGCTGCGGCCTTGCAGCCCGCCTCGCCATCCGGAAGAGGTACTCTTCCGTTTTCTTGGATCCCTGTTGTGGGACTCGTTCCGCACATCCTCTGCATCTTTAGGCCTTTAAAAGGGGCTTCTTGCCCGTCCATCTAGCCAGTTGCGGCCACATCTCTTTGGAACCCTGCACGGTTCATGGCTTTTCCAGGGCTGCCGTAGGTTCTCCCTCGGAGCCCTGTCCATTGCCTTGCCCATTGGCAGGGGTGGTCCCGGAGTCCTCTTTGTCGCTGTGAGTCTTCTTTTGTCCCGGTTCGCGACGTTGGTCTTGTGTGCTGGTGTCCTGTGTGTATTTGTGTCTGGTTGGAGCTGCTCTGCCTGGTGCGTAGAGGAATTGCTAAGAGTCAGCCGAGGTAGAGTGGCCTGATTGCGGGCTTAAGGTTTTGACGAGACTAGACGTTGCAGTCTAGGGGCGTCCATTACTTTGCAGTCTTGGGGCGTCCATTACTTTGCAGAAGTAGCAGCCCTTGGTGTGGCAGGTGAGGAGGGTAGTTTCTGCTACTCTCTGGAGCCACGGAGGGGACGACCAAAACTGCGTGGGAGAAGGCAGTGGGAGCGGTGGCGAAGGGGTTTGTACGTGAAGGGAGCGGCAATTTATGTTTGGGTTTGGTTGTGGACTAGCTTAGCGTGGCTGTAAGGCCCAGTAGAGGCGGCCTCAGTAAAAGCAAGCGAGAGGCTTGGATTTCTTAGGGCGTTGCTGAGCGTCAGGGTGATGTCTTTGCTGTTGTGTTTTTCAGAGGTAGAGGCCGGACCTGTGCGCTGAGAGGCACGGACGGAGATGCGTGCGGGCGAGCGCCCTAGCGAGGTGGGTCTGCTGCGGTGTCGGTGGGAAGATGTGGCCGGGGGCTGTGCGACTAGATAATGGGTTTTGGTTTTGCTTTGAAGGTACGGGGCCGTGGGCAAAGCAGTAGAGTGGCAGAGGAGCTGGCTTGGATGGAGAGAGCAACGGTGAGTTGCGTGGAGCAGCAGTTGTTGTTCATGTGTCCTCGAGTCCGTGAAGGTACAGCCGTCCTTGACTGCTTGTGGATTGCAGGTGGAGCGCGTCCTCGACGTCTCAGCCCAAGGTGATGGAGGTTCGCTGGCCGAGCGGTGAAGGTAACGTAGCGGGAGATGGGATTCGCTGGGAGCTGCCTGTCTATTTGGGTTGTGTCTAAGCAGGTGTCTTCTTGCAGGTTCAGCCTGCGGCGTCAGAGGGGCCCAGCTTGGTGTCAGCAAACGGCGTGAGAAGGTGAGGTGGTTGTCCGAGGTGGTGTCTAAGAGCCAAGTGCTATGTAGCAACTCAGCTGAGCGTTTTTGGTTTTGGCAGGTGCTGTTCGGGGAGCGTCTGGAAGAGGGTGAGCGCCTGAGGGGAGACTGGGTCGTCGTGAGGAGGAGCGTGGGAATGTAGATTTCTCATGGTCACAAAAGGAGATTTTGGTCTTGGAACTGCAGGTGCCCCAGGCGGTGTCAGCTGCCGGTTCTGACGTTTGAGCGAGCAAGGGGCAGGTGAGCAGAATGCCCGTGTGGTTTTGCGATGGGTGATGGGGCGTAGTAGAAGATGTTGGCGGTGTGGTGCCGACGGCTGGCACTGTTTTTTCCTCTTTGTTTTTTTCTTGCAGATGCTGAAGAGGAACCCCGTGACTGCAGGATTATTACCGTTAGCCGCTGTGATTTGAGCTGCTTTGGCCCAGGACAGCTTGAGTCGTGGCCCTCTGAAAGCTAAGTTGAGGGAGCAGAGGTGGGAAGCGGGAGGCGGGTTGGGGCTAGCAGGGAGGGGTTTTGAAAGTAGCCTAGGCTGTGCAGGGAGAGTCGTCTTTGGGCCGGTGAAGGCAGAGGGGCGTACTTCTGAGCCCAAACCCTGCATGGGCAGGGCAGTTCCAGCCTGTATCTGTTGGGGTCTAGTCTGTCTAGTCACCGTGCCGCGTCTGAAATTTTCTGCAGGTCTTGATGTCCTCTTTTGTGGTCAAGGCACGCCGGGCTTTTGCTGCGGCCTTGCAGCCCGCCTCGCCATCCGGAAGAGGTACTCTTCCGTTTTCTTGGATCCCTGTTGTGGGACTCGTTCCGCACATCCTCTGCATCTTTAGGCCTTTAAAAGGAGCTTCTTGCCCGTCCATCTAGCCAGTTGCGGCCACATCTCTTTGGAACCCTGCACGGTTCATGGCTTTTCCAGGGCTGCCGTAGGTTCTCCCTCGGAGCCCTGTCCATTGCCTTGCCCATTGGCAGGGGTGGTCCCGGAGTCCTCTTTGTCGCTGTGAGTCTTCTTTTGTCCCGGTTCGCGACGTTGGTCTTGTGTGCTGGTGTCCTGTGTGTATTTGTGTCTGGTTGGAGCTGCTCTGCCTGGTGCGTAGAGGAATTGCTAAGAGTCAGCCGAGGTAGAGTGGCCTGATTGCGGGCTTAAGGTTTTGACGAGACTAGACGTTGCAGTCTAGGGGCGTCCATTACTTTGCAGAAGTAGCAGCCCTTGGTGTGGCGGGTGAGGAGGGTAGTTTCTGCTACTCTCTGGAGCCACGGAGGGGACGACCAAAACTGCGTGGGAGAAGGCAGTTGGAGCGGTGGCGAAGGGGTTTGTACGTGAAGGGAGCGGCAATTCATGTTTGGGTTTGGTTGTGGACTAGCTTTGCTTGGCTGTAAGGCCCAGTAGAGGCGGCCTCAGTAAAAGCAAGCGAGAGGCTTGGATTTCTTAGGGCGTTGCTGAGCGTCAGGGTGATGTCTTTGCTGTTGTGTTTTTCAGAGGTAGAGGCCGGACCTGTGCGCCGAGAGGCACGGACGGAGATGCGTGCGGGCGAGCGCCCTAGCGAGGTGGGTCTGCTGCGGTGTCGGTGGGAAGATGTGGCCGGGGGCTGTGCGACTAGATAATGGGTTTTGGTTTTGCTTTGAAGGTACGGGGCCGTGGGCAAAGCAGTAGAGTGGCAGAGGAGCTGGCTTGGATGGAGAGAGCAACGGTGAGTTGCGTGGAGCGGCAGTTGTTGTTCATGTGTCCTCGAGTCCGTGAAGGTACAGCCGTCCTTGACTGCTTGTGGATTGCAGGTGGAGCGCGTCCTGGACGTGTCAGCCCAAGGTGATGGAGGTTCGCTGGCCGAGCGGTGAAGGTAACGTAGCGGGAGATGGGATTCGCTGGGAGCTGCCTGTCTATTTGGGTTGTGTCTAAGCAGGTGTCTTCTTGCAGGTTCAGCCTGCGGCGTCAGAGGGGCCCAGCTTGGTGTCAGCAAACGGCGTGAGAAGGTGAGGTGGTTGTCCGAGGTGGTGTCTAAGAGCCAAGTGCTATGTAGCAACTCAGCTGAGCGTTTTTGGTTTTGGCAGGTGCTGTTCGGGGAGCGTCTGGAAGAGGGTGAGCGCCTGAGGGGAGACTGGGTCGTTGTGAGGAGGAGCGTGGGAGTGTAGATTTCTCATGGTCACAAAAGGAGATTTTGGTCTTGGAACTGCAGGTGCCCCAGGCGGTGTCAGCTGCCGGTTCTGACGTTTGAGCGAGCAAGGGGCAGGTGAGCAGAATGCCCGTGTGGTTTTGCGATGGGTGATGGGGCGTAGTAGAAGATGTTGGCGGTGTGGTGCCGACGGCTGGCACTGTGTTTTCCTCTTTGTTTTTTTCTTGCAGATGCTGAAGAGGAACCTCATGACTGCAGGATTATTACCGTTAGCCGCTGTGATTTGAGCTGCTTTGGCCCAGGACAGCTTGAGTCGTGGCCCTCTGAAAGCTAAGTTGAGGGAGCAGAGGTGGGAAGCGGGAGGCGGGTTGGGGCTAGCAGGGAGGAGTTTTGAAGGTAGCCTAGGCTGTGCAGGGAGAGTCGTCTTTGGGCCGGTGAAGGCAGAGGGGCGTATTTCTGAGACCAAACCCTGCATGGGCAGGGCAGTTCCAGCCTGTATCTGTTGGGGTCTAGTCTGTCTAGTCACCGTGCCGCGTCTGAAATTTTCTGTAGGTCTTGATGTCCTCTTTTGTGGTCAAGGCACGCCGGGCTTTTGCTGCGGCCTTGCAGCCCGCCTCGCCATCCGGAAGAGGTACTCTTCTGTTTTCTTGGATCCCTGTTGTGGGACTCGTTCCGCACATCCTCTGCATCTTTAGGCCTTTAAAAGGGGCTTCTTGCCCGTCCATCTAGCCAGTTGCGGCCACATCTCTTTGGAACCCTGCACGGTTCATGGCTTTTCCAGGGCTGCCGTAGGTTCTCCCTCGGAGCCCTGTTCATTGCCTTGCCCATTGGCAGGGGTGGTCCCGGAGTCCTCTTTGTCGCTGTGAGTCTTCTTTTGTCCCGGTTCGCGACGTTGGTCTTGTGTGCTGGTGTTCTGTGTGTATTTGTGTCTGGTTGGAGCTGCTCTGCCTGGTGCGTAGAGGAATTGCTAAGAGTCAGCCGAGGTAGAGTGGCCTGATTGCGGGCTTAAGGTTTTGACGAGACTAGACGTTGCAGTCTAGGGGCGTCCATTACTTTGCAGTCTTGGGGCGTCCATTACTTTGCAGAAGTAGCAGCCCTTGGTGTGGCGGGTGAGGAGGGTAGTTTCTGCTACTCTCTGGAGCCACGGAGGGGACGACCAAAACTGCGTGGGAGAAGGCAGTGGGAGCTGTGGCGAAGGGGTTTGTACGTGAAGGGAGCGGCAATTCATGTTTGGGTTTGGTTGTGGACTAGCTTAGCGTGGCTGTAAGGCCCAGTAGAGGCGGCCTCAGTAAAAGCAAGCGAGAGGCTTGGATTTCTTAGGGCGTTGCTGAGCGTCAGGGTGATGTCTTTGCTGTTGTGTTTTTCAGAGGTAGAGGCCGGACCTGTGCGCCGAGAGGCACGGACGGAGATGCGTGCGGGCGAGCGCCCTAGCGAGGTGGGTCTGCTGCGGTGTCGGTGGGAAGATGTGGCCGGGGGCTGTGCGACTAGATAATGGGTTTTGGTTTTGCTTTGAAGGTACGGGGCCGTGGGCAAAGCAGTAGAGTGGCAGAGGAGCTGGCTTGGATGGAGAGAGCAACGGTGAGTTGCGTGGAGCAGCAGTTGTTGTTCATGTGTCCTCGAGTCCGTGAAGGTACAGCCGTCCTTGACTGCTTGTGGATTGCAGGTGGAGCGCGTCCTCGACGTCTCAGCCCAAGGTGATGGAGGTTCGGTGGCCGAGCGGTGAAGGTAACGTAGCTGGAGATGGGATTCGCTGGGAGCTGCCTGTCTATTTGGGTTGTGTCTAAGCAGGTGTCTTCTTGCAGGTTCAGCCTGCGGCGTCAGAGGGGCCCAGCTTGGTGTCAGCAAACGGCGTGAGAAGGTGAGGTGGTTGTCCGAGGTGGTGTCTAAGAGCCAAGGGCTATGTAGCAACTCAGCTGAGCGTTTTTGGTTTTGGCAGGTGCTGTTCGGGGAGCGTCTGGAAGAGGGTGAGCGCCTGAGGGGAGACTGGGTCGTCGTGAGGAGGAGCGTGGGAGTGTAGATTTCTCATGGTCACAAAAGGAGATTTTGGTCTTGGAACTGCAGGTGCCCCAGGCGGTGTCAGCTGCCGGTTCTGACGTTTGAGCGAGCAAGGGGCAGGTGAGCAGAATGCCCGTGTGGTTTTGCGATGGGTGACGGGGCGTAGTAGAAGATGTTGGCGGTGTGGTGCCGATGGCTGGCACTGTGTTTTCCTCTTTGTTTTTTTCTTGCAGATGCTGAAGAGGAACCCCGTGACTGCAGGATTATTACCGTTAGCCGCTGTGATTTGAGCTGCTTTGGCCCAGGACAGCTTGAGTCGTGGCCCTCTGAAAGCTAAGTTGAGGGAGCAGAGGTGGGAAGCGGGAGGCGGGTTGGGGCTAGCAGGGAGGGGTTTTGAAGGTAGCCTAGGCTGTGCAGCGAGAGTCGTCTTTGGGCCGGTGAAGGCAGAGGGGCGTACTTCTGAGCCCAAACCCTGCATGGGCAGGGCAGTTCCAGCCTGTATCTGTTGGGGTCTAGTCTGTCTAGTCACCGTGCCGCGTCTGAAATTTTCTGCAGGTCTTGATGTCCTCTTTTGTGGTCAAGGCACGCCGGGCTTTTGCTGCGGCCTTGCAGCCCGCCTCGCCATCCGGAAGAGGTACTCTTCCGTTTTCTTGGATCCCTGTTGTGGGACTCGTTCCGCACATCCTCTGCATCTTTAGGCCTTTAAAAGGGGCTTCTTGCCCGTCCATCTAGCCAGTTGCGGCCACATCTCTTTGGAACCCTGCACGGTTCATGGCTTTTCCAGGGCTGCCGTAGGTTCTCCCTCGGAGCCCTGTTCATTGCCTTGCCCATTGGCAGGGGTGGTCCCGGAGTCCTCTTTGTCGCTGTGAGTCTTCTTTTGTCCCGGTTCGCGACGTTGGTCTTGTGTGCTGGTGTTCTGTGTGTATTTGTGTCTGGTTGGAGCTGCTCTGCCTGGTGCGTAGAGGAATTGCTAAGAGTCAGCCGAGGTAGAGTGGCCTGATTGCGGGCTTAAGGTTTTGACGAGACTAGACGTTGCAGTCTAGGGGCGTCCATTACTTTGCAGAAGTAGCAGCCCTTGGTGTGGTGGGTGAGGAGGGTAGTTTCTGCTACTCTCTGGAGCCACGGAGGGGACGACCAAAACTGCGTGGGAGAAGGCAGTGGGAGCTGTGGCGAAGGGGTTTGTACGTGAAGGGAGCGGCAATTCATGTTTGGGTTTGGTTGTGGACTAGCTTAGCGTGGCTGTAAGGGCCAGTAGAGGCGGCCTCAGTAAAAGCAAGCGAGAGGCTTGGATTTCTTAGGGCGTTGCTGAGCGTCAGGGTGATGTCTTTGCTGTTGTGTTTTTCAGATGTAGAGGCCGGACCTGTGCGCCGAGAGGCACGGACGGAGATGCGTGCGGGCGAGCGCCCTAGCGAGGTGGGTCTGCTGCAGTGTCGGTGGGAAGATGTGGCCGGGGGCTGTGCGACTAGATAATGGGTTTTGGTTTTGCTTTGAAGGTACGGGGCCATGGGCAAAGCAGTACAGTGGCAGAGGAGCTGGCTTGGATGGAGAGAGCAACGGTGAGTTGCGTGGAGCAGCAGTTGTTGTTCATGTGTCCTCGAGTCCGTGAAGGTACAGCCGTCCTTGACTGCTTGTGGATTGCAGGTGGAGCGCGTCCTCGACGTGTCAGCCCAAGGTGATGGAGGTTCGCTGGCCGAGCGGTGAAGGTAACGTAGCTGGAGATGGGATTCGCTGGGAGCTGCCTGTCTATTTGGGTTGTGTCTAAGCAGATCTCTTCTTGCAGGTTCAGCCTGCGGCGTCAGAGGGGCCCAGCTTGGTGTCAGCAAACGGCGTGAGAAGGTGAGGTGGTTGTCCGAGGTGGTGTCTAAGAGCCAAGTGCTATGTAGCAACTCAGCTGAGCGTTTTTGGTTTTGGCAGGTGCTGTTCGGGGAGCGTCTGGAAGAGGGTGAGCGCCTGAGGGGAGACTGGGTCGTCGTGAGGAGGAGCGTGGGAGTGTAGATTTCTTATGGTCACAAAAGGAGGTTTTGGTCTTGGAACTGCAGGTGCCCCAGGCGGTGTCAGCTGCCGGTTCTGACGTTTGAGCGAGCAAGGGGCAGGTGAGCAGAATGCCCGTGTGGTTTTGCGATGGGTGACGGGGCATAGTAGAAGATGTTGGCGGTGTGGTGCCGACGGCTGGCACTGTGTTTTCCTCTTTGTTTTTTTCTTGCAGATGCTGAAGAGGAACCCCGTGACTGCAGGATTATTACCGTTAGCCGCTGTGATTTGAGCTGCTTTGGCCCAGGACAGCTTGAGTCGTGGCCCTCTGAAAGCTAAGTTGAGGGAGCAGAGGTGGGAAGCGGGAGGCGGGTTGGGGCTAGCAGGGAGGGGTTTTGAAGGTAGCCTAGGCTGTGCAGGGAGAGTCGTCTTTGGGCCGGTGAAGGCAGAGGGGCGTACTTCTGAGCCCAAACCCTGCATGGGCAGGGCAGTTCCAGCCTGTATCTGTTGGGGTCTAGTCTGTCTAGTCACCGTGCCGCGTCTGAAATTTTCTGCAGGTCTTGATGTCCTCTTTTGTGGTCAAGGCACGCCGGGCTTTTGCTGCGGCCTTGCAGCCCACCTCGCCATCCGGAAGAGGTACTCTTCCGTTTTCTTGGATCCCTGTTGTGGGACTCGTTCCGCACATCCTCTGCGTCTTTAGGCCTTTAAAAGGGGCTTCTTGCCCGTCCATCTAGCCAGTTGCGGCCACATCTCTTTGGAACCCTGCACGGTTCATGGCTTTTCCAGGGCTGCCGTAGGTTGTCCCTCGGAGCCCTGTCCATTGCCTTGCCCATTGGCAGGGGTGGTCCCGGAGTCCTCTTTGTCGCTGTGAGTCTTCTTTTGTCCCGGTTCGCGACGTTGGTCTTGTGTGCTTGTGTTCTGTGTGTATTTGTGTCTGGTTGGAGCTGCTCTGCCTGGTGCGTAGAGGAATTGCTAAGAGTCAGCCGAGGTAGAGTGGCCTGATTGCGGGCTTAAGGTTTTGACGAGACTAGACGTTGCAGTCTAGGGGCGTCCATTACTTTGCAGTCTTGGGGCGTCCATTACTTTGCAGAAGTAGCAGCCCTTGGTGTGGCGGGTGAGTAGGGTAGTTTCTGCTACTCTCTGGAGCCACGGAGGGGACGACCAAAACTGCGTGGGAGAAGGCAGTGGGAGCGGTGGCGAAGGGGTTTGTACGTGAAGGGAGCGGCAATTCATGTTTGGGTTTGGTTGTGGACTAGCTTAGCGTGGCTGTAAGGCCCAGTAGAGGCGGCCTCAGTAAAAGCGAGTGAGAGGCTTGGATTTCTTAGGGCGTTGCTGAGCGTCAGGGTGATGTCTTTGCTGTTGTGTTTTTCAGATGTAGAGGCCGGACCTGTGCGCCGAGAGGCACGGACGGAGATGCGTGCGGGCGAGCGCCCTAGCGAGGTGGGTCTGCTGCGGTGTCGGTGGGAAGATGTGGCCAGGGGCTGTGCGACTAGATAATGGGTTTTGGTTTTGCTTTGAAGGTACGGGGCCGTGGGCAAAGCAGTAGAGTGGCAGAGGAGCTGGCTTGGATGGAGAGAGCAACGGTGAGTTGCGTGGAGCAGCAGTTGTTGTTCATGTGTCCTCGAGTCCGTGAAGGTACAGCCGTCCTTGACTGCTTGTGGATTGCAGGTGGAGCGCGTCCTCGACGTGTCAGCCCAAGGTGATGGAGGTTCGCTGGCCGAGCGGTGAAGGTAACGTAGCGGGAGATGGGATTCGCTGGGAGCTGCCTGTCTATTTGGGTTGTGTCTAAGCAGGTCTCTTCTTGCAGGTTCAGCCTGCGGCGTCAGAGGGGCCCAGCTTGGTGTCAGCAAACGGCGTGAGAAGGTGAGGTGGTTGTCCGAGGTGGTGTCTAAGAGCCAAGGGCTATGTAGCAACTCAGCTGAGCGTTTTTGGTTTTGGCAGGTGCTGTTCGGGGAGCGTCTGGAAGAGGGTGAGCGCCTGAGGGGAGACTGGGTCGTCGTGAGGAGGAGCGTGGGAGTGTAGATTTCTCATGGTCACAAAAGGAGATTTTGGTCTTGGAACTGCAGGTGCCCCAGGCGGTGTCAGCTGCCGGTTCTGACGTTTGAGCGAGCAAGGGGCAGGTGAGCAGAATGCCCGTGTGGTTTTGCGATGGGTGACGGGGCGTAGTAGAAGATGTTGGCGGTGTGGTGCCGATGGCTGGCACTGTGTTTTCCTCTTTGTTTTTTTCTTGCAGATGCTGAAGAGGAACCCCGTGACTGCAGGATTATTACCGTTAGCCGCTGTGATTTGAGCTGCTTTGGCCCAGGACAGCTTGAGTCGTGGCCCTCTGAAAGCTAAGTTGAGGGAGCAGAGGTGGGAAGCGGGAGGCGGGTTGGGGCTAGCAGGGAGGGGTTTTGAAGGTAGCCTAGGCTGTGCAGCGAGAGTCGTCTTTGGGCCGGTGAAGGCAGAGGGGCGTACTTCTGAGCCCAAACCCTGCATGGGCAGGGCAGTTCCAGCCTGTATCTGTTGGGGTCTAGTCTGTCTAGTCACCGTGCCGCGTCTGAAATTTTCTGCAGGTCTTGATGTCCTCTTTTGTGGTCAAGGCACGCCGGGCTTTTGCTGCGGCCTTGCAGCCCGCCTCGCCATCCGGAAGAGGTACTCTTCCGTTTTCTTGGATCCCTGTTGTGGGACTCGTTCCGCACATCCTCTGCATCTTTAGGCCTTTAAAAGGGGCTTCTTGCCCGTCCATCTAGCCAGTTGCGGCCACATCTCTTTGGAACCCTGCACGGTTCATGGCTTTTCCAGGGCTGCCGTAGGTTCTCCCTCGGAGCCCTGTTCATTGCCTTGCCCATTGGCAGGGGTGGTCCCGGAGTCCTCTTTGTCGCTGTGAGTCTTCTTTTGTCCCGGTTCGCGACGTTGGTCTTGTGTGCTGGTGTTCTGTGTGTATTTGTGTCTGGTTGGAGCTGCTCTGCCTGGTGCGTAGAGGAATTGCTAAGAGTCAGCCGAGGTAGAGTGGCCTGATTGCGGGCTTAAGGTTTTGACGAGACTAGACGTTGCAGTCTAGGGGCGTCCATTACTTTGCAGTCTTGGGGCGTCCATTACTTTGCAGAAGTAGCAGCCCTTGGTGTGGCGGGTGAGTAGGGTAGTTTCTGCTACTCTCTGGAGCCACGGAGGGGACGACCAAAACTGCGTGGGAGAAGGCAGTGGGAGCGGTGGCGAAGGGGTTTGTACGTGAAGGGAGCGGCAATTCATGTTTGGGTTTGGTTGTGGACTAGCTTAGCGTGGCTGTAAGGCCCAGTAGAGGCGGCCTCAGTAAAAGCGAGTGAGAGGCTTGGATTTCTTAGGGCGTTGCTGAGCGTCAGGGTGATGTCTTTGCTGTTGTGTTTTTCAGATGTAGAGGCCGGACCTGTGCGCCGAGAGGCACGGACGGAGATGCGTGCGGGCGAGCGCCCTAGCGAGGTGGGTCTGCTGCGGTGTCGGTGGGAAGATGTGGCCAGGGGCTGTGCGACTAGATAATGGGTTTTGGTTTTGCTTTGAAGGTACGGGGCCGTGGGCAAAGCAGTAGAGTGGCAGAGGAGCTGGCTTGGATGGAGAGAGCAACGGTGAGTTGCGTGGAGCAGCAGTTGTTGTTCATGTGTCCTCGAGTCCGTGAAGGTACAGCCGTCCTTGACTGCTTGTGGATTGCAGGTGGAGCGCGTCCTCGACGTGTCAGCCCAAGGTGATGGAGGTTCGCTGGCCGAGCGGTGAAGGTAACGTAGCGGGAGATGGGATTCGCTGGGAGCTGCCTGTCTATTTGGGTTGTGTCTAAGCAGGTCTCTTCTTGCAGGTTCAGCCTGCGGCGTCAGAGGGGCCCAGCTTGGTGTCAGCAAACGGCGTGAGAAGGTGAGGTGGTTGTCCGAGGTGGTGTCTAAGAGCCAAGTGCTATGTAGCAACTCAGCTGAGCGTTTTTGGTTTTGGCAGGTGCTGTTCGGGGAGCGTCTGGAAGAGGGTGAGCGCCTGAGGGGAGACTGGGTCGTCGTGAGGAGGAGCGTGGGAGTGTAGATTTCTTATGGTCACAAAAGGAGATTTTGGTCTTGGAACTGCAGGTGCCCCAGGCGGTGTCAGCTGCCGGTTCTGACGTTTGAGCGAGCAAGGGGCAGGTGAGCAGAATGCCCGTGTGGTTTTGCGATGGGTGATGGGGCGTAGTAGATGATGTTGGCGGTGTGGTGCCGACGGCTGGCACTGTGTTTTCCTCTTTGTTTTTTTCTTGCAGATGCTGAAGAGGAACCCCGTGACTGCAGGATTATTACCGTTAGCTGCTGTGATTTGAGCTGCTTTGGCCCAGGACAGCTTGAGTCGTGGCCCTCTGAAAGCTAAGTTGAGGGAGCAGAGGTGGGAAGCGGGTTGGGGCTAGCAGGGAGGGGTTTTGAAGGTAGCCTAGGCTGTGCAGGGAGAGTCGTCTTTGGGCCGGTGAAGGCAGAGGGGCGTACTTCTGAGCCCAAACCCTGCATGGGCAGGGCAGTTCCAGCCTGTGTCTGTTGGGGTCTAGTCTGTCTAGTCACCGTGCCGCGTCTGAAATTTTCTGCAGGTCTTGATGTCCTCTTTTGTGGTCAAGGCACGCCGGGCTTTTGCTGCGGCCTTGCAGCCCACCTCGCCATCCGGAAGAGGTACACTTCCGTTTTCTTGGATCCCTGTTGTGGGACTCGTTCCGCACATCCTCTGCATCTTTAGGCCTTTAAAAGGGGCTTCTTGCCCGTCCATCTAGCCAGTTGCGGCCACATCTCTTTGGAACCCTGCACGGTTCATGGCTTTTCCAGGGCTTCCGTAGGTTGTCCCTCGGAGCCCTGTCCATTGCCTTGCCCATTGGCAGGGGTGGTCCCGGAGTCCTCTTTGTCGCTGTGAGTCTTCTTTTGTCCCGGTTCGCGACATTGGTCTTGTGTGCTGGTGTTCTGTGTGTATTTGTGTCTGGTTGGAGCTGCTCTGCCTGGTGCGTAGAGGAATTGCTAAGAGTCAGCCGAGGTAGAGTGGCCTGATTGCGGGCTTAAGGTTTTGACGAGACTAGACGTTGCAGTCTAGGTGCGTCCATTACTTTGCAGTCTTGGGGCGTCCATTACTTTGCAGAAGTAGCAGCCCTTGGTGTGGCGGGTGAGGAGGGTAGTTTCTGCTACTCTCTGGAGCCACGGAGGGGACGACCAAAACTGCGTGGGAGAAGGCAGTGGGAGCGGTGGCGAAGGGGTTTGTACGTGAAGGGAGCGGCAATTCATGTTTGGGTTTGGTTGTGGACTAGCTTTGCTTGGCTGTAAGGCCCAGTAGAGGCGGCCTCAGTAAAAGCAAGCGAGAGGCTTGGATTTCTTAGGGCGTTGCTGAGCGTCAGGGTGATGTCTTTGCTGTTGTGCTTTTCAGATGTAGAGGCCGGACCTGTGCGCCGAGAGGCACGGACGGAGATGCGTGCGGGCGAGCGCCCTAGCGAGGTGGGTCTGCTGCGGTGTCGGTGGGAAGATGTGGCCGGGGGCTGTGCGACTAGATAATGGGTTTTGGTTTTGCTTTGAAGGTACGGGGCCGTGGGCAAAGCAGTAGAGTGGCAGAGGAGCTGGCTTGGATGGAGAGAGCAACGGTGAGTTGCGTGGAGCAGCAGTTGTTGTTCATGTGTCCTCGAGTCCGTGAAGGTACAGCCGTCCTTGACTGCTTGTGGATTGCAGGTGGAGCGCGTCCTCGACGTGTCAGCCCAAGGTGATGGAGGTTCGCTGGCCGAGCGGTGAAGGTAACGTAGCGGGAGATGGGATTCGCTGGGAGCTGCCTGTCTATTTGGGTTGTGTCTAAGCAGGTCGCTTCTTGCAGGTTCAGCCTGCGGCGTCAGAGGGGCCCAGCTTGGTGTCAGCAAACGGCGTGAGAAGGTGAGGTGGTTGTCCGAGGTGGTGTCTAAGAGCCAAGGGCTATGTAGCAACTCAGCTGAGCGTTTTTGGTTTTGGCAGGTGCTGTTCGGGGAGCGTCTGGAAGAGGGTGAGCGCCTGAGGGGAGACTGGGTCGTCGTGAGGAGGAGCGTGGGAATGTAGATTTCTCATGGTCACAAAAGGAGATTTTGGTCTTGGAACTGCAGGTGCCCCAGGCGGTGTCAGCTGCCGGTTCTGACGTTTGAGCGAGCAAGGGGCAGGTGAGCAGAATGCCCGTGTGGTTTTGCGATGGGTGATGGGGCGTAGTAGATGATGTTGGCGGTGTGGTGCCGACGGCTGGCACTGTGTTTTCCTCTTTGTTTTTTTCTTGCAGATGCTGAAGAGGAACCCCGTGACTGCAGGATTATTACCGTTAGCCGCTGTGATTTGAGCTGCTTTGGCCCAGGACAGCTTGAGTCGTGGCCCTCTGAAAGCTAAGTTGAGGGAGCAGAGGTGGGAAGCGGGAGGCGGGTTGGGGCTAGCAGGGAGGGGTTTTGAAGGTAGCCTAGGCTGTGCAGGGAGACTCGTCTTTGGGCCGGTGAAGGCAGAGGGGCGTACTTCTGAGCCCAAACCCTGCATGGGCAGGGCAGTTCCAGCCTGTGTCTGTTGGGGTCTAGTCTGTCTAGTCACCGTGCCGCGTCTGAAATTTTCTGCAGGTCTTGATGTCCTCTTTTGTGGTCAAGGCACGCCGGGCTTTTGCTGCGGCCTTGCAGCCCACCTCGCCATCCGGAAGAGGTACACTTCCGTTTTCTTGGATCCCTGTTGTGGGACTCGTTCCGCACAGCCTCTGCATCTTTAGGCCTTTAAAAGGGGCTTCTTGCCCGTCCATCTAGCCAGTTGCGGCCACATCTCTTTGGAACCCTGCACGGTTCATGGCTTTTCCAGGGCTGCCGTAGGTTCTCCCTCGGAGCCCTGTCCATTGCCTTGCCCATTGGCAGGGGTGGTCCCGGAGTCCTCTTTGTCGCTGTGAGTCTTCTTTTGTCCCGGTTCGCGACGTTGGTCTTGTGTGCTTGTGTTCTGTGTGTATTTGTGTCTGGTTGGAGCTGCTCTGCCTGGTGCGTAGAGGAATTGCTAAGAGTCAGCCGAGGTAGAGTGGCCTGATTGCGGGCTTAAGGTTTTGACGAGACTAGACGTTGCAGTCTAGGGGCGTCCATTACTTTGCAGTCTTGGGGCGTCCATTACTTTGCAGAAGTAGCAGCCCTTGGTGTGGCGGGTGAGGAGGGTAGTTTCTGCTACTCTCTGGAGCCACGGAGGGGACGACCAAAACTGCGTGGGAGAAGGCAGTGGGAGCGGTGGCGAAGGGGTTTGTACGTGAAGGGAGCGGCAATTCATGTTTGGGTTTGGTTGTGGACTAGCTTTGCTTGGCTGTAAGGCCCAGTAGAGGCGGCCTCAGTAAAAGCAAGCGAGAGGCTTGGATTTCTTAGGGCGTTGCTGAGCGTCAGGGTGATGTCTTTGCTGTTGTGTTTTTCAGAGGTAGAGGCCGGACCTGTGCGCCGAGATGCACGGACGGAGATGCGTGCGGGCGAGCGCCCTAGCGAGGTGGGTCTGCTGCGGTGTCGGTGGGAAGATGTGGCCGGGGGCTGTGCGACTAGATAATGGGTTTTGGTTTTGCTTTGAAGGTACGGGGCCGTGGGCAAAGCAGTAGAGTGGCAGAGGAGCTGGCTTGGATGGAGAGAGCAACGGTGAGTTGCGTGGAGCAGCAGTTGTTGTTCATGTGTCCTCGAGTCCGTGAAGGTACAGCCGTCCTTGACTGCTTGTGGATTGCAGGTGGAGCGCGTCCTCGACGTGTCAGCCCAAGGTGATGGAGGTTCGCTGGCCGAGCGGTGAAGGTAACGTAGCGGGAGATGGGATTCGCTGGGAGCTGCCTATATATTTGGGTTGTGTCTAAGCAGGTCTCTTCTTGCAGGTTCAGCCTGCGGCGTCAGAGGGGCCCAGCTTGGTGTCAGCAAACGGCGTGAGAAGGTGAGGTGGTTGTCCGAGGTGGTGTCTAAGAGCCAAGTGCTATGTAGCAACTCAGCTGAGCGTTTTTGGTTTTGGCAGGTGCTGTTCGGGGAGCGTCTGGAAGAGGGTGAGCGCCTGAGGGGAGACTGGGTCGTCGTGAGGAGGAGCGTGGGAATGTAGATTTCTCATGGTCACAAAAGGAGATTTTGGTCTTGGAACTGCAGGTGCCCCAGGCCGTGTCAGCTGCCGGTTCTGACGTTTGAGCGAGCAAGGGGCAGGTGAGCAGAATGCCCGTGTGGTTTTGCGATGGGTGACGGGGCATAGTAGAAGATGTTGGCGGTGTGGTGCCGACGGCTGGCACTGTGTTTTCCTCTTTGTTTTTTTCTTGCAGATGCTGAAGAGGAACCCCGTGACTGCAGGATTATTACCGTTAGCCGCTGTGATTTGAGCTGCTTTGGCCCAGGACAGCTTGAGTCGTGGCCCTCTGAAAGCTAAGTTGAGGGAGCAGAGGTGGGAAGCGGGAGGCGGGTTGGGGCTAGCAGGGAGGGGTTTTGAAGGTAGCCTAGGCTGTGCAGGGAGAGTCGTCTTTGGGCCGGTGAAGGCAGAGGGGCGTACTTCTGAGCCCAAACCCTGCATGGGCAGGGCAGTTCCAGCCTGTGTCTGTTGGGGTCTAGTCTGTCTAGTCACCGTGCCGCGTCTGAAATTTTCTGCAGGTCTTGATGTCCTCTTTTGTGGTCAAGGCACGCCGGGCTTTTGCTGCGGCCTTGCAGCCCACCTCGCCATCCGGAAGAGGTACACTTCCGTTTTCTTGGATCCCTGTTGTGGGACTCGTTCCGCACAGCCTCTGCATCTTTAGGCCTTTAAAAGGGGCTTCTTGCCCGTCCATCTAGCCAGTTGCGGCCACATCTCTTTGGAACCCTGCACGGTTCATGGCTTTTCCAGGGCTGCCGTAGGTTCTCCCTCGGAGCCCTGTCCATTGCCTTGCCCATTGGCAGGGGTGGTCCCGGAGTCCTCTTTGTCGCTGTGAGTCTTCTTTTGTCCCGGTTCGCGACGTTGGTCTTGTGTGCTGGTGTTCTGTGTGTATTTGTGTCTGGTTGGAGCTGCTCTGCCTGGTGCGTAGAGGAATTGCTAAGAGTCAGCCGAGGTAGAGTGGCCTGATTGCGGGCTTAAGGTTTTGACGAGACTAGACGTTGCAGTCTAGGGGCGTCCATTACTTTGCAGTCTTGGGGCGTCCATTACTTTGCAGAAGTAGCAGCCCTTGGTGTGGCGGGTGAGGAGGGTAGTTTCTGCTACTCTCTGGAGCCACGGAGGGGACGACCAAAACTGCGTGGGAGAAGGCAGTGGGAGCGGTGGCGAAGGGGTTTGTACGTGAAGGGAGCGGCAATTCATGTTTGGGTTTGGTTGTGGACTAGCTTTGCTTGGCTGTAAGGCCCAGTAGAGGCGGCCTCAGTAAAAGCAAGCGAGAGGCTTGGATTTCTTAGGGCGTTGCTGAGCGTCAGGGTGATGTCTTTGCTGTTGTGTTTTTCAGATGTAGAGGCCGGACCTGTGCGCCGAGAGGCACGGACGGAGATGCGTGCGGGCGAGCGCCCTAGCGAGGTGGGTCTGCTGCGGTGTCGGTGGGAAGATGTGGCCGGGGGCTGTGCGACTAGATAATGGGTTTTGGTTTTGCTTTGAAGGTACGGGGCCGTGGGCAAAGCAGTAGAGTGGCAGAGGAGCTGGCTTGGATGGAGAGAGCAACGGTGAGTTGCGTGGAGCAGCAGTTGTTGTTCATGTGTCCTCGAGTCCGTGAAGGTACAGCCGTCCTTGACTGCTTGTGGATTGCAGGTGGAGCGCGTCCTCGACGTGTCAGCCCAAGGTGATGGAGGTTCGCTGGCCGAGCGGTGAAGGTAACGTAGCGGGAGATGGGATTCGCTGGGAGCTGCCTGTCTATTTGGGTTGTGTCTAAGCAGGTGTCTTCTTGCAGGTTCAGCCTGCGGCGTCAGAGGGGCCCAGCTTGGTGTCAGCAAACGGCGTGAGAAGGTGAGGTGGTTGTCCGAGGTGGTGTCTAAGAGCCAAGTGCTATGTAGCAACTCAGCTGAGCGTTTTTGGTTTTGGCAGGTGCTGTTCGGGGAGCGTCTGGAAGAGGGTGAGCGCCTGAGGGGAGACTGGGTCGTCGTGAGGAGGAGCGTGGGAATGTAGATTTCTCATGGTCACAAAAGGAGATTTTGGTCTTGGAACTGCAGGTGCCCCAGGCCGTGTCAGCTGCCGGTTCTGACGTTTGAGCGAGCAAGGGGCAGGTGAGCAGAATGCCCGTGTGGTTTTGCGATGGGTGATGGGGCGTAGTAGAAGATGTTGGCGGTGTGGTGCCGACGGCTGGCACTGTGTTTTCCTCTTTGATTTTTTCTTGCAGATGCTGAAGAGGAACCCCGTGACTGCAGGATTATTACCGTTAGCCGCTGTGATTTGAGCTGCTTTGGCCCAGGACAGCTTGAGTCGTGGCCCTCTGAAAGCTAAGTTGAGGGAGCAGAGGTGGGAAGCGGGAGGCGGGTTGGGGCTAGCAGGGAGGGGTTTTGAAGGTAGCCTAGGCTGTGCAGGGAGAGTCGTCTTTGGGCCGGTGAAGGCAGAGGGGCGTACTTCTGAGCCCAAACCCTGCATGGGCAGGGCAGTTCCAGCCTGTATCTGTTGGGGTCTAGTCTGTCTAGTCACCGTGCCGCGTCTGAAATTTTCTGTAGGTCTTGATGTCCTCTTTTGTGGTCAAGGCACGCCGGGCTTTTGCTGCGGCCTTGCAGCCCGCCTCGCCATCCGGAAGAGGTACTCTTCCGTTTTCTTGGATCCCTGTTGTGGGACTCGTTCCGCACATCCTCTGCATCTTTAGGCCTTTAAAAGGGGCTTCTTGCCCGTCCATCTAGCCAGTTGCGGCCACATCTCTTTGGAACCCTGCACGGTTCATGGCTTTTCCAGGGCTGCCGTAGGTTCTCCCTCGGAGCCCTGTCCATTGCCTTGCCCATTGGCAGGGGTGGTCCCGGAGTCCTCTTTGTCGCTGTGAGTCTTCTTTTGTCCCGGTTCGCGACGTTGGTCTTGTGTGCTGGTGTTCTGTGTGTATTTGTGTCTGGTTGGAGCTGCTCTGCCTGGTGCGTAGAGGAATTGCTAAGAGTCAGCCGAGGTAGAGTGGCCTGATTGCGGGCTTAAGGTTTTGACGAGACTAGACGTTGCAGTCTAGGGGCGTCCATTACTTTGCAGTCTTGGGGCGTCCATTACTTTGCAGAAGTAGCAGCCCTTGGTGTGGCAGGTGAGGAGGGTAGTTTCTGCTACTCTCTGGAGCCACGGAGGGGACGACCAAAACTGCGTGGGAGAAGGCAGTTGGAGCGGTGGCGAAGGGGTTTGTACGTGAAGGGAGCGGCAATTCATGTTTGGGTTTGGTTGTGGACTAGCTTTGCTTGGCTGTAAGGCCCAGTAGAGGCGGCCTCAGTAAAAGCAAGCGAGAGGCTTGGATTTCTTAGGGCGTTGCTGAGCGTCAGGGTGATGTCTTTGCTGTTGTGTTTTTCAGAGGTAGAGGCCGGACCTGTGCGCCGAGAGGCACGGACGGAGATGCGTGCGGGCGAGCGCCCTAGCGAGGTGGGTCTGCTGCGGTGTCGGTGGGAAGATGTGGCCGGGGGCTGTGCGACTAGATAATGGGTTTTGGTTTTGCTTTGAAGGTACGGGGCCGTGGGCAAAGCAGTAGAGTGGCAGAGGAGCTGGCTTGGATGGAGAGAGCAACGGTGAGTTGCGTGGAGCAGCAGTTGTTGTTCATGTGTCCTCGAGTCCGTGAAGGTACAGCCGTCCTTGACTGCTTGTGGATTGCAGGTGGAGCGCGTCCTCGACGTGTCAGCCCAAGGTGATGGAGGTTCGCTGGCCGAGCGGTGAAGGTAACGTAGCGGGAGATGGGATTCGCTGGGAGCTGCCTGTCTATTTGGGTTGTGTCTAAGCAGGTGTCTTCTTGCAGGTTCAGCCTGCGGCGTCAGAGGGGCCCAGCTTGGTGTCAGCAAACGGCGTGAGAAGGTGAGGTGGTTGTCCGAGGTGGTGTCTAAGAGCCAAGTGCTATGTAGCAACTCAGCTGAGCGTTTTTGGTTTTGGCAGGTGCTGTTCGGGGAGCGTCTGGAAGAGGGTGAGCGCCTGAGGGGAGACTGGGTCGTCGTGAGGAGGAGCGTGGGAATGTAGATTTCTCATGGTCACAAAAGGAGATTTTGGTCTTGGAACTGCAGGTGCCCCAGGCCGTGTCAGCTGCCGGTTCTGACGTTTGAGCGAGCAAGAGGCAGGTGAGCAGAATGCCCGTGTGGTTTTGCGATGGGTGATGGGGCGTAGTAGAAGATGTTGGCGGTGTGGTGCCGACGGCTGGCACTGTGTTTTCCTCTTTGATTTTTTCTTGCAGATGCTGAAGAGGAACCCCGTGACTGCAGGATTATTACCGTTAGCCGCTGTGATTTGAGCTGCTTTGGCCCAGGACAGCTTGAGTCGTGGCCCTCTGAAAGCTAAGTTGAGGGAGCAGAGGTGGGAAGCGGGAGGCGGGTTGGGGCTAGCAGGGAGGGGTTTTGAAGGTAGCCTAGGCTGTGCAGGGAGAGTCGTCTTTGGGCCGGTGAAGGCAGAGGGGCGTACTTCTGAGCCCAAACCCTGCATGGGCAGGGCAGTTCCAGCCTGTATCTGTTGGGGTCTAGTCTGTCTAGTCACCGTGCCGCGTCTGAAATTTTCTGTAGGTCTTGATGTCCTCTTTTGTGGTCAAGGCACGCCGGGCTTTTGCTGCGGCCTTGCAGCCCGCCTCGCCATCCGGAAGAGGTACTCTTCCGTTTTCTTGGATCCCTGTTGTGGGACTCGTTCCGCACATCCTCTGCATCTTTAGGCCTTTAAAAGGGGCTTCTTGCCCGTCCATCTAGCCAGTTGCGGCCACATCTCTTTGGAACCCTGCACGGTTCATGGCTTTTCCAGGGCTGCCGTAGGTTCTCCCTCGGAGCCCTGTCCATTGCCTTGCCCATTGGCAGGGGTGGTCCCGGAGTCCTCTTTGTCGCTGTGAGTCTTCTTTTGTCCCGGTTCGCGACGTTGGTCTTGTGTGCTGGTGTTCTGTGTGTATTTGTGTCTGGTTGGAGCTGCTCTGCCTGGTGCGTAGAGGAATTGCTAAGAGTCAGCCGAGGTAGAGTGGCCTGATTGCGGGCTTAAGGTTTTGACGAGACTAGACGTTGCAGTCTAGGGGCGTCCATTACTTTGCAGTCTTGGGGCGTCCATTACTTTGCAGAAGTAGCAGCCCTTGGTGTGGCAGGTGAGGAGGGTAGTTTCTGCTACTCTCTGGAGCCACGGAGGGGACGACCAAAACTGCGTGGGAGAAGGCAGTTGGAGCGGTGGCGAAGGGGTTTGTACGTGAAGGGAGCGGCAATTCATGTTTGGGTTTGGTTGTGGACTAGCTTTGCTTGGCTGTAAGGCCCAGTAGAGGCGGCCTCAGTAAAAGCAAGCGAGAGGCTTGGATTTCTTAGGGCGTTGCTGAGCGTCAGGGTGATGTCTTTGCTGTTGTGTTTTTCAGAGGTAGAGGCCGGACCTGTGCGCCGAGAGGCACGGACGGAGATGCGTGCGGGCGAGCGCCCTAGCGAGGTGGGTCTGCTGCGGTGTCGGTGGGAAGATGTGGCCGGGGGCTGTGCGACTAGATAATGGGTTTTGGTTTTGCTTTGAAGGTACGGGGCCGTGGGCAAAGCAGTAGAGTGGCAGAGGAGCTGGCTTGGATGGAGAGAGCAACGGTGAGTTGCGTGGAGCAGCAGTTGTTGTTCATGTGTCCTCGAGTCCGTGAAGGTACAGCCGTCCTTGACTGCTTGTGGATTGCAGGTGGAGCGCGTCCTCGACGTGTCAGCCCAAGGTGATGGAGGTTCGCTGGCCGAGCGGTGAAGGTAACGTAGCGGGAGATGGGATTCGCTGGGAGCTGCCTGTCTATTTGGGTTGTGTCTAAGCAGGTGTCTTCTTGCAGGTTCAGCCTGCGGCGTCAGAGGGGCCCAGCTTGGTGTCAGCAAACGGCGTGAGAAGGTGAGGTGGTTGTCCGAGGTGGTGTCTAAGAGCCAAGTGCTATGTAGCAACTCAGCTGAGCGTTTTTGGTTTTGGCAGGTGCTGTTCGGGGAGCGTCTGGAAGAGGGTGAGCGCCTGAGGGGAGACTGGGTCGTCGTGAGGAGGAGCGTGGGAATGTAGATTTCTCATGGTCACAAAAGGAGATTTTGGTCTTGGAACTGCAGGTGCCCCAGGCCGTGTCAGCTGCCGGTTCTGACGTTTGAGCGAGCAAGAGGCAGGTGAGCAGAATGCCCGTGTGGTTTTGCGATGGGTGATGGGGCGTAGTAGAAGATGTTGGCGGTGTGGTGCCGACGGCTGGCACTGTGTTTTCCTCTTTGATTTTTTCTTGCAGATGCTGAAGAGGAACCCCGTGACTGCAGGATTATTACCGTTAGCCGCTGTGATTTGAGCTGCTTTGGCCCAGGACAGCTTGAGTCGTGGCCCTCTGAAAGCTAAGTTGAGGGAGCAGAGGTGGGAAGCGGGAGGCGGGTTGGGGCTAGCAGGGAGGGGTTTTGAAGGTAGCCTAGGCTGTGCAGGGAGAGTCGTCTTTGGGCCGGTGAAGGCAGAGGGGCGTACTTCTGAGCCCAAACCCTGCATGGGCAGGGCAGTTCCAGCCTGTATCTGTTGGGGTCTAGTCTGTCTAGTCACTGTGCCGCGTCTGAAATTTTCTGCAGGTCTTGATGTCCTCTTTTGTGGTCAAGGCACGCCGGGCTTTTGCTGCGGCCTTGCAGCCCACCTCGCCATCCGGAAGAGGTACTCTTCCGTTTTCTTGGATCCCTGTTGTGGGACTCGTTCTGCACATCCTCTGCATCTTTAGGCCTTTAAAAGGGGCTTCTTGCCCGTCCATCTAGCCAGTTGCGGCCACATCTCTTTGGAACCCTGCACGGTTCATGGCTTTTCCAGGGCTGCCGTAGGTTCTCCCTCGGAGCCCTGTCCATTGCCTTGCCCATTGGCAGGGGTGGTCCCGCAGTCCTCTTTGTCGCTGTGAGTCTTCTTTTGTCCCGGTTCGCGACGTTGGTCTTGTGTGCTGGTGTTCTGTGTGTATTTGTGTCTGGTTGGAGCTGCTCTGCCTGGTGCGTAGAGGAATTGCTAAGAGTCAGCCGAGGTAGAGTGGCCTGATTGCGGGCTTAAGGTTTTGACGAGACTAGACGTTGCAGTCTAGGGGCGTCCATTACTTTGCAGTCTTGGGGCGTCCATTACTTTGCAGAAGTAGCAGCCCTTGGTGTGGCGGGTGAGGAGGGTAGTTTCTGCTACTCTCTGGAGCCACGGAGGGGACGACCAAAACTGCGTGGGAGAAGGCAGTGGGAGCGGTGGCGAAGGGGTTTGTACGTGAAGGGAGCGGCAATTCATGTTTGGGTTTGGTTGTGGACTAGCTTTGCTTGGCTGTAAGGCCCAGTAGAGGCAGCCTCAGTAAAAGCAAGCGAGAGGCTTGGATTTCTTAGGGTGTTGCTGAGCGTCAGGGTGATGTCTTTGCTGTTGTGTTTTTCAGAGGTAGAGGCCGGACCTGTGCGCCGAGAGGCACGGATGGAGTTGCGTGCGGGCGAGCGCCCTAGCGAGGTGGGTCTGCTGCGGTGTCGGTGGGAAGATGTGGCCGGGGGCTGTGCGACTAGATAATGGGTTTTGGTTTTGCTTTGAAGGTACGGGGCCGTGGGCAAAGCAGTAGAGTGGCAGAGGAGCTGGCTTGGATGGAGAGAGCAACGGTGAGTTGCGTGGAGCAGCAGTTGTTGTTCATGTGTCCTCGAGTCCGTGAAGGTACAGCCGTCCTTGACTGCTTGTGGATTGCAGGTGGAGCGCGTCCTCGACGTGTCAGCCCAAGGTGATGGAGGTTCGCTGGCCGAGCGGTGAAGGTAACGTAGCGGGAGATGGGATTCGCTGGGAGCTGCCTGTCTATTTGGGTTGTGTCTAAGCAGGTCTCTTCTTGCAGGTTCAGCCTGCGGCGTCAGAGGGGCCCAGCTTGGTGTCAGCAAACGGCGTGAGAAGGTGAGGTGGTTGTCCGAGGTGGTGTCTAAGAGCCAAGTGCTATGTAGCAACTCAGCTGAGCGTTTTTGGTTTTGGCAGGTGCTGTTCGGGGAGCGTCTGGAAGAGGGTGAGCGCCTGAGGGGAGACTGGGTCGTCGTGAGGAGGAGCGTGGGAATGTAGATTTCTCATGGTCACAAAAGGAGATTTTGGTCTTGGAACTGCAGGTGCCCCAGGCGGTGTCAGCTGCCGGTTCTGACGTTTGAGCGAGCAAGGGGCAGGTGAGCAGAATGCCCGTGTGGTTTTGCGATGGGTGATGGGGCGTAGTAGAAGATGTTGGCGGTGTGGTGCCGACGGCTGGCACTGTGTTTTCCTCTTTGTTTCTTTCTTGCAGATGCTGAAGAGGAACCCCGTGACTGCAGGATTATTACCGTTAGCCACTGTGATTTGAGCTGCTTTGGCCCAGGACAGCTTGAGTCGTGGCCCTCTGAAAGCTAAGTTGAGGGAGCAGAGGTGGGAAGCGGGAGGCGGGTTGGGGCTAGCAGGGAGGGGTTTTGAAGGTAGCCTAGGCTGTGCAGGGAGAGTCGTCTTTGGGCCGGTGAAGGCAGAGGGGCGTACTTCTGAGCCCAAACCCTGCATGGGCAGGGCAGTTCCAGCCTGTATCTGTTGGGGTCTAGTCTGTCTAGTCACCGTGCCGCGTCTGAAATTTTCTGCAGGTCTTGATGTCCTCTTTTGTGGTCAAGGCACGCCGGGCTTTTGCTGCGGCCTTGCAGCCCGCCTCGCCATCCGGAAGAGGTACTCTTCCGTTTTCTTGGATCCCTGTTGTGGGACTCGTTCCGCACATCCTCTGCATCTTTAGGCCTTTAAAAGGGGCTTCTTGCCCGTCCATCTAGCCAGTTGCGGCCACATCTCTTTGGAACCCTGCACGGTTCATGGCTTTTCCAGGGCTGCCGTAGGTTCTCCCTCGGAGCCCTGTCCATTGCCTTGCCCATTGGCAGGGGTGGTCCCGGAGTCCTCTTTGTCGCTGTGAGTCTTCTTTTGTCCCGGTTCGCGACGTTGGTCTTGTGTGCTGGTGTTCTGTGTGTATTTGTGTCTGGTTGGAGCTGCTCTGCCTGGTGCGTAGAGGAATTGCTAAGAGTCAGCCGAGGTAGAGTGGCCTGATTGCGGGCTTAAGGTTTTGACGAGACTAGACGTTGCAGTCTAGGGGCGTCCATTACTTTGCAGTCTTGGGGCGTCCATTACTTTGCAGAAGTAGCAGCCCTTGGTGTGGCGGGTGAGGAGGGTAGTTTCTGTTACTCTCTGGAGCCACGGAGGGGACGACCAAAACTGCGTGGGAGAAGGCAGTGGGAGCGGTGGCGAAGGGGTTTGTACGTGAAGGGAGCGGCAATTCATGTTTGGGTTTGGTTGTGGACTAGCTTTGCTTGGCTGTAAGGCCCAGTAGAGGCGGCCTCAGTAAAAGCAAGCGAGAGGCTTGGATTTCTTAGGTCGTTTCTGAGCGTCAGGGTGATGTCTTTGCTGTTGTGTTTTTCAGATGTAGAGGCCGGACCTGTGCACCGAGAGGCACGGACGGAGATGCGTGCGGGCGAGCGCCCTAGCGAGGTGGGTCTGCTGCGGTTTCGGTGGGAAGATGTGGCCGGGGGCTGTGCGACTAGATAATGGGTTTTGGTTTTGCTTTGAAGGTACGGGGCCGTGGGCAAAGCAGTAGAGTGGCAGAGGAGCTGGCTTGGATGGAGAGAACAACGGTGAGTTGCGTGGAGCAGCAGTTGTTGTTCATGTGTCCTCGAGTCCGTGAAGGTACAGCCGTCCTTGACTGCTTGTGGATTGCAGGTGGAGCGCGTCCTCGACGTGTCAGCCCAAGGTGATGGAGGTTCGCTGGCCGAGCGGTGAAGGTAACGTAGCGGGAGATGGGATTCGCTGGGAGCTGCCTGTCTATTTGGGTTGTGTCTAAGCAGGTGTCTTCTTGCAGGTTCAGCCTGCGGCGTCAGAGGGGCCCAGCTTGGTGTCAGCAAACGGCGTGAGAAGGTGAGGTGGTTGTCCGAGGTGGTGTCTAAGAGCCAAGTGCTATGTAGCAACTCAGCTGAGCGTTTTTGGTTTTGGCAGGTGCTGTTCGGGGAGCGTCTGGAAGAGGGTGAGCGCCTGAGGGGAGACTGGGTCGTCATGAGGAGGAGCGTGGGAATGTAGATTTCTCATGGTCACAAAAGGAGATTTTGGTCTTGGAACTGCAGGTGCCCCAGGCGGTGTCAGCTGCCGGTTCTGACGTTTGAGCGAGCAAGGGGCAGGTGAGCAGAATGCCCGTGTGGTTTTGCGATGGGTGATGGGGCGTAGTAGAAGATGTTGGCGGTGTGGTGCCGACGGCTGGCAATGTGTTTTCCTCTTTGTTTCTTTCTTGCAGATGCTGAAGAGGAACCCCGTGACTGCAGGATTATTACCGTTAGCCGCTGTGATTTGAGCTGCTTTGGCCCAGGACAGCTTGAGTCGTGGCCCTCTGAAAGCTAAGTTGAGGGAGCAGAGGTGGGAAGCGGGAGGCGGGTTGGGGCTAGCAGGGAGGGGTTTTGAAGGTAGCCTAGGCTGTGCAGGGAGAGTCGTCTTTGGGCCGGTGAAGGCAGAGGGGCGTACTTCTGAGCCCAAACCCTGCATGGGCAGGGCAGTTCCAGCCTGTATCTGTTGGGGTCTAGTCTGTCTAGTCACCGTGCCGCGTCTGAAATTTTCTGCAGGTCTTGATGTCCTCTTTTGTGGTCAAGGCACGCCGGGCTTTTGCTGCGGCCTTGCAGCCCGCCTCGCCATCCGGAAGAGGTACTCTTCCGTTTTCTTGGATCCCTGTTGTGGGACTCGTTCCGCACATCCTCTGCATCTTTAGGCCTTTAAAAGGGGCTTCTTGCCCGTCCATCTAGCCAGTTGCGGCCACATCTCTTTGGAACCCTGCACGGTTCATGGCTTTTCCAGGGCTTCCGTAGGTTCTCCCTCGGAGCCCTGTCCATTGCCTTGCCCATTGGCAGGGGTGGTCCCAGAGTCCTCTTTGTCGCTGTGAGTCTTCTTTTGTCCCGGTTCGCGACGTTGGACTTGTGTGCTGGTGTTCTGTGTGTATTTGTGTCTGGTTGGAGCTGCTCTGCCTGGTGTGTAGAGGAATTGCTAAGAGTCAGCCGAGGTAGAGTGGCCTGATTGCGGGCTTAAGGTTTTGACGAGACTAGACGTTGCAGTCTAGGGGCGTCCATTACTTTGCAGAAGTAGCAGCCCTTGGTGTGGCGGGTGAGGAGGGTAGTTTCTGCTACTCTCTGGAGCCACGGAGGGGACGACCAAAACTGCGTGGGAGAAGGCAGTTGGAGCGGTGGCAAAGGGGTTTGTACGTGAAGGGAGCGGCAATTCATGTTTGGGTTTGGTTGTGGACTAGCTTTGCTTGGCTGTAAGGCCCAGTAGAGGCGGCCTCAGTAAAAGCAAGCGAGAGGCTTGGATTTCTTAGGGTGTTGCTGAGCGTCAGGGTGATGTCTTTGCTGTTGTGTTTTTCAGAGGTAGAGGCCGGACCTGTGCGCCGAGAGGCACGGATGGAGATGCGTGCGGGCGAGCGCCCTAGCGAGGTGGGTCTGCTGCGGTGTCGGTGGGAAGATGTGGCCGGGGGCTGTGCGACTAGATAATGGGTTTTGGTTTTGCTTTGAAGGTACGGGGCCGTGGGCAAAGCAGTAGAGTGGCAGAGGAGCTGGCTTGGATGGAGAGAGCAACGGTGAGTTGCGTGGAGCAGCAGTTGTTGTTCATGTGTCCTCGAGTCCGTGAAGGTACAGCCGTCCTTGACTGCTTGTGGATTGCAGGTGGAGCGCGTCCTCGACGTGTCAGCCCAAGGTGATGGAGGTTCGGTGGCCGAGCGGTAAAGGTAACGTAGCGGGAGATGGGATTCGCTGGGAGCTGCCTGTCTATTTGGGTTGTGTCTAAGCAGGTCTCTTCTTGCAGGTTCAGCCTGCGGCGTCAGAGGGGCCCAGCTTGGTGTCAGCAAACGGCGTGAGAAGGTGAGGTGGTTGTCCGAGGTGGTGTCTAAGAGCCAAGTGCTATGTAGCAACTCAGCTGAGCGTTTTTGGTTTTGGCAGGTGCTGTTCGGGGAGCGTCTGGAAGAGGGTGAGCGCCTGAGGGGAGACTGGGTCGTCGTGAGGAGGAGCGTGGGAATGTAGATTTCTCATGGTCACAAAAGGAGATTTTGGTCTTGGAACTGCAGGTGCCCCAGGCGGTGTCAGCTGCCGGTTCTGACGTTTGAGCGAGCAAGGGGCAGGTGAGCAGAATGCCCGTGTGGTTTTGCGATGGGTGATGGGGCGTAGTAGAAGATGTTGGCGGTGTGGTGCCGACGGCTGGCACTGTGTTTTCCTCTTTGTTTTTTTCTTGCAGATGCTGAAGAGGAACCCCGTGACTGCAGGATTATTACCGTTAGCCACTGTGATTTGAGCTGCTTTGGCCCAGGACAGCTTGAGTCGTGGCCCTCTGAAAGCTAAGTTGAGGGAGCAGAGGTGGGAAGCGGGAGGCGGGTTGGGGCTAGCAGGGAGGGGTTTTGAAGGTAGCCTAGGCTGTGCAGGGAGAGTCGTCTTTGGGCCGGTGAAGGCAGAGGGGCGTACTTCTGAGCCCAAACCCTGCATGGGCAGGGCAGTTCCAGCCTGTATCTGTTGGGGTCTAGTCTGTCTAGTCACCGTGCCGCGTCTGAAATTTTCTGCAGGTCTTGATGTCCTCTTTTGTGGTCAAGGCACGCCAGGCTTTTGCTGCGGCCTTGCAGCCCACCTCGCCATCCGGAAGAGGTACACTTCCGTTTTCTTGGATCCCTGTTGTGGGACTCGTTCCGCACATCCTCTGCATCTTTAGGCCTTTAAAAGGGGCTTCTTGCCCGTCCATCTAGCCAGTTGCGGCCACATCTCTTTGGAACCCTGCACGGTTCATGGCTTTTCCAGGGCTGCCGTAGGTTCTCCCTCGGAGCCCTGTCCATTGCCTTGCCCATTGGCAGGGGTGGTCCCGGAGTCCTCTTTGTCGCTGTGAGTCTTCTTTTGTCCCGGTTCGCGACGTTGGTCTTGTGTGCTGGTGTTCTGTGTGTATTTGTGTCTGGTTGGAGCTGCTCTGCCTGGTGCGTAGAGGAATTGCTAAGAGTCAGCCGAGGTAGAGTGGCCTGATTGCGGGCTTAAGGTTTTGACGAGACTAGACGTTGCAGTCTAGGGGCGTCCATTACTTTGCAGTCTTGGGGCGTCCATTACTTTGCAGAAGTAGCAGCCCTTGGTGTGGCGGGTGAGGAGGGTAGTTTCTGTTACTCTCTGGAGCCACGGAGGGGATGACCAAAACTGCGTGGGAGAAGGCAGTTGGAGCGGTGGCGAAGGGGTTTGTACGTGAAGGGAGCGGCAATTCATGTTTGGGTTTGGTTGTGGACTAGCTTTGCTTGGCTGTAAGGCCCAGTAGAGGCGGCCTCAGTAAAAGCAAGCGAGAGGCTTGGATTTCTTAGGGCGTTGCTGAGCGTCAGGGTGATGTCTTTGCTGTTGTGTTTTTCAGATGTAGAGGCCGGACCTGTGCACCGAGAGGCACGGACGGAGATGCGTGCGGGCGAGCGCCCTAGCGAGGTGGGTCTGCTGCGGTGTCGGTGGGAAGATGTGGCCGGGGGCTGTGCGACTAGATAATGGGTTTTGGTTTTGCTTTGAAGGTACGGGGCCGTGGGCAAAGCAGTAGAGTGGCAGAGGAGCTGGCTTGGATGGAGAGAGCAACGGTGAGTTGCGTGGAGCAGCAGTTGTTGTTCATGTGTCCTCGAGTCCGTGAAGGTACAGCCGTCCTTGACTGCTTGTGGATTGCAGGTGGAGCGCGTCCTCGACGTGTCAGCCCAAGGTGATGGAGGTTCGCTGGCCGAGCGGTGAAGGTAACGTAGCGGGAGATGGGATTCGCTGGGAGCTGCCTGTCTATTTGGGTTGTGTCTAAGCAGGTGTCTTCTTGCAGGTTCAGCCTGCGGCGTCAGAGGGGCCCAGCTTGGTGTCAGCAAACGGCGTGAGAAGGTGAGGTGGTTGTCCGAGGTGGTGTCTAAGAGCCAAGTGCTATGTAGCAACTCAGCTGAGCGTTTTTGGTTTTGGCAGGTGCTGTTCGGGGAGCGTCTGGAAGAGGGTGAGCGCCTGAGGGGAGACTGGGTCGTCATGAGGAGGAGCGTGGGAATGTAGATTTCTCATGGTCACAAAAGGAGATTTTGGTCTTGGAACTGCAGGTGCCCCAGGCGGTGTCAGCTGCCGGTTCTGACGTTTGAGCGAGCAAGGGGCAGGTGAGCAGAATGCCCGTGTGGTTTTGCGATGGGTGATGGGGCGTAGTAGAAGATGTTGGCGGTGTGGTGCCGACGGCTGGCACTGTGTTTTCCTCTTTGTTTCTTTCTTGCAGATGCTGAAGAGGAACCCCGTGACTGCAGGATTATTACCGTTAGCCGCTGTGATTTGAGCTGCTTTGGCCCAGGACAGCTTGAGTCGTGGCCCTCTGAAAGCTAAGTTGAGGGAGCAGAGGTGGGAAGCGGGAGGCGGGTTGGGGCTAGCAGGGAGGGGTTTTGAAGGTAGCCTAGGCTGTGCAGGGAGAGTCATCTTTGGGCCGGTGAAGGCAGAGGGGCGTACTTCTGAGCCCAAACCCTGCATGGGCAGGGCAGTTCCAGCCTGTATCTGTTGGGGTCTAGTCTGTCTAGTCACCGTGCCGCGTCTGAAATTTTCTGCAGGTCTTGATGTCCTCTTTTGTGGTCAAGGCACGCCGGGCTTTTGCTGCGGCCTTGCAGCCCGCCTCGCCATCCGGAAGAGGTACTCTTCCGTTTTCTTGGATCCCTGTTGTGGGACTCGTTCCGCACATCCTCTGCATCTTTAGGCCTTTAAAAGGAGCTTCTTGCCCGTCCATCTAGCCAGTTGCGGCCACATCTCTTTGGAACCCTGCACGGTTCATGGCTTTTCCAGGGCTGCCGTAGGTTGTCCCTCGGAGCCCTGTCCATTGCCTTGCCCATTGGCAGGGGTGGTCCCGGAGTCCTCTTTGTCGCTGTGAGTCTTCTTTTGTCCCGGTTCGCGACGTTGGTCTTGTGTGCTGGTGTTCTGTGTGTATTTGTGTCTGGTTGGAGCTGCTCTGCCTGGTGCGTAGAGGAATTGCTAAGAGTCAGCCGAGGTAGAGTGGCCTGATTGCGGGCTTAAGGTTTTGACGAGACTAGACGTTGCAGTCTAGGGGCGTCCATTACTTTGCAGTCTTGGGGCGTCCATTACTTTGCAGAAGTAGCAGCCCTTGGTGTGGTGGGTGAGGAGGGTAGTTTCTGCTACTCTCTGGAGCCACGGAGGGGACGACCAAAACTGCGTGGGAGAAGGCAGTGGGAGCGGTGGCGAAGGGGTTTGTACGTGAAGGGAGCGGCAATTCATGTTTGGGTTTGGTTGTGGACTAGCTTTGCTTGGCTGTAAGGCCCAGTAGAGGCGGCCTCAGTAAAAGCAAGCGAGAGGCTTGGATTTCTTAGGGCGTTGCTGAGCGTCAGGGTGATGTCTTTGCTGTTGTGTTTTTCAGAGGTAGAGGCCGGACCTGTGCGCCGAGAGGCACGGACGGAGATGCGTGCGGGCGAGCGCCCTAGCGAGGTGGGTCTGCTGCGGTGTCGGTGGGAAGATGTGGCCGGGGGCTGTGCGACTAGATAATGGGTTTTGGTTTTGCTTTGAAGGTACGGGGCCGTGGGAAAAGCAGTAGAGTGGCAGAGGAGCTGGCTTGGATGGAGAGAGCAACGGTGAGTTGCGTGGAGCAGCAGTTGTTCTTCATGTGTCCTCGAGTCCGTGAAGGTACAGCCGTCCTTGACTGCTTGTGGATTGCAGGTGGAGCGCGTCCTCGACGTGTCAGCCCAAGGTGATGGAGGTTCGCTGGCCGAGCGGTGAAGGTAACGTAGCGGGAGATGGGATTCGCTGGGAGCTGCCTGTCTATTTGGGTTGTGTCTAAGCAGGTCTCTTCTTGCAGGTTCAGCCTGCGGCGTCAGAGGGGCCCAGCTTGGTGTCAGCAAACGGCGTGAGAAGGTGAGGTGGTTGTCCGAGGTGGTGTCTAAGAGCCAAGTGCTATGTAGTAACTCAGCTGAGCGTTTTTGGTTTTGGCAGGTGCTGTTCGGGGAGCGTCTGGAAGAGGGTGAGCGCCTGAGGGGAGACTGGGTCGTCATGAGGAGGAGCGTGGGAATGTAGATTTCTCATGGTCACAAAAGGAGATTTTGGTCTTGGAACTGCAGGTGCCCCAGGCGGTGTCAGCTGCCGGTTCTGACGTTTGAGCTAGCAAGGGGCAGGTGAGCAGAATGCCCGTGTGGTTTTGCGATGGGTGATGGGGCGTAGTAGAAGATGTTGGCGGTGTGGTGCCGACGGCTGGCACTGTGTTTTCCTCTTTGTTTTTTTCTTGCAGATGCTGAAGAGGAACCCCGTGACTGCAGGATTATTACCGTTAGCCGCTGTGATTTGAGCTGCTTTGGCCCAGGACAGCTTGAGTCGTGGCCCTCTGAAAGCTAAGTTGAGGGAGCAGAGGTGGGAAGCGGGAGGCGGGTTGGGGCTAGCAGGGAGGGGTTTTGAAGGTAGCCTAGGCTGTGCAGGGAGAGTCGTCTTTGGGCCGGTGAAGGCAGAGGGGCGTACTTCTGAGCCCAAACCCTGCATGGGCAGGGCAGTTCCAGCCTGTGTCTGTTGGGGTCTAGTCTGTCTAGTCACCGTGCCGCGTCTGAAATTTTCTGCAGGTCTTGATGTCCTCTTTTGTGGTCAAGGCACGCCGGGCTTTTGCTGCGGCCTTGCAGCCCGCCTCGCCATCCGGAAGAGGTACTCTTCCGTTTTCTTGGATCCCTGTTGTGGGACTCCTTCCGCACAGCCTCTGCATCTTTAGGCCTTTAAAAGGAGCTTCTTGCCCGTCCATCTAGCCAGTTGCGGCCACATCTCTTTGGAACCCTGCACGGTTCATGGCTTTTCCAGGGCTGCCGGAGGTTCTCCCTCGGAGCCCTGTCCATTGCCTTGCCCATTGGCAGGGGTGGTCCCGCAGTCCTCTTTGTCGCTGTGAGTCTTCTTTTGTCCCGGTTCGCGACGTTGGTCTTGTGTGCTGGTGTTCTGTGTGTATTTGTGTCTGGTTGGAGCTGCTCTGCCTGGTGCGTAGAGGAATTGCTAAGAGTCAGCCGAGGTAGAGTGGCCTGATTGCCGGTTTAAGGTTTTGACGAGACTAGACGTTGCAGTCTAGGGGCGTCCATTACTTTGCCGTCTTGGGGCGTCCATTACTTTGCAGAAGTAGCAGCCCTTGGTGTGGCGGGTGAGGAGGGTAGTTTCTGCTACTCTCTGGAGCCACGGAGGGGATGACCAAAACTGCGTGGGAGAAGGCAGTGGGAGCGGTGGCGAAGGGGTTTGTACGTGAAGGGAGCGGCAATTCATGTTTGGGTTTGGTTGTGGACTAGCTTAGCGTGGCTGTAAGGCCCAGTAGAGGCGGCCTCAGTAAAAGCAAGCGAGAGGCTTGGATTTCTTAGGGCGTTGCTGAGCGTCAGGGTGATGTCTTTGCTGTTGTGTTTTTCAGATGTAGAGGCCGGACCTGTGCGCCGAGAGGCACGGACGGAGATGCGTGCGGGCGAGCGCCCTAGCGAGGTGGGTCTGCTGCGGTGTCGGTGGGAAGATGTGGCCGGGGGCTGTGCGACTAGATAATGGGTTTTGGTTTTGCTTTGAAGGTACGGGGCCGTGGGCAAAGCAGTAGAGTGGCAGAGGAGCTGGCTTGGATGGAGAGAGCAACGGTGAGTTGCGTGGAGCAGCAGTTGTTGTTCATGTGTCCTCGAGTCCGTGAAGGTACAGCCGTCCTTGACTGCTTGTGGATTGCAGGTGGAGCGCGTCCTCGACGTGTCAGCCCAAGGTGATGGAGGTTCGCTGGCCGAGCGGTGAAGGTAACGTAGCGGGAGATGGGATTCGCTGGGAGCTGCCTGTCTATTTGGGTTGTGTCTAAGCAGGTCGCTTCTTGCAGGTTCAGCCTGCGGCGTCAGAGGGGCCCAGCTTGGTGTCAGCAAACGGCGTGAGAAGGTGAGGTGGTTGTCCGAGGTGGTGTCTAAGAGCCAAGGGCTATGTAGCAACTCAGCTGAGCGTTTTTGGTTTTGGCAGGTGCTGTTCGGGGAGCGTCTGGAAGAGGGTGAGCGCCTGAGGGGAGACTGGGTCGTCGTGAGGAGGAGCGTGGGAATGTAGATTTCTCATGGTCACAAAAGGAGATTTTGGTCTTGGAACTGCAGGTGCCCCAGGCCGTGTCAGCTGCCGGTTCTGACGTTTGAGCGAGCAAGGGGCAGGTGAGCAGAATGCCCGATTGGTTTTGCGATGGGTGACGGGGCATAGTAGAAGATGTTGGCGGTGTGGTGCCGACGGCTGGCACTGTGTTTTCCTCTTTGTTTTTTTCTTGCAGATGCTGAAGAGGAACCCCGTGACTGCAGGATTATTACCGTTAGCCGCTGTGATTTGAGCTGCTTTGGCCCAGGACAGCTTGAGTCGTGGCCCTCTGAAAGCTAAGTTGAGGGAGCAGAGGTGGGAAGCGGGAGGCGGGTTGGGGCTAGCAGGGAGGGGTTTTGAAGGTAGCCTAGGCTGTGCAGGGAGAGTCGTCTTTGGGCCGGTGAAGGCAGAGGGGCGTACTTCTGAGCCCAAACCCTGCATGGGCAGGGCAGTTCCAGCCTGTATCTGTTGGGGTCTAGTCTGTGTAGTCACCGTGCCGCGTCTGAAATTTTCTGCAGGTCTTGATGTCCTCTTTTGTGGTCAAGGCACACCGGGCTTTTGCTTCGGCCTTCCAGCCCGCCTCGCCATCCGGAAGAGGTACTCTTCCGTTTTCTTGGATCCCTGTTGTGGGACTCGTTCCGCACATCCTCTGCGTCTTTAGGCCTTTAAAAGGGGCTTCTTGCCCGTCCATCTAGCCAGTTGCGGCCACATCTCTTTGGAACCCTGCACGGTTCATGGCTTTTCCAGGGCTGCCGTAGGTTGTCCCTCGGAGCCCTGTCCATTGCCTTGCCCATTGGCAGGGGTGGTCCCGGAGTCCTCTTTGTCACTGTGAGTCTTCTTTTGTCCCGGTTCGCGACGTTGGTCTTGTGTGCTGGTGTTCTGTGTGTATTTGTGTCTGGTTGGAGCTGCTCTGCCTGGTGCGTAGAGGAATTGCTAAGAGTCAGCCGAGGTAGAGTGGCCTGATTGCGGGCTTAAGGTTTTGACGAGACTAGACGTTGCAGTCTAGGGGCGTCCATTACTTTGCAGAAGTAGCAGCCCTTGGTGTGGCGGGTGAGGAGGGTAGTTTCTGCTACTCTCTGGAGCCACGGAGGGGACAACCAAAACTGCGTGGGAGAAGGCAGTGGGAGCGGTGGCAAAGGGGTTTGTACGTGAAGGGAGCGGCAATTCATGTTTGGGTTTGGTTGTGGACTAGCTTTGCTTGGCTGTAAGGGCCAGTAGAGGCGGCCTCAGTAAAAGCAAGCGAGAGGCTTGGATTTCTTAGGGCGTTGCTGAGCGTCAGGGTGATGTCTTTGCTGTTGTGTTTTTCAGATGTAGAGGCCGGACCTGTGCGCCGAGAGGCACGGACGGAGATGCGTGCGGGCGAGCGCCCTAGCGAGGTGGGTCTGCTGCGGTGTCGGTGGGAAGATGTGGCCGGGGGCTGTGCGACTAGATAATGGGTTTTGGTTTTGCTTTGAAGGTACGGGGCCGTGGGCAAAGCAGTCGAGTGGCAGAGGAGCTGGCTTGGATGGAGAGAGCAACGGTGAGTTGCGTGGAGCAGCAGTTGTTGTTCATGTGTCCTCGAGTCCATGAAGGTACAGCCGTCCTTGACTGCTTGTGGATTGCAGGTGGAGCGCGTCCTCGACGTGTCAGCCCAAGGTGATGGAGGTTCGCTGGCCGAGCGGTGAAGGTAACGTAGCGGGAGATGGGATTCGCTGGGAGCTGCCTGTCTATTTGGGTTGTGTCTAAGCAGGTGTCTTCTTGCAGGTTCAGCCTGCGGCGTCAGAGGGGCCCAGCTTGGTGTCAGCAAACGGCGTGCGAAGGTGAGGTGGTTGTCCGAGGTGGTGTCTAAGAGCCAAGTGCTATGTAGCAACTCAGCTGAGCGTTTTTGGTTTTGGCAGGTGCTGTTCGGGGAGCGTCTGGAAGAGGGTGAGCGCCTGAGGGGAGACTGGGTGGTCGTGAGGAGGAGCGTGGGAGTGTAGATTTCTCATGGTCACAAAAGGAGATTTTGGTCTTGGAACTGCAGGTGCCCCAGGCGGTGTCAGCTGCCGGTTCTGACGTTTGAGCGAGCAAGGGGCAGGTGAGCAGAATGCCCGTGTGGTTTTGCGATGGGTGATGGGGGGTAGTAGATGATGTTGGCGGTGTGGTGCCGACGGCTGGCACTGTGTTTTCCTCTTTGTTTTTTTCTTGCAGATGCTGAAGAGGAACCCCGTGACTGCAGGATTATTACCGTTAGCCGCTGTGATTTGAGCTGCTTTGGCCCAGGACAGCTTGAGTCGTGGCCCTCTGAAAGCTAAGTTGAGGGAGCAGAGGTGGGAAGCGGGAGGCGGGTTGGGGCTAGCAGGGAGGGGTTTTGAAGGTAGCCTAGGCTGTGCAGGGAGAGTCGTCTTTGGGCCGGTGAAGGCAGAGGGGCGTACTTCTGAGCCCAAACCCTGCATGGGCAGGGCAGTTCCAGCCTGTGTCTGTTAGGGTCTAGTCTGTCTAGTCACCGTGCCGCGTCTGAAATTTTCTGCAGGTCTTGATGTCCTCTTTTGTGGTCAAGGCACGCCGGGCTTTTGCTGCGGCCTTGCAGCCCGCCTCGCCATCCGGAAGAGGTACTCTTCCGTTTTCTTGGATCCCTGTTGTGGGACTCGTTCCGCACATCCTCTGCATCTTTAGGCCTTTAAAAGGGGCTTCTTGCCCGTCCATCTAGCCAGTTGCGGCCACATCTCTTTGGAACCCTGCACGGTTCATGGCTTTTCCAGGGCTGCCGTAGGTTCTCCCTCGGAGCCCTGTCCATTGCCTTGCCCATTGGCAGGGGTGGTCCCGGAGTCCTCTTTGTCACTGTGAGTCTTCTTTTGTCCCGGTTCGCGACGTTGGACTTGTGTGCTGGTGTTCTGTGTGTATTTGTGTCTGGTTGGAGCTGCTCTGCCTGGTGTGTAGAGGAATTGCTAAGAGTCAGCCGAGGTAGAGTGGCCTGATTGCGGGCTTAAGGTTTTGACGAGACTAGACATTGCAGTCTAGGGGCGTCCATTACTTTGCAGAAGTAGCAGACCTTGGTGTGGCGGGTGTGGAGGGTAGTTTCTGCTACTCTCTGGAGCCACGGAGGGGACGACCAAAACTGCGTGGGAGAAGGCAGTGGGAGCGGTGGCAAAGGGGTTTGTACGTGAAGGGAGCGGCAATTCATGTTTGGGTTTGGTTGTGGACCAGCTTTGCTTGGCTGTAAGGCCCAGTAGAGGCGGCCTCAGTAAAAGCAAGCGAGAGGCTTGGATTTCTTAGGGCGTTGCTGAGCGTCAGGGTGATGTCTTTGCTGTTGTGTTTTTCAGATGTAGAGGCCGGACCTGTGCGCCGAGAGGCACGGACGGAGATGCGTGCGGGCGAGCGCCCTAGCGAGGTGGGTCTGCTGCGGTGTCGGTGGGAAGATGTGGCCGGGGGCTGTGCGACTAGATAATGGGTTTTGGTTTTGCTTTGAAGGTACGGGGCCGTGGGCAAAGCAGTAGAGTGGCAGAGGAGCTGGCTTGGATGGAGAGAGCAACGGTGAGTTGCGTGGAGCAGCAGTTGTTGTTCATGTGTCCTCGAGTCCGTGAAGGTACAGCCGTCCTTGACTGCTTGTGGATTGCAGGTGGAGCGCGTCCTCGACGTGTCAGCCCAAGGTGATGGAGGTTCGCTGGCCGAGCGGTGAAGTTAACGTAGCGGGAGATGGGATTCGCTGGGAGCTGCCTGTCTATTTGGGTTGTGTCTAAGCAGGTGTCTTCTTGCAGGTTCAGCCTGCGGCGTCAGAGGGGCCCAGCTTGGTGTCAGCAAACGGCGTGAGAAGGTGAGGTGGTTGTCCGAGGTGGTGTCTAAGAGCCAAGTGCTATGTAGCAACTCAGCTGAGCGTTTTTGGTTTTGGCAGGTGCTGTTCGGGGAGCGTCTGGAAGAGGGTGAGCGCCTGAGGGGAGACTGGGTCGTCGTGAGGAGGAGCGTGGGAATGTAGATTTCTCATGGTCACAAAAGGAGATTTTGGTCTTGGAACTGCAGGTGCCCCAGGCGGTGTCAGCTGCCGGTTCTGACGTTTGAGCGAGCAAGGGGCAGGTGAGCAGAATGCCCGTGTGGTTTTGCGATGGGTGATGGGGCGTAGTAGAAGATGTTGGCGGTGTGGTGCCGACGGCTGGCACTGTGTTTTCCTCTTTGTTTTTTTCTTGCAGATGCTGAAGAGGAACCCCGTGACTGCAGGATTATTACCATTAGCCGCTGTGATTTGAGCTGCTTTGGCCCAGGACAGCTTGAGTCGTGGCCCTCTGAAAGCTAAGTTGAGGGAGCAGAGGTGGGAAGCGGGAGGCGGGTTGGGGCTAGCAGGGAGGGGTTTTGAAGGTAGCCTAGGCTGTGCAGGGAGAGTCGTCTTTGGGCCGGTGAAGGCAGAGGGGCGTACTTCTGAGCCCAAACCCTGCATGGGCAGGGCAGTTCCAGCCTGTATCTGTTGGGGTCTAGTCTGTCTAGTCACCGTGCCGCGTCTGAAATTTTCTGCAGGTCTTGATGTCCTCTTTTGTGGTCAAGGCACGCCGGGCTTTTGCTGCGGCCTTGCAGCCCACCTCGCCATCCGGAAGAGGTACTCTTCCGTTTTCTTGGATCCCTGTTGTGGGACTCGTTCCGCACATCCTCTGCATCTTTAGGCCTTTAAAAGGGGCTTCTTGCCCGTCCATCTAGCCAGTTGCGGCCACATCTCTTTGGAAACCTGCACGGTTCATGGCTTTTCCAGGGCTGCCGTAGGTTCTCCCTCGGAGCCCTGTCCATTGCCTTGCCCATTGGCAGGGGTGGTCCCGGTGTCCTCTTTGTCGCTGTGAGTCTTCTTTTGTCCCGGTTCGCGACGTTGGTCTTGTGTGCTGGTGTTCTGTGTGTATTTGTGTCTGGTTGGAGCTGCTCTGCCTGGTGCGTAGAGGAATTGCTAAGAGTCAGCCGAGGTAGAGTGGCCTGATTGCGGGCTTAAGGTTTTGACGAGACTAGACGTTGCAGTCTAGGGGCGTCCATTACTTTGCAGTCTTGGGGCGTCCATTACTTTGCAGAAGTAGCAGCCCTTGGTGTGGCGGGTGAGGAGGGTAGTTTCTGTTACTCTCTGGAGCCACGGAGGGGACGACCAAAACTGCATGGGAGAAGGCAGTGGGAGCGGTGGCGAAGGGGTTTGTACGTGAAGGGAGCGGCAATTCATGTTTGGGTTTGGTTGTGGACTAGCTTAGCGTGGCTGTAAGGCCCAGTAGAGGCGGCCTCAGTAAAAGCAAGCGAGAGGCTTGGATTTCTTAGGGCGTTGCTGAGCGTCAGGGTGATGTCTTTGCTGTTGTGTTTTTCAGATGTAGAGGCCGGACCTGTACCCCGAGAGGCACGGACGGAGATGCGTGCGGGCGAGCGCCCTAGCGAGGTGGGTCTGCTGCGGTGTCGGTGGGAAGATGTGGCCGGGGGCTGTGCGACTAGATAATGGGTTTTGGTTTTGCTTTGAAGGTACGGGGCCGTGGGCAAAGCAGTAGAGTGGCAGAGGAGCTGGCTTGGATGGAGAGAGCAACGGTGAGTTGCGTGGAGCAGCAGTTGTTGTTCATGTGTCCTCGAGTCCGTGAAGGTACAGCCGTCCTTGACTGCTTGTGGATTGCAGGTGGAGCGCGTCCTCAACGTGTCAGCCCAAGGTGATGGAGGTTCGCTGGCCGAGCGGTGAAGGTAACGTAGCGGGAGATGGGATTCGCTGGGAGCTGCCTGTCTATTTGGGTTGTGTCTAAGCAGGTCTCTTCTTGCAGGTCCAGCCTGTGGCGTCAGAGGGGCCCAGCTTGGTGTCAGCAAACGGCGTGCGAAGGTGAGGTGGTTGTCCGAGGTGGTGTCTAAGAGCCAAGTGTTATGTAGCAACTCAGCTGAGCGTTTTTGGTTTTGGCAGGTGCTGTTCGGGGAGCGTCTGGAAGAGGGTGAGCGCCTGAGGGGAGACTGGGTCGTCGTGAGGAGGAGCGTGGGAATGTAGATTTCTCATGGTCACAAAAGGAGATTTTGGTCTTGGAACTGCAGGTGCCCCAGGCGGTGTCAGCTGCCGGTTCTGACGTTTGAGCGAGCAAGGGGCAGGTGAGCAGAATGCCCGTGTGGTTTTGCGATGGGTGATGGGGCGTAGTAGAAGATGTTGGCGGTGTGGTGCCAACGGCTGGCACTGTGTTTTCCTCTTTGATTTTTTCTTGCAGATGCTGAAGAGGAACCCCGTGACTGCAGGATTATTACTGTTAGCCGCTGTGATTTGAGCTGCTTTGGCCCAGGACAGCTTGAGTCGTGGCCCTCTGAAAGCTAAGTTGAGGGAGCAGAGGTGGGAAGCGGGAGGCGGGTTGGGGCTAGCAGGGAGGGGTTTTGAAGGTAGCCTAGGCTGTGCAGGGAGAGTCGTCTTTGGGCCGGTGAAGGCAGAGGGGCGTACTTCTGAGCCCAAACCCTGCATGGGCAGGGCAGTTCCAGCCTGTATCTGTTGGGGTCTAGTCTGTCTAGTCACCGTGCCGCGTCTGAAATTTTCTGTAGGTCTTGATGTCCTCTTTGGGGTCAAGGCACGCCGGGCTTTTGCTGCGGCCTTGCAGCCCACCTCGCCATCCGGAAGAGGTACTCTTCCGTTTTCTTGGATCCCTGTTGTGGGACTCGTTCCGCACATCCTCTGCATCTTTAGGCCTTTAAAAGGGGCTTCTTGCCCGTCCATCTAGCCAGTTGCGGCCACATCTCTTTGGAACCCTGCACGGTTCATGGCTTTTCCAGGGCTGCCGGAGGTTCTCCCTCGGAGCCCTGTCCATTGCCTTGCCCATTGGCAGGGGTGGTCCCGGTGTCCTCTTTGTCGCTGTGAGTCTTCTTTTGTCCCGGTTCGCGACGTTGGTCTTGTGTGCTGGTGTTCTGTGTGTATTTGTGTCTGGTTGGAGCTGCTCTGCCTGGTGCGTAGAGGAATTGCTAAGAGTCAGCCGAGGTAGAGTGGCCTGATTGCGGGCTTAAGGTTTTGACGAGGCTAGACGTTGCAGTCTAGGCGCGTCCATTACTTTGCAGTCTTGGGGCGTCCATTACTTTGCAGAAGTAGCAGCCCTTGGTGTGGCAGGTGAGGAGGGTAGTTTCTGCTACTCTCTGGAGCCACGGAGGGGACGACCAAAACTGCGTGGGAGAAGGCAGTGGGAGCGGTGGCGAAGGGGTTTGTACGTGAAGGGAGCGGCAATTCATGTTTGGGTTTGGTTGTGGACTAGCTTAGCGTGGCTGTAAGGCCCAGTAGAGGCGGCCTCAGTAAAAGCAAGCGAGAGGCTTGGATTTCTTAGGGCGTTGCTGAGCGTCAGGGTGATGTCTTTGCTGTTGTGTATTTCAGATGTAGAGGCCGGACCTGCGCGCCGAGAGGCACGGACGGAGATGCGTGCGGGCGAGCGCCCTAGCGAGGTGGGTCTGCTGCGGTGTCGGTGGGAAGATGTGGCCGGGGGCTGTGCGACTAGATAATGGGTTTTGGTTTTGCTTTGAAGGTACGGGGCCGTGGGCAAAGCAGTAGAGTGGCAGAGGAGCTGGCTTGGATGGAGAGAGCAACGGTGAGTTGCGTGGAGCAGCAGTTGTTGTTCATGTGTCCTCGAGTCCGTGAAGGTACAGCCGTCCTTGACTGCTTGTGGATTGCAGGTGGAGCGCGTCCTCGACGTGTCAGCCCAAGGTGATGGAGGTTCGCTGGCCGAGCGGTGAAGGTAACGTAGCGGGAGATGGGATTCGCTGGGAGCTGCCTGTCTATTTGGGTTGTGTCTAAGCAGGTGTCTTCTTGCAGGTTCAGCCTGCGGCGTCAGAGGGGCCCAGCTTGGTGTCAGCAAACGGCGTGAGAAGGTGAGGTGGTTGTCCGAGGTGGTGTCTAAGAGCCAAGTGCTATGTAGCAACTCAGCTGAGCGTTTTTGGTTTTGGCAGGTGCTGTTCGGGGAGCGTCTGGAAGAGGGTGAGCGCCTGAGGGGAGACTGGGTCGTCGTGAGGAGGAGCGTGGGAATGTAGATTTCTCATGGTCACAAAAGGAGATTTTGGTCTTGGAACTGCAGGTGCCCCAGGCCGTGTCAGCTGCCGGTTCTGACGTTTGAGCGAGCAAGGGGCAGGTGAGCAGAATGCCCGTGTGGTTTTGCGATGGGTGATGGGGCGTAGTAGAAGATGTTGGCGGTGTGGTGCCGACGGCTGGCACTGTGTTTTCCTCTTTGATTTTTTCTTGCAGATGCTGAAGAGGAACCCCGTGACTGCAGGATTATTACCGTTAGCCGCTGTGATTTGAGCTGCTTTGGCCCAGGACAGCTTGAGTCGTGGCCCTCTGCAAGCTAAGTTGAGGGAGCAGAGGTGGGAAGCGGGAGGCGCGTTGGGGCTAGCAGGTAGAGGTTTTGAAGGTAGCCTAGGCTGTGCAAGGAGAGTCGTCTTTGGGCCGGTGAAGGCAGAAGGGCGTACTTCTGAGCCCAAACCCTGCATGGGCAGGGCAGTTCCAGCCTGTATCTGTTGGGGTCTAGTCTGTCTAGTCACCGTGCCGCGTCTGAAAATTTCTGTAGGTCTTGATGTCCTCTTTTGTGGTCAAGGCACGCCGGGCCTTTGCTGCGGCCTTGCAGTCCGCCTCGCCATCCGGAAGAGGTACTCTTCCGTTTTCTTGGATCCCTGTTGTGGGACTCCTTCCGCGCATCCTCTGCATCTTTAGGGCTTTAAAAGGGGCTTCTTGCCCGTCCATCTAGCCAGTTGCGGCCACATCTCTTTGGAACCCTGCACTGTTCGTGGCTTTTCCAGGGCTGCCGTAGGTTCTCCCTCGGAGCCCTGTCCATTGCCTGGCCCATTGGCAGGGGTGGTCCCGGAGTCCTCTTTGTCGCTGTGAGTCTTCTTTTGTCCCGGTTCGCGACGTTGGTCTTGTGTGCTGGTGTTCTGTGTGTATTTGTGTCTGGTTGGAGCTGCTCTGCCTGGTGCGTAGAGGAACTGCTAAGAGTCAGCCGAGGTAGAGTGGCCTGATTGCATGCTTAAGGTTTTGACGAGACTAGCCGTTGCAGTCTAGGCGCGTCCATTACTTTGCAGTCTTGGGGTGTCCATTACTTTGCAGAAGTAGCAGCCCTTGGTGTGGCGGGTGAGGAGTGTATTTTCTGCTACTCTCTGGAGCCACAGAGGTGACGACCAAATCTGCGTGGGAGAAGGCGGTGGGAGCGGTGGCTAAGGGGTTTGTACGTGAAGGGAGCGGCAATTCATGTTTGGGTTTGGTTGTGGACCAGCTTTGCTTGGCTGTAAGGCCCAGTAGAGGCGGCCTCAGTAAAAGCAAGCGAGAGGCTTGGATTTCTTAGGGCGTTGCTGAGCGTCAGGGTGATGTCTTTGCTGTTGTGTTTTTCAGATGTAGAGGCCGGACCTGTACCCCGAGAGGCATAGATGGAGATGCGTGCGGGTCGAGTGCCATAGCGAGGTGGGTCTGCTGCGGTGTCGGTGGGAAGATGTGGCCGGGGGCTGTGCGACTAGATAATGGGTTTTGGTTTTGCTTTGAAGGTACGGGGCCGTGGGCAAAGCAGTCGAGTGGCAGAGGAGCTGGCTTGGGTGAAGAGAGCAACGGTGAGTTGCGTGAAGCAGCAGTTGTTGTTCATGTGTCCTCTAGTCCGTGAAGGTACAGCCGTCCTTGACTGCTTGTGGATTGCAGGTGGAGCGCGTCCTCGACGTGTCAGCCCAAGGTGATGGAGGTTCGCTGGCCGAGCGGTGAAGGTAACGTAGCGGGAGATGGGATTCGCTGGGAGCTGCCTGTCTATTTGGGTTGTGTCTAAGCAGGTGTCTTCTTGCAGGTTCAGCCTGCGGCGTCAGAGGGGCCCAGCTTGGTGTCAGCAAACGGCGTGCGAAGGTGAGGTGGTTGTCCGAGGTGGTGTCTAAGAGCCAAGTGCTATGTAGCAACTCAGCTGAGCGTTTTTGGTTTTGGCAGGTGCTGTTCGGGGAGCGTCTGGAAGAGGGTGAGCGCCTGAGGGGAGACTGGGTCGTCGTGAGGAGGAGCGTGGGAGTGTAGATTTCTCATGGTCACAAAAGGAGATTTTGGTCTTGGAACTGCAGGTGCCCCAGGCGGTGTCAGCTGCCGGTTCTGACGTTTGAGCGAGCAAGGGGCAGGTGAGCAGAATGCCCGTGTGGTTTTGCGATGGGTGATGGGGGGTAGTAGATGATGTTGGCGGTGTGGTGCCGACGGCTGGCACTGTGTTTTCCTCTTTGTTTTTTTCTTGCAGATGCTGAAGAGGAACCCCGTGACTGCAGGATTATTACCGTTAGCCGCTGTGATTTGAGCTGCTTTGGCCCAGGACAGCTTGAGTCGTGGCCCTCTGAAAGCTAAGTTGAGGGAGCAGAGGTGGGAAGCGGGAGGCGGGTTGGGGCTAGCAGGGAGGGGTTTTGAAGGTAGCCTAGGCTGTGCAGGGAGAGTCGTCTTTGGGCCGGTGAAGGCAGAGGGGCGTACTTCTGAGCCCAAACCCTGCATGGGCAGGGCAGTTCCAGCCTGTGTCTGTTGGGGTCTAGTCTGTCTAGTCACCGTGCCGCGTCTGAAATTTTCTGCAGGTCTTGATGTCCTCTTTTGTGGTCAAGGCACGCCGGGCTTTTGCTGCGGCCTTGCAGCCCACCTCGCCATCCGGAAGAGGTACTCTTCCGTTTTCTTGGATCCCTGTTGTGGGACTCGTTCCGCACATCCTCTGCATCTTTAGGCCTTTAAAAGGGGCTTCTTGCCCGTCCATCTAGCCAGTTGCGGCCACATCTCTTTGGAACCCTGCACGGTTCATGGCTTTTCCAGGGCTGCCGTAGGTTCTCCCTCGGAGCCCTGTCCATTGCCTTGCCCATTGGCAGGGGTGGTCCCGGAGTCCTCTTTGTCGCTGTGAGTCTTCTTTTGTCCCGGTTCGCGACGTTGGACTTGTGTGCTGGTGTTCTGTGTGTATTTGTGTCTGGTTGGAGCTGCTCTGCCTGGTGTGTAGAGGAATTGCTAAGAGTCAGCCGAGGTAGAGTGGCCTGATTGCGGGCTTAAGGTTTTGACGAGACTAGACATTGCAGTCTAGGGGCGTCCATTACTTTGCAGAAGTAGCAGACCTTGGTGTGGCGGGTGAGGAGGGTAGTTTCTGCTACTCTCTGGAGCCACGGACGGGACGACCAAAACTGCGTGGGAGAAGGCAGTGGGAGCGGTGGCAAAGGGGTTTGTACGTGAAGGGAGCGGCAATTCATGTTTGGGTTTGGTTGTGGACCAGCTTTGCTTGGCTGTAAGGCCCAGTAGAGGCGGCCTCAGTAAAAGCAAGCGAGAGGCTTGGATTTCTTAGGGCGTTGCTGAGCGTCAGGGTGATGTCTTTGCTGTTGTGTTTTTCAGATGTAGAGGCCGGACCTGTGCGCCGAGAGGCACGGACGGAGATGCGTGCGGGCGAGCGCCCTAGCGAGGTGGGTCTGCTGCGGTGTCGGTGGGAAGATGTGGCCGGGGGCTGTGCGACTAGATAATGGGTTTTGGTTTTGCTTTGAAGGTACGGGGCCGTGGGCAAAGCAGTAGAGTGGCAGAGGAGCTGGCTTGGATGGAGAGAGCAACGGTGAGTTGCGTGGAGCAGCAGTTGTTGTTCATGTGTCCTCGAGTCCGTGAAGGTACAGCCGTCCTTGACTGCTTGTGGATTGCAGGTGGAGCGCGTCCTCGACGTGTCAGCCCAAGGTGATGGAGGTTCGGTGGCCGAGCGGTGAAGTTAACGTAGCGGGAGATGGGATTCGCTGGGAGCTGCCTGTCTATTTGGGTTGTGTCTAAGCAGGTCTCTTCTTGCAGGTTCAGCCTGCGGCGTCAGAGGGGCCCAGCTTGGTGTCAGCAAACGGCGTGAGAAGGTGAGGTGGTGTCTAAGAGCCAAGTGTTATGTAGCAACTCAGCTGAGCGTTTTTGGTTTTGGCAGGTGCTGTTCGGGGAGCGTCTGGAAGAGGGTGAGCGCCTGAGGGGAGACTGGGTCGTCGTGAGGAGGAGCGTGGGAATGTAGATTTCTCATGGTCACAAAAGGAGATTTTGGTCTTGGAACTGCAGGTGCCCCAGGCGGTGTCAGCTGCCGGTTCTGACGTTTGAGCGAGCAAGGGGCAGGTGAGCAGAATGCCCGTGTGGTTTTGCGATGGGTGATGGGGCGTAGTAGAAGATGTTGGCGGTGTGGTGCCAACGGCTGGCACTGTGTTTTCCTCTTTGATTTTTTCTTGCAGATGCTGAAGAGGAACCCCGTGACTGCAGGATTATTACCGTTAGCCGCTGTGATTTGAGCTGCTTTGGCCCAGGACAGCTTGAGTCGTGGCCCTCTGAAAGCTAAGTTGAGGGAGCAGAGGTGGGAAGCGGGAGGCGGGTTGGGGCTAGCAGGGAGGGGTTTTGAAGGTAGCCTAGGCTGTGCAGGGAGAGTCGTCTTTGGGCCGGTGAAGGCAGAGGGGCGTACTTCTGAGCCCAAACCCTGCATGGGCAGGGCAGTTCCAGCCTGTATCTGTTGGGGTCTAGTCTGTCTAGTCACCGTGCCGCGTCTGAAATTTTCTGTAGGTCTTGATGTCCTCTTTGGGGTCAAGGCACGCCGGGCTTTTGCTGCGGCCTTGCAGCCCACCTCGCCATCCGGAAGAGGTACTCTTCCGTTTTCTTGGATCCCTGTTGTGGGACTCGTTCCGCACATCCTCTGCATCTTTAGGCCTTTAAAAGGGGCTTCTTGCCCGTCCATCTAGCCAGTTGCGGCCACACCTCTTTGGAACCCTGCACGGTTCATGGCTTTTCCAGGGCTGCCGGAGGTTCTCCCTCGGAGCCCTGTCCATTGCCTTGCCCATTGGCAGGGGTGGTCCCGCAGTCCTCTTTGTCGCTGTGAGTCTTCTTTTGTCCCGGTTCGCGACGTTGGTCTTGTGTGCTGGTGTTCTGTGTGTATTTGTGTCTGGTTGGAGCTGCTCTGCCTGGTGCGTAGAGGAATTGCTAAGAGTCAGCCGAGGTAGAGTGGCCTGATTGCGGGCTTAAGGTTTTGACGAGACTAGACGTTGCAGTCTAGGGGCGTCCATTACTTTGCAGTCTTGGGGCGTCCATTACTTTGCAGAAGTAGCAGCCCTTGGTGTGGCAGGTGAGGAGGGTAGTTTCTGCTACTCTCTGGAGCCACGGAGGGGACGACCAAAACTGCGTGGGAGAAGGCAGTGGGAGCGGTGGCGAAGGGGTTTGTACGTGAAGGGAGCGGCAATTCATGTTTGGGTTTGGTTGTGGACTAGCTTAGCGTGGCTGTAAGGCCCAGTAGAGGCGGCCTCAGTAAAAGCAAGCGAGAGGCTTGGATTTCTTAGGGCGTTGCTGAGCGTCAGGGTGATGTCTTTGCTGTTGTGTATTTCAGATGTAGAGGCCGGACCTGCGCGCCGAGAGGCACGGACGGAGATGCGTGCGGGCGAGCGCCCTAGCGAGGTGGGTCTGCTGCGGTGTCGGTGGGAAGATGTGGCCGGGGGCTGTGCGACTAGATAATGGGTTTTGGTTTTGCTTTGAAGGTACGGGGCCGTGGGCAAAGCAGTAGAGTGGCAGAGGAGCTGGCTTGGATGGAGAGAGCAACGGTGAGTTGCGTGGAGCAGCAGTTGTTGTTCATGTGTCCTCGAGTCCGTGAAGGTACAGCCGTCCTTGACTGCTTGTGGACTCCAGGTGGAGCGCGTCCTCGACGTGTCAGCCCAAGGTGATGGAGGTTCGGTGGCCGAGCGGTGAAGGTAACGTAGCGGGAGATGGGATTCGCTGGGAGCTGCCTGTCTATTTGGGTTGTGTCTAAGCAGGTCTCTTCTTGCAGGTCCAGCCTGTGGCATCAGAGGGGCCCAGCTTGGTGTCAGCAAACGGCGTGAGAAGGTGAGGTGGTTGTCCGAGGTGGTGTCTAAGAGCCAAGTGTTATGTAGCAACTCAGCTGAGCGTTTTTGGTTTTGGCAGGTGCTGTTTGGGGAGCGTCTGGAAGAGGGTGAGCGCCTGAGGGGAGACTGGGTGGTTGTGTGGAGGAGCGTGGGAGTGTAGATTTCTCATGGTCACAAAAGGAGATTTTGGTCTTGGAACTGCAGGTGCCCCAGGCCGTGTCAGCTGCCGGTTCTGACGTTTGAGCGAGCAAGGAGCAGGTGAGCAGAATGCCCGTGTGGTTTTGCGATGGGTGACGGGGCGTAGTAGATGATGTTGGCGGTGTGGTGCCGACGGCTGGCACTGTGTTTTCCTCTTTGATTTTTTCTTGCAGATGCTGAAGAGGAACCCCGTGACTGCAGGATTATTACCGTTAGCCGCTGTGATTTGAGCTGCTTTGGCCCAGGACAGCTTGAGTCGTGGCCCTCTGAAAGCTAAGTTGAGGGAGCAGAGGTGGGAAGCGGGAGGCGGGTTGGGGCTAGCAGGGAGGGGTTTTGAAGGTAGCCTAGGCTGTGCAGGGAGACTCGTCTTTGGGCCGGTGAAGGCAGAGGGGCGTACCTCTGAGCCCAAACCCTGCATGGGCAGGGCAGTTCCAGCCTGTATCTGTTGGGGTCTAGTCTGTCTAGTCACTGTGCCGCATCTGAAATTTTCTGCAGGTCTTGATGTCCTCTTTGGGGTCAAGGCACGCCGGGCTTTTGCTGCGGCCTTGCAGCCCACCTCGCCATCCGGAAGAGGTACTCTTCCGTTTTCTTGGATCCCTGTTGTGGGACTCGTTCCGCGCATCCTCTGCATCTTTAGGCCTTTAAAAGGGGCTTCTTGCCCGTCCATCTAGCCAGTTGCGGCCACATCTCTTTGGAACCCTGCACTGTTCGTGGCTTTTCCAGGGCTGCCGTAGGTTCTCCCTCGGAGCCCTGTCCATTGCCTGGCCCATTGGCAGGGGTGGTCCCGGAGTCCTCTTTGTCGCTGTGAGTCTTCTTTTGTCCCGGTTCGCGACGTTGGTCTTGTGTGCTGGTGTTCTGTGTGTATTTGTGTCTGGTTGGAGCTGCTCTGCCTGGTGCGTAGAGGAACTGCTAAGAGTCAGCCGAGGTAGAGTGGCCTGATTGCATGCTTAAGGTTTTGACGAGACTAGCCGTTGCAGTCTAGGCGCGTCCATTACTTTGCAGTCTTGGGGCGTCCATTACTTTGCAGAAGTAGCAGCCCTTGGTGTGGCGGGTGAGGAGTGTATTTTCTGCTACTCTCTGGAGCCACAGAGGTGACGACCAAATCTGCGTGGGAGAAGGCGGTGGGAGCGGTGGCTAAGGGGTTTGTACGTGAAGGGAGCGGCAATTCATGTTTGGGTTTGGTTGTGGACCAGCTTTGCTTGGCTGTAAGGCCCAGTAGAGGCGGCCTCAGTAAAAGCAAGCGAGAGGCTTGGATTTCTTAGGGCGTTGCTGAGCGTCAGGGTGATGTCTTTGCTGTTGTGTTTTTCAGATGTAGAGGCCGGACCTGTGCGCCGAGAGGCATAGATGGAGATGCGTGCGGGTCGAGTGCCATAGCGAGGTGGGTCTGCTGCGGTGTCGGTGGGAAGATGTGGCCGGGGGCTGTGCGACTAGATAATGGGTTTTGGTTTTGCTTTGAAGGTACGGGGCCGTGGGCAAAGCAGTAGAGTGGCAGAGGAGCTGGCTTGGGTGAAGAGAGCAACGGTGAGTTGCGTGAAGCAGCAGTTGTTGTTCATGTGTCCTCTAGTCCGTGAAGGTACAGCCGTCCTTGACTGCTTGTGGATTCCAGGTGGAGCGCGTCCTCGACGTGTCAGCCCAATGTGATGGAGGTTCGGTGGCCGAGCGGTGAAGGTAACGTAGCGGGAGATGCGATTCGCTGGGAGCTGCCTGTCTGTTTGGGTTGCAACAAAGCTGGTTAAAAGGCTGGAGAACAGACCTTATGAGGAGTGGCTGAGAGAGCTGGGGGTGTTTAGCCTGGAGAAGAGGAGGCTGAGGGGAGACCTCATTGCTCTCTACGACTACCTGAAAGGACGTTGTAGAGAGAAGGGTGCTGGCCTCTTCTCCCAAGTGACAGGGGACAGGACAAGAGGGAATGGCCTCAAGCTCCGCCAGGGGAGGTTTAGGCTAGACGTTAGGAAAAAATTCTTTACAGAAAGTGTCATTGGGCACTGGAACAGTCTGCCCAGGGAGGTGGTTGAGTCACCTTCCCTGGAGGTGTTTAAGGCACGGGTGGATGAGGTGCTGAGGGATATGGTTTAGTGTTTGATGGGAACGGTTGGACTCGATGATCCGGTGGGTCTCTTCCAACCTTGTTGTTCTGTGATTCTGTGATTCTGTAATGTCATCTATAAAGTTTTTAAGGGTACATTGCACCCCATCATCCAGGTTCTTGATGAAGATATTGAACTGCTCTGGATTCAGCACAGTGCACTTGGGACCATATTTTATTACCCTTCTCCCAGTGGATTCAAGTATGTTTACCCCCACTCTTGAGGCTTAGCCTTCGACCCCGATGTTAAGCAGGCTGAGGGTATGCTTGTCCATGCCAGTTTTGCAAGTAGGATACTGTGATGTACTGTGTGAAAGGCTTTGCTGAAGTCCTGGTAGATCATATCCATAGCTTTTCCCTTATCCAGCCAGTGGGTTGCATTGTTATAGAATGCCATTAGTTTAGTTTGACAGGAACTGCATTTCATAAACTCATGTTGAGTGGGCCTGGTTGCCCAGTTGCCCTGTATCTGTTTTGCGATCGTACCCAAGATAAATTCTTCCACAATATTTTGAGTGGATTAAGGCACGGACTTCAGTGTGATGGATCCAAGACTCTTAGCTGTTTCTTTATATACCCTTTTGGGTTACATAACAGGCTGTCCATGAGGCTATCTATCTACAGTATGTTATTTTGTAAAGGAAGCCGTCCATAAAGCTATTACTAACATATTATTGGCTAAACAACTGTGTATGCTAAAAAAACCAAGTTACACTAAAAATAACTATGTTGATGTTTCTCTTCTTTTGTTTTTCTCTCAATTGGTACTTGTTCCCTCTGAATTAGCTCTTGTTTTTCTATTAGCTGGTTCTTGTTTATCAGGAGGCTGTCTTTTTCCAGCTCTCTGTTTCAAGGTATTGTTAGAGTTGCTCGATAGCAACATGCCCTACAGCATTGAGTTGTCCTTCCCTTTATGTCTCCACAATTCCCTGTTTTTGTTTTAAGAGTAAAGCATTCACGTGACACATATGATTGACTTGATGTTGCATACACTGTAATACACTTGCTAATTGTAAAAGCAATTAACACCATTAAGAATAACATTCCTTCTTTGATCAACAGTTCTTGTACCCATCTTGCTATCCCAAACCTTGCTTGACAATTCTCTAAAAACCCTTGCTCATGCATTAATTGCTCTGTCATACCTTGTAGCTTTTTTATGGTTTTATATACGGATTTGGAATGATCTGACCAATTCATACAACACATTCCTTCTAACTTCTCCCATCCATGGCCTTGTGCTCATAATATATCTATTGCTCGATTCTGAAGCGTGGCATGTCTTATAGAATCTAAATTTGCTCTAAGTGTTGTCAATACTCTTGAAGTTAAATTCACCTGTTTTATAAATGGCCAACTTCAGTGCTTTGGCTACTCCTAGTTGTGGTGCCAAAATGGCAGTTAAAATTTGGGAAGTACGATCCCAGTTCTGTATCTGACTATTAAAATTTTCATCATAAGTGACTCTACCTCTAGCTTGACTTTTTCTTCTGTGCTGCCACAGTAGTTGTTGCATAGGTGGCACAAACATGGTTACCCACCGTAGAATTCAGGGTCCACCTTAGGTCTGGAGGGGATTCCTGACCAGGCTCGATTCCCACATATCAGGCACGTGCCAGGTGCTAATTTCTTCCCACTATAGGTTGCATTAACTTAGAGTCATAGAATAACCAGGTTGGAAGAGACCCACCGGATCATCGAGTCCAACCATTCCCACCAATCTCTAAACCATGCCCCTTAGCACCTTGTCCACCCGTGCCTTAAACCCCTCCAGGGAAGGTGAATCAACCACCTCCCTGGGCAGCCTGTTCCAGTGCCCAATGACCCTTTCTGTGAAAAATTTTTTCCTAATGTCCAGCCTAAACCTCCCCTGGCGGAGCTTGAGGCCTTTCCCTCTTGTCCTGTCCCCTGTCACTTGGGAGAAGAGGCCAGCACCCTCCTCTCTACAACCTCCTTTCAGGTAGTTGTAGAGAGCAATGAGGTCTCCCCTCAGCCTCCTCTTCTCCAGGCTAAACAACCCCAGCTCTCTCAGCCGTTCCTCGTAAGGCCTGTTCTCCAGCCCCTTCAACAGCTTTGTTGTTCTTCTCTGGCCTCAGTCCAGAGCCTCAACATCCTTCTTGTGGTGAGGTGTGGATGACCTTGTCAGCACCTGGCTACAAGAAAAAGGTCATGAAGCCCCTCGAGGCTTGCCTTCTTAGGCTGAGTATTGTTTTACAATATTTATGGCCGAAACGCAAGGCTTAGCAAGTACAAAGCCGCTTGCATGCAAAGATCATAGTACAGAACGTAGCTAGATTAAGATAATTATGTTTGTAGCTGTCTTCTTTTTAGGTACCTGATGTTTAGATAATTATAATAGTCATGGTAACAGAACAATGTACCATCGTGTTGTATTTAGAACCAATTATGAGCTTTTGTTTTGTAATATGTATGAGCTAATTAACTAATGTACAATATCATCAATTTACTCCTAATAAACTGAGACTTGTTGATCATCATCTGATGTGCATATCTCCCGTTGTTTCCGACAAATGGTGACCCTGACGTGATAAAGGTGACCGTACATATGAGCCTTGTTGCCGCAACGGAACGATGAGTGGTCGAGTCCTTACGCGGCAAGGACGGCTACAAGCGCAGGAGGAACCGCGCCGAGCCCCAGGTGACCGTATAGACGATCCTGGTCGATACGTGCTGCCGAGATCTTGGAGAGCCGCAACAGCGCTGACGTTTTAAGGTATGGAGAGTCAAGCAGCGTATGATTTATTTACTTGTTTTTTGACTAAGAGACAGGTTAAAGATGTAGATTTAAAAAAGGAACTTCCAAATTTATTAGCATATGGTCAAATACAGGGTTGTTTTCAAAACCCGCATACTGTACACGAGCTGTCTGAATGGCGCAAATTTGGAGATAAATTATGGGAGGCAGCGATAGATGGGGACAAAACTGCAAAGAAGTTTGGTAGAGCATGGAAAATTATACATAATGAGCTGTTACAGTACCAGGCAGA